>NW_028159198.1:0-600000 GCF_964263955.1 Coregonus lavaretus
ATATAATTTTCATGACTGATGAGCATACACTCAATTAGTATTTGGTAGCATTGCCTTTAAATTGTTTAACTTGGATGAAACATTTCGGGTAGCCTTCCACAAGCTTCCCACAATAAGTTGGGTGAATTTTGGCCCATTCCTCCTGACAGACCTGGTGTAACTGAGTCAGGTTTGTAGGCCTCCTTGCTCGCACACACACTTTCAGTTCTGCCCACACATTTTCTACAGGATTGAGGTCAGGGCTTTGTGATGGCCACTCCAATACCTTGACTTTATTGTCCTTAAGCCATTTTGCCACAACTTTGGAAGTATGCTTGGGGTCAAGCTTTAACTTTCTGACTGATGTCTTGAGATGTCGCTTCAATATATCCACATAATCTTCCTTACTCATGATGCCATCTAATATGTGAAGTGCACCAGTCCCTCCTGCTGCAAATACCCCCCTTTTTCTTCCAAACATAACGATGGTCATTATGGCCAAATAGTTATATTTTAGTTTCATCAGACCAAGGACATTTCTCTAAAAAGTACGATCTCTGTCCCCATGTGCAGTTGCAATCCGTAGTCTGGCTTTTTTATGGCGGTTTTGGAGCAGTGGCTTCTTCCTTGCTGAGCAGCCTATCAGGTTATGTCGATTATAGGACTTGTTTTACTGTGGATATAGATACTTTTGTACCTGTTTCCTCCAGCATCTTCACAAGGTCCCTTGCTGTTTTTCTGGGATTGACTTGCACTTTACACACCAAAGTACGTTCATCTCTAGGAGACAGAACGCCTCTCCTTCCTGAGCGATATGACGGCTGCGTGGTCCCATGGTGTTTATACTTGCGTACTATTGTTTGTACAGATGAACGTGGTACCTTCAGGCATTTGGAAATTGCTCCCAAGGATGAACCAGACTTGTGGAGGTCTGCAAAAAAAAATTCTGAGGTCTTGGCTGATTTCTTTTGACTTTCCCATGATGTCAAGCAAAGAGGCACTGAGTTTGAAGGTAGGCCTTGAAATACATCCACAGGTACATCTCCAATTGACTCAAATTATGTCAATTAGCCTATCAGAAGCTTCTAAAGCCATGACGTGCTGTTTAAAAGGCACAGTCAACTTAGTGTATGTAAACTTCTGACCCACTGAAATTGTGATACAGTGAATTATGTGAAATAATCTGTCTTTTGTCGAGGCACAGAACTGCGGGAGGGTACCAATACATTTCTGCAGCATTGCAGGTCCCCAAGAACACAGTGGCCTCCAGCGTTTTTTTTACACATATATTTATTAGTTCCAAGTAGGACAATCAACAATTACAGAAATACAATTGTTCTCATTATCCAATTGTATTGCAACAATCTCAGGCGGGTGTTTATGGTCTGTATCTGAGCTTTCGAGCATATCATACCCCAGTCCTCTGCTGAAATATTTATTGTATCCACTGAAGTCTCTTACTATCAGAGTTGTCTTCATGAGTAGCTACCATTTTCCAATATAATGATGTAATTTGACCTCTGCCATAACACATATTAACAGAGAGCGTTTCTAAAGTGGTCAAAGTAGGTTGTAGGGCAGATTGTTTTAGACTGGAAAAAATAAAGCTTCTCAATTGTAAGTATTTGAAAAAATAATTGTGGTAAGTTAAATCTTCTCTTTAGTTCTACAAATGACATTAGCCCTTTATTTTTATTTTTTATGTATAAGTCCATTACTTTAACAATACCTTTTCTTCTAAGTTCTTTAAACCCCAAGTCATTTTTACCAGGTATGAAATTGTCATTTCCCCAAATTGGTGTAAAACTGGATAATACAGGGGATTCACCCAGATATTGCTGTACTTCCTGCCATATAGTTGGTGTTTTTAACAAAGGGATTAGTAGTCTTCTTCTTTAGTTTCTTAAAGGGAGCAGAGTACAAATATCCATCCAAAGTGAAGCCTTTTGTGGTTTCTTGGAGAACCAAAACATTGCAGCCCAGTAATGCCACTGTAGGTTTGGAAGTTGCATCCCCCCTCTGTCATGGGGCAAATAAAGAAGGGAAAGTCTAAGCCTTGGTTTTCTGTTGCTCCAGATAACATTTGAGAGTATCTTTCAGATATTTTGGGAAAATAAAGGTGGTGGCGCCAGAGGAATTGATTGAAATGGATAAAGAAATTTGGGCAGAATATTCATCTTAATTATATTTATTCTACCAGTAATAGATATAGACAATTATGTCCATCTGTTGATGGATTCTGTTACACTCGTCACCATGGGAACATCATTTGTTGAGCTCAAGGAGCTAAATTCTGGTGTGATTTTAATACCAAGATATGTGAAACCTTGTTCTGTATTCACAAATGGATGCTGTACAATTTGATTCAGTCTCTCTTGCTTGTTTAGGAAAAGGTTTTCAACTTTAATCCCAAAAAACTGACAAGTTATTAATTAAATTGGAGAGGGAAGAAAATTATTTAGATCTGTTAGGAATAAGAGGGTATCATCTGCATACAGGGCCACTCAATGTGCAAAATCTATTTTTATTCCTCTAATTGACGGGTGGGCCCTTAAAGGAAATGGCAAAGGGTTCTATAGCTAAAAGAAGGATGTCCGGCCAGTCCAGGACTCTTTCTCGTGCCCCAGAAAAGCTTAAAAGGTTGTGAAATCAAGTTGTTAGTGGCAACTTCTGCAGTGGGGTTGGTATATCATATCTTAATCCATTTACAGAAGTAGTTCCCAAACCCAAATTTCACATTTTGTTGGGTATTTATCAGGCTTCAGAATAAGATGAAAGCCTCCTTAGAGAGGAGGGGAAGCAACCTTGCTAAAAGGATTCTGCATACAGCTACAGTGGGGAGAAAAAGTATTTGATACACTGCCGATTTTGCAGGTTTTCCTACTTACAAAGCATGTAGAGGTCTGTCATTTTTATCACAGGTACACTTCAACTGTGAGAGACGGAATCTAGAACAAAAATCCAGAAAATCACATTGTATGATTTTTAAGTAATTAATTTGCATTTTATTGCATGACATAAGTATTTGATCACCTACCAACCAGTAAGAATTCCGGCTCTCACAGACCTGTTAGTTTTTCTTGAAGAAGCCCTCCTGTTCTCCACTCATTACCTGTATTAACTGCACCTGTTTGAACTCGTTACCTGTATAAAAGACACCTGTCCACACACTCAATCAAACAGACTCCAACCTCTCCACAATGGCCAAGACCAGAGAGCTGTGTAAGGACATCAGGGATAAAATTGTAGACCTGCACAAGGCTGGGATGGGCTACAGGACAATAGGCAAGCAGCTTGGTGAAAAGGCAACAACTGTTGGCGCAATTATTAGAAAATGGAAGAAGTTCAAGATGACGGTCAATCACCCTCGGTCTGGGGCTCCATGCAAGATCTCACCTCGTGGGGTATCAATGATCATGAGGAAGGTGAGGGATCAGCCCAGAACTACACGGCAGGACCTGGTCAATGACCTGAAGAGAGCTGGGACCACAGTCTCAAAGAAAACCATTAGTAACACACTACGCCGTCATGGATTAAAATCCTGCAGCGCACGCAAGGTCCCCCTGCTCAAGCCAGCACATGTCCAGACCCGTCTGAAGTTTGCCAATGACCATCTGGATGATCCAGAGGAGGAATGGGAGATGGTCATGTGGTCTGATGAGACAAAAATAGAGCTTTTTGGTCTAATCTCCACTCGCCGTGTTTGGAGGAAGAAGGATGAGTACAACCCCAAGAACACCATCCCAACCGTGAAGCATGGAGGTGGAAACATCATACTTTGGGGATGCTTTTCTGCAAAGGGGACAGGACGACTGCACCGTATTGAGGGGAGGATGGATGGGGCCATGTATCGCGAGATCTTGGCCAACAACCTCCTTCCCTCTGTAAGAGCATTGAAGATGTGTCGTGGCTGGGTCTTCCAGCATGACAACGACCCGAAACACACAGCCAGGACAACTAAGGAGTGGCTCCGTAAGAAGCATCTCAAGGTCCTGGAATGGCCTAGCCAGTCTCCAGACCTGAACCCAATAGAAAATCTTTGGAGGGAGCTGAAAGTCCGTATTGCCCAGCGACAGCCCCGAAACCTGAAGGATCTGGAGAAGGTCTGTATGGAGGAGTGGGCCAAAATCCCTGCTGCAGTGTGTGCAAACCTGGTCAAGACCTACAGGAAACGTATGATCTCTGTAATTGCAAACAAAGGTTTCTGTACCAAATATTAAGTTCTGCTTTTCTGATGTATCAAATACTTATGTCATGCAATAAAATGCAAATTAATTACTTAAAAATCATACAATGTGATTTTCTGGATTTTTGTTTTAGATTCCGTCTCTCACAGTTGAAGTGTACCTATAAAAAAATGACAGACCTCTGAATGCTTTGTAAGTAGGAAACACTGCCGATTTTGCAGGTTATCAAGTACTTGTTCTCCCCACTGTATATACAGTGCATTGGGAAATTATTCAGACCCCTTGACTTTTTCCACATTTAGGTATGTTACAGCCTTGTTCTAAAATAGATTAAGTTGTTTGTTTCCCTCATTAATCTACACACAATACCCCATAATGACAAAGCAAAAACTTGTTTTTATCAATTGTTGCTAACATTTTTTAACCAAATATAATAAAAAATACGAAAATATCACATTTACATAGTATTCAGACCCTTTATTCAGTACTTTGTTTAAGCACCTTTGGCAGCGATTACAGCCTTGAGTCTTCTTTGGTATGACGCTACAAGCTTGGCACACCTGTATTTGGAGAGTTTCTCCCATTCTTCTCTGCAGATCCTCTCAAGCTCTGTCAGATTGGATGGAGAGCGTCGCTGCACAGCTATTTTCTGGTCTCTCCGGAGATGTTAGATCGGGTTGAAGTCCGGGCTCTGGCTGGGTCACTCAAGGACGTTCAGAAACTTGTCCCAAAGCCACTCCTGCGTTGTCTTGGCTGTGTGCTTAGGGTAGTTGTCCTGTTGAAAGGTGAACCTTCGCCCCAGTCTGAGGTCCTGAGTATTCTGGGGCAGGTTTCATCAAGGATCTCTCTGTACTTTGCTCCGTTCATCTTTCCCTCGATCTTGACTAGTGTCATTGTCCCTGCCGCTGAAAAACATCCCCACAACATGATGCTGACACCACCACGCTTCACCGTAGGGATGGTGCCAGGTTTCCTCCAGATGTGAGGCTTGGGATTCAGGCCAAAGAGTTCAATATTGGTTTCATCAGACCAGAGAATCTTCCTTCTCATGGTCTGAGAGTCTTGAGGTGACTTTTGGCAAACTCCAAGTGGGCTGTCATGTGCCCTTTACTATTCCAAGATGGCGTAGCAGTGCGGTCACGTTCTTTGTTGTGTGTCTGTGTAAATAGCCTGTTTTTTGTATTTTCTGTATTTTTCGTACATATTTTCCTATCATACTTTTCATCCTTCTACAACATATACTTTCCTGCAAGCCGCCTCACTCAATGTGGAACGGATTCTATTATTGACTTACCTTCATCTGGAATCTCCAGTTGAAACTAGCTAGCCAGCTAACTAGCTACTGGCTATTAGCCATCGTTAGCGGTTTTCACCCAGAACATCGGATTCTACTTCCGGAATAACTGATTCACTGGACATTAACACCGGATTGCAACTAGCTAGCCGCAACCGATTGGATGTTGCTGTTTGGCTGTTCACCACTGCCCCAGAAGCAAGCACCAGTTAGCCGTGAGCTAGCCTTGAGCCAGGCCCATTTCCCGGCTATCTACCTCTATCTACCGGACGGGAGTAGCCAGCTAACTAGCTACTTGCTATTAGCCACCATCAGCGGTTTTTCACCATTGTATGTGGCCTGCACTACCAGCCAGCTCTAGCCTGGACTATTATCGGCCAGTCTGCACTGTCTGCACAGCGTGTTATCGACCCAGAACATCGGTTTTTCTGCCGGAATCACTGAATCACTGGACTTTTAACAGATCATCACAGCTAGCTGCAACCAAATGTACGTTGTTGTGGGTAATCAGCCTTGAGCTATCCTAAAGCCAGGCCCATCGCCCGGCTATCTACCTCTCTGTCAACCGGACGGGACCTCCTAGTGTTGACACGGAGCCCCGCCGATCCAACACGACTGGTCTGCCGACGAAATCATCTGATGTGGTTACAGCAGGCTTCCCGTTACGACGTCGACCACGAAGACCCATCTGCTAACCCTGGCCCGCTAGCACACGCTAGCCATGGCCTCTTGCTCGCCAGTGCTATAGCAGCCTCCGAACTACCTCCGAACTCTCCTATTGCTGTTCACCGGACCTTATGATAACTCAGCTATACAGCTGATGCCTGCTGGACTGTTCCTTTATACGGTACCGCATCCTGTTTATGTTTAGCCTCAGCCCAAACTTTGTCGCTATTACCAGCTGTTGCCTTAGCTCTCTCGAATAACACCTGCAATTGCTTTATGCCTCTCTCCCATGTCAATATGCTTTGCTTATTGCTGTTTTGGTTATTTCTTATTGTACTATTTCACTGTAGATCCCCCAGCCCAGCTCAAACTACCTTTTAGATAGCTCCTTTGTCCCACCCCCATACACGCGGAGACCGACTCAATCGGTGCCTCCAGTGATGCTATCTCTTTCATCGTTACCCAACGTTTAGATTTACCTCCACTGTACTCATATCCTTCCATATCCTTGTCTGTACATAATGTCCTGAATCTATTCTACAACGCACGGAAATCTGCCCCTTTTTTTCCTCTGTACTCAACGCACTAGAAGACCAGTACTTAAAGCCTTTAGCCGTATTCTTATTCTACTCCTCATCTGTTCCTCTGGTGATGTAGAGGTTAACCCAGGCCCTGTAGCCCCCAGTATCACTCCTACTCCCCAGGCGTTATCATTTGTTGACTTCTGTAACCGTAAAAGCCTTGGCTTCTTGCACGTTAACATCCAAAGCCTCCTCCCTAAGTTTGAGTTATTCACTGCATTAGCACACTCCGCCAACCCTGATGTTCTAGCAGTGTCTGAATCCTGGCTTAGGAAGGCCACCAGAAATGTCCATCTCCAACAAAACATTTTCCGTCTCGATAGAACTGCCAAAGGGGGTGGGGTTGCAATCTACTGTAGAGAGAGCCGGCAGAGCTCTATTGTACTATCCAGGTCTGTGCCCAAACAATTTGAGCTTCTACTTCTAAAAATCAACCTTTCCAGAAATAAGTCTCCCACTGTTGCCGCTTGCTACAGACCCCCCTCAGCCCAGAGCTGTGCCCTGGACACCATATCTGAACTGATCGCCCCCCATCTATCCTCAGAGTTCGTACTGCTTGGTGACCTAACTGGAATATGCTTAACACCCCGGCCAACCTACAATCTAAACTAGATGCCCTTAATCTCACACAAATTATCAACGAACCTACCAGGTACAACCCCAAATCTGTAAACATGGGCACCCTCATAGATATCATCCTGACAAATATACCCTCTAAATAGACCTCCGCTGTCTTCAACCAGAATCTCAGCGATTATTGCCTGCGTCCATAATGGGTCCGCGGTCAAACGACCACTCCTCATCACTGTCAAACGCTCCCTAAAACATTTCAGCGAGCAGGCATTTCTAATTGACCTGGCCCGGGTATCCTGGATGGATATTGACCTCATTCCGTCAGTAGAGGATGCCTGGTTGTTCTTTAAAAGTGCTTTCCTCTCAATCTTAATTTTTTGAATGGGGCATGCTTATTTATCCTCAGACTTGACTGCCCTTGACTAGCACAAAAACATCCTGTGGCGTACTGCATTAGCATCGAACAGCCCCCGCGATATGCAACTTTTTAGGGAAGTCAGGAACCAATATACACAATCAGTTAGGAAAGCAAAGACAAGCTTTTTCAAACAGAAATCTGCATCCTGTAGCACTAACTCCAAAAAGTTTTGGGACACTGTAAAGTCCATGGAAAATAAGAGCATCTCCTCCCAACTGCCCACTGCACTGAGACTAGGAAACACTGTCACCACAGATACATCTACAATAATCGAGAATTTCAACAAGCATTTTTCTACGGCTGGCCATGCTTTCCACCTGGCTACCACTACCCCGGACACCAGCTCTGCACCCTCCGCTGCAACGTGCCCATGCCCCCTCCCCGCGCTTCTCCTTCACACAAATTCAGACAGCCTATAGGGAGGAGGTCAGAGATCTGGCCGTGTGGTGCCAGGACAACAACCTCTCCCTCAACGTGACCAAGACAAAGGAGATGATTGTGGACTACAGGGGGAAAAAAAGAGGACTGAGCACGCCCCCATTCTCATCGACGGGGCTGTAGTGGAACAGGTTGAGAGCTTCAAGTTCCTTGGTGTCCACATCACCAACGAACTATCATGGTCCAAACACACCAAGACAGTCGTGAAGAGGGCACGACAAAGCCTATTCCCCCTCAGGAGACTAAAAAGATTTGGCATGGGTCCTCAGATCCTCAAAGAATTCTACAGCTGCACCATCGAGAGCATCCTGACTGGTTGCATCACCGCCTGGTATGGCAACTGCTTGGCCTCTGACCGCAAGGCACTACAGAGGGTAGTGCGTACGGCCCAGTACATCACTGCGGCCAAGCTTCCTGCCATCCAGGACCTCTATACCAGGCGGTGTCAGAGGAAGGCCCTCAAAATTGTCAAAGACTCCAGCCACCCTAGTCATAGACTGTTCTCTCTGCTACCGCACGGCAAGCGGTACCGGAGTGCCAAGTCTAGGTCCAAAAGACTTCTCAACAGCTTCTACCCCCAAGCCATAAGCCTCCTGAACAGCTAATCATGGCTACCCGGACTATTTGCACTGCCCCCCCACCCCATCCTTTTTACGCTGCTGCTACTCTGTTAAGTATTTATGCATAGTCACTTTAACTCTACCCACATGTACATATTACCTCAACTACCTCAACTAGCCGGTGCCCCCGCACATTGACTCTGCAACGTTACCCCCCTGTATATATAGCCTCCCTACTGTCACTTTATTTTACTGTATATATAGCCTCCCTACTGTCACTTTATTTTACTTCTGCTCTTTTTTTCTCAACACTTTTTTTGTTGTTGTTTTATTCTTACTTTTTTTGTTTAAAATAAATGCACTGTTGGTTAAGGGCTGTAAGTAAGCATTTCACTGTAATGTCTGCACCTGTTGTATTCGGCGCATGTGACCAATAAAATTTGATTTGATTTGACTACTCTCGGCGGGTCTGACCTAGAGTATGTGGACAACTACAAATACCTAGGTGTCTGGTTAGACTGTAAACTATCCTTCCAGACTCACATTAAGTATCTCCATTCAAAAGTTAGATCTAGAATCGGCTTCCTATTTCGCAACAAAGCCTCTTTCACTCATGCTGCCAAACATGCCCTCGTAAAACTGACTATCCTACTGATCCTTGACTTCGGCGATGTCATTTACAAATTAGCCTCCAACACTCTACTCAGCAAATTGGATGTAGTAATCACAGTGTTATCCGTTTTGTCACCAAAGCCCCATTTACTACCCAACATTGTGACCTGTACGCTCTTGTTGGCTTGCCCTCACTACATATTTGTCGCCAAACCCACTGGCTCCATGTCATCTATAAATCACTGCTAGGCAAATCCCCATCTTATCTTAGCTCACTGGTCACCATAGCAACACCCACCCGTAGTCTGCGCTCCAGCAGGTATATCTCACTGGTCATCCCCAAAGCCAACACCTCCTTTGGCCGCCATTCCTTCCAGTTCTCTGCTGCCAATGACTGGAACAAATTGCAAAAATCTCTGAAGCTGGAGACTCTTATCACCCTCACTAACTTTAAGCGTCAGTTGTCAGAGCAGCTTACCGATCACTGCACCTGTACACAGCCATTCTGAAATTAGCCCACCCAACTACCTCATCCCCATATTGTTATTTATTTTGCTAATTTGCACCCCAGTATCTCTATTTGCACATCATCTTTTGCACATCTATCATTCCAGTGTTAATACGGAATTGTAACTATTTTGCACTATGGCCTATTTATTGCCTTATCTCCATAACTTACTACATTTGCACACACTGTATACAGTGATCCCTCGCCACTTCGCGGTTCACTTATCGCGGATTCGCTATTTCGCGGATTTTCATAATGCATTTTTTTTTTTTTGGTGCATTGTGCTCTGCATTCTGATTCGCTAAAAACTCACTCCCGCTTCTTGTATCAAAACATGCTACGAATTGTGCTATCATTTTGTCGTCTCGTGCAGTTATGTGTACGTACATAAAACAGCTTGGCAAATTTACATTAAGTTGGCCAAATTATCTTGTAATTTCGAACATCTCCTAAACCCATAATGTCGACGAAACGGCCTGGACCGACAAAAGCACCTGCGGATGGGCCCAAACGGCGGAAGATGCTACCTATCTCAGATAAAGTTAAACTTCTGGACATGCTAAGGGAAGGTAAATGACAAAGCCACAAAGCGACGATGAAAGAGAAGAGGGAGAAGAGGACACGAGAGATGAGGAGGAAGGACTAACGCTTGGTCGCTTAGCAACCATGGTGCGAATGGCCACTGAACTTAAGCGAGTAGCTGAGGAATGGGACCCTTTGATGAGCCGTTCATTACAGTTCTCCAACGTAATCGATGGTGGCATGTCGGTGTACAAGGATCTTTTTGCAAAGAAGAAAAAAGAGCGACAACAGCTGCCTATCACTATGTTCTTCTCCCGAACAAACACACCTGCACCGCGGGCTTCAGAAGAAGAGAACACTGCAGAGCGCAGTCAGGATGCAGCGGCCCAGTCTGAAGAGCAGTGAAACGGCCTACACGTGAGTCACTGTATTTGTATACATGTAATAGTTGCTAATTGTAAAAAAAAAAAAATTATATTTCGCGGATTTCACTTATCGCGGGTCATTTTCGGAACGTAACCCCCGCGATAAACGAGGGATTACTGTATATATTTTCTGTTGTATTTTTGACTATGTTTTGTTTACCCCATATGTAACTGTGTTGTTTTTATCGCACTGCTTTGCTTTATCTTGGCCAGGTCGCAGTTTTAAATGAGAACTTGTTCTCAACTGGCTTACCAGGTTAAATAAAATTACTGAGGAGTGGCTTATGTCTGGCCACTCTACCATAATGGCCTGATTGGTGGAGTGCTGCAGAGATGGTTGTCCTTTTGGAAGTTTCTCCTATCTCTACCGAGGAACTCTGGAGCTCTGTCAGAGTGACCATCGGCTTCTTGGTCACCTTCTTGACTAACGTCCTTCACCCCCGATTGCTCACTTTGGCCAGGCGGCCAGCTCTAGGAAGAGTCTTGGTGGTGTGTGTGTATGTATGTATGTGTATGTATGTGTATATATATATATATATATCTCTCTCAGTTGAAGTCGGAAGTTTAGTCATTAAAACTCGTTTTTCAACCACTCCACAAAGTTCTTGTTAACAAACTGTAGTTTTGGCAAGTAATGACAAGTAATTTTTCCAACAATAGTTTACAGACAGATTATTTCACTTATAATTCACTGTATCACAATTCCAGTGGGTCAGAAGTTTACATTCACTAAGTTGACTGTGCCTTTAAACAGCTTGGAAAATTCCAGAAAATGATGTAATGGCTTTAGAAGCTTCTGATATTCTAATTGACATAATTTCAGTCAATTGGAGGTGTACATTTGGATGTATTTCAAGGCATACCTTCAAACTCAGTGCCTCTTTGCTTGACATCATGGGAAAATCAAAATAAATCAGCCAAGACCTCAGGAAAAAATGGTAGACCTCCACAAGTCTGGTTCATCCTTGGGAGCAATTTTCAAATGCCTGAAAGTACCACGTTCATCTGTACAAACAGTAGTATGCAAGTATAAACACCATGGGACCACACAGCCGTCATACCGCTCAGGAAGGAGACGCGTTCTGTCTCCTAGAGATGAACGTACTTTGGTGCGAAAAGTGCAAATCAATCCCAGAACAACAGCAAAGAACCTTGTGAAGATGCTGGGGGAAACAGGTACAAAAGTATTTATATCCACAGTAAACCGTGTCCTATATCGACATAACCTGAAAGGCCACTCAGCAAGGAAGAAGCAACTGCTCCAAAACCGCCATAAAAAAGCCTGACTATGGTTTGCAACTGCACATGGGGACAAATATCGTACTTTTTGGAGAAATGTCCTCTGGTCTGATAAAACAAAAATATAACTGTTTGGCCATAATGACCATCGTTATGTTTGGAGGAAAAAGGGGGATGCTTGCAAGCCGAAGAACTCCATGCCAACCGCGAAGCACAGGGGTGGCAGCATCATGCTGTGGGGGTGCTTTGCTGCAGGAGAGACTGGTGCACTTCACAAAATAGATGGCATCATGAGGAAGGAAAATGATGTGGATATATTGAAGCAACATCTCAAGATATCAGTCAGGAAGATAAAGCTTGGTCGCAAATAGGTCTTCCAAATGGACAATGATCCCAAGCATACATCCAAAGTTGTGGCAAAATGGCTTAAGGACAACAAGTCAAGGTATTGGAGTGGCCATCACAAAGCCCTGACATCAATCCTATAGAAAATGTGTGGGCAGAACTGAAAAAGCGTGTGCGAGCAAGGAGGCCTACAAACCTGACTCAGTTACACCAGCTCTGTCAGGAGGAATGGGCCAAAATTCACCCAACTTAGATGGCATCAGTGAAGCTGGAAGACTGCAGTCAAACACTGGAGCTGAATGTCAACATTAAAGATGAAGAAGAAGAAGAAGAGGAGGAGAAGATTGGGAAATCTGTTTCTCATGGTAAGAGCAGGTTCTATCTAACTAAGTTTGTTTGTTCAAACTTCTCACTGTGCATGAAAAGTTGCAGTTGAACTGTTTCATGAGGGCATTGAGATGCTGCGCCACCCGGTACAGCCAGAAGAGGACTGGTTCCTCTCCATGTTTCTCCCTGGGTTCCTGCTTTATACTGAGTTTTTAGTAGCCACTGTGCTTCTACATCTGCATTGCTTGATCTTTCGTGATTTTAGGAAGTGTTTCTGTAAAGCACTTTGTGACTTTGCGGATGTAAAAAGGGGTTCAAAAAATAAATGTGATTGACATGTACATTACCAGTCAAAGGTTTGGACACACCTACTCATTCAAGGGTTTATCTTTATTTTTACTATTTCCTACATCCTACATTGTAGAATAGTAGTGAAGACATCAAAGCTATTCAACAACACATATGGAATCGTTTAGTAACCAAAAAAGTGTTAAACATATCAAAATATATTTTATACTTTAAGTTCTTCTAAGTAGCCACCCTTTGCCTTGATTACAGCTTTGCACACTCTTGGTATTCTCTCAACCATCTTCATGAGGTAGTCACCTGGAATGCCTTATCAAAAGTTCATTTGTGCAATTTCTTTCATTATTAATGCATTTGAGCCAATTAGGTGTGTTGTGACAAGGTAGGGGTGGTATACAGAAGATATCCCTATTTGGTAAAAGACCAAGTCCATATTATGGCAAGAACAGCTCAAATAATCAAAGAGAAACGACAGTCCATTATTACTTTAAGACATGAAGGTCAGTCAATCTGGAAAATTTCAAGAACTTTTCAAGTTTATTCAAGGGCTGTCGCAAAAACCATCAAGCGCTATAATGAAACAGCCTCTCACGAGGACCGCCACAGGAAAGGAAGACCAAGTTACCTCTGCTGCAGAGGATAAGTTAATTAGAGTTACCAGCCTCAGAAATTGCAGCCCAAATAAATTATTCAGAGTTCAAGTACCAGACACATCTCAACATCAACTATTCAGAGGAGACCGTGTGAATCAGGCCTTCAAGGTTGAATTGCTGAAAAGAAACCACTACTGAAGGACACCAATAATAAGAAGATACTTACTTGGGCAAAGAAACATGAGCAATGGACATTAGACTGGTGGAAATCTGTCCATTGGTCTGATGAGTCCAAATGTCCGATTTTTGGTTCCAACAGCCGTGTCTTTGTGAGAGACAGAGTAGGTGAACGGATGATCTCTGCATGTGTAGTTCCCACAGTGAAGCATGGAGGAGGATGTGTGATGGTGTGGGGGTGCTTTGCTGGTGACACTGTCTGGGATATTTTTAGAATTCAAGGCACACTTAACCAGCATGGCTACCATATCATTCTGCAGTGATACGCCATCCCATCTGGTTTGCGCTTAGTGGGACAATGACCCAACACACCTACAGGCTATGTAATGGCTATTTGACCAAGAAGGAGAGTGATGGAGTGCTGCATCAAATGACCTGGCCTCCACAATCATCTGACCTCAACCCAATTCAGATGATTTGGGATGAGTTGGACCACAGAGTGAAGGAATAGCAGCCAACAAGTGCTCAGCATATGTGGGAAGTCCTTCAAGACTGTAGGAAAAGCATTCCAGGTGAAGTTGATTGAGAGAATGCCAAGAGTGTGGAAAGCTGTCAAGGCAAAGGGTGGCTACTTTGAAGAATCTAAAATATAACATTATGATTTGGTTAACACTTTTTTTGGTTACTACATGATTCCATATCTGTTATTTTGTAGTTTAGATGTCTTCACTATTATTCTACAAGGTAGAAAATAGTAAAAAATAAAGAAAAACCCTTGAATTAGTAGGTGTGTCAACTTATGACTGGTACTGTATATTACACCAACTGACTGGTTCTTCTGATGTTGTTCACACAGGAGACCATGTTGAGACATTCTCTACATCCAGAGAGCAACAGAAGGAAGATCACAGAGCTAAGATGTCTCACCACTGCCCACATTGTGAGGAGATTTTCCCAATTCTATCAAAGTTAAAATTACACCTACAAATACACACAGGAGAGAATCTGTATTCATGTACTGAATGTCGAAAGAGATTCACATCATCACAATCTCTGACAGTTCATCAGAGAGTGCACACAGGAGAAAAGCCTTTCTCCTGCTCTGACTGTGGGAAGAGTTTCTCTCGACTGAGCCATTTAAAAAGACACCAAAGTATACATAAAGGAGAGAAGCCTTACTGCTGCTCTGACTGTGGGGAGAGTTTCTCCCGATTGGATACCTTAAAAACACATGAACGTATACATACAGGAGAGAAGCTTTACTCCTGTTCTCACTGTGGAAAATGCTTCACAACGTCAACTGAGCTAAAAGTTCATCAGCGAACTCACGCAGGAGAGAAGCCTTACTCCTGCTCTGACTGTGGGGCAAGTTTCTCTCGACTGGGCCACTTAAAAACACATGAAAGTATACATACAGGAGAGAAGCCTTACTCCTGCTCTGACTGTGGAAAATGTTTCTCTCGACTGGGGGTCTTAAAAATACATGAACTTATACATACAGGAGAGAAGCCTTACTCCTGCTCTGACTGTGGAAAATGTTTCTTTCGACTGGGGGTCTTAAAAATACATGAACTTATACACACAGGAGAGAAGCCTTACGCCTGCTCTGACTGTGGAAAGAGTTTCTCTCGACTGGCGGATTTAAAAATACATGAACTTATACATACAGGAGAGAAGCCTTACTCCTGCTCTGACTGTGGAAAGTGTTTCTCTCGACTGGGGGATTTAAAAATACATGAACGTATACATACAGGAGAGAAGCCTTATTTCTGCTCTGACTGTGGAAAATGTTTTAAATCATCAGCTGAACTAAAAGTTCATCAGAGAACACACACAGGAGAGAAGCCTTACTCCTGCTCTGACTGTGGAAAGAGTTTCTCTCGACTGGGTGACTTAAAACAACATGAACGTATACATACAGGAGAGAAGCCTTACTTCTGCTCTGACTGTGGGGTGAGTTTCTTTCGACTGGGCCACTTAAAACGACATGAACGTATACACACAGGAGAGAAGCCTTACTCCTGCTCTGACTGTGGAAAATGTTTTATATCATCAGCTGAACTAAAAGTTCATCAGAGAACACACACAGGAGAGAAGCCTTACTCCTGCTCTGACTGTGGGGTGAGTTTCTCTCAACTGGGCCACTTAAAACGACATGAACGTATACACACAGGAGAGAAGCCTTACGCCTGCTCTGACTGTGGAAAGAGTTTCTCTCGACTGGCGGATTTAAAAATACATGAACTTATACACACAGGAGAGAAGCCTTACGCCTGCTCTGACTGTGGAAAGAGTTTCTCTCGACTGGCGGATTTAAAAATACATGAACGTATACACACAGGAGAGAAGCCTTACGCCTGCTCTGACTGTGGAAAGTGTTTCTCTCGACTGGGGGATTTAAAAAGACATGAACTTATACATACAGGAGAGAAGCCTTATTTCTGCTCTGACTGTGGATGTTTTTTTAAAACAAAATATGAGCTAATACGTCATCAGAGAACACACACAGGAGAGAAGCCTTACTCCTGCTCTGACTGTGGAAAATGCTTTACTACATCAACTGAGCTAAAAGTTCATAAGAGAACACACACAGGAGAGAAGCCTTACTTCTGCTCTGACTGTGGGGCGAGTTTCTCTCGACTGGGCAACTTAAAACAACACAAACGTATACACACAGGAGAGAAGCCTTAATACTGCTCTGACTGTGGAAAATGTTATAAAACATCAGTTGAGCTAAAAGGTCATCAGAGAACACACACAGGAGAAAAGCCTCATCAGTTGTCTCAGACCAGTTAAGATTACATACACACAAAAAAAAAATGTATGCACGCATGACTGTAAGTCGCTTTGGATAAAAGCGTCTGCTAAATGGCATATTATATTATTATTATTATATTAAATTCACTACATTCTCACCTCAGAAAGGAAGTGGTAACAGTGAATTTGATAACATGAAGAAAGAGTAACACTCTATTGTAATCCTATTGTTTCTCACTGTGAGAGAACTGTGCAGAGGAAAGGGAACGTTATAGAATGTTAGCCTCTCCAGAACAGACGCTGGGAAACACACAGTATTAAATAAAGCCATGACTACATGGAACTCTCTGCCAGGTAACTCAAACTAGCAATAAAACCAGATTCAAAAAAACATAAAATAAAATAAACCTTATGGCACATTACAAAAATAACAACAGGAACTTTTAGCTCAGCTGATGTTGTGAAGCATTTTACACATCTCATATGTATATACTGTATTCTATAATATTCTACTGTATCTTAGTCCATGTCGCTCTGTCATTGGTTGTCCATATATGTGTATACTGTATTCTATAATATTCTACTGTATATGCCGCTCTGTCATTGCTTGTCCATATTCAGTTGAAGTCGGAAGTTTACATACACTTAGGTTGGAGTCATTAAAACTTATTTTTCAACCACTCCACAAATTTCTTTTTAACAAACTATAGTTTTGGCAAGTCGGTTAGGACATCTACTTAATTTCACTTATAATTCACTGTATCACAATTCCAGTGGGTCAAAAGTTTACATACACTAAGTTGACTGTGCCTTTAAACAGCTTGGAAAATTCCAGAAAATGATGTCATGGCTTTAGAAGCTTCTGATAGGCTAATTTACATAATTTGAGTCAATAGGAGGTGTACCTGTGGATTTATTTCAAGGCCTACCTTCAAAGTCAATGCCTTTTTGCTTGACATCATGGGAAAATGAAAAGGAATCAGCCAAGACCTCAGAATAAATTTTGTAGACCTCGACAAGTCTGATTCATCCTTGGGAGCAATTTCCAAACACCTGAAGGTACCACGTTCATCTGTGCAAACAATAGTACGCAAGTATAAACACCATGGTACCACGCAGCCGTCATACCGCTCAGGAAGGAGATGCGTTCTGTCTCCTAGAGATGAACGTACTTTGGTGCAAATCAATCCCAGAACAACAGATAAGGACCTTGTGAAGATGCTGGAGGAAACGGGTACAAAAGTGTCTATATCCACAGTAAAATGAGTCTTATATCAACATAACCTGAAAGGCCGCTCAGCAAGGAAGAAGCCACTGCTCCAAAACCGCCATAAAAAAGCCAGACTACGGTTTGCAATTGCACATGGGGACAAAGATCGTACTTTTTTGAGAAATGTCCTCTGGTCTGATGAAACAAAAATAGAACTGTTTGGCCATAATGACCATTGTTATGTTTGCAAGCAGAAGAACACCATCCCAACCGTGAAGCACGGGGGTGGCAGCATCATGCTGTCGGGGTGCTTTGCTGCAGGAGGGATTGGTGCACTTCACAAAATAGATGGCATCATGAGGAAGGAACATTATGTGGATATATTGAAGCAACATCTCAAGACATCAGTCAGGAAGTTAAAGCTTGGTCGCAAATAGGTCTTCCAAATGGACAATGACCCCAAGCATACTTCCAAGTTGTGGCAAAATGGCTTAAGGACAACAAAGTCAAGGTATTGGAGTCGCCATCACAAAGTCCAGACCTCAATCCTATAGAACATTTGTGGGCAGAATTGAAAAAGTGTGTGCGAGCAAGGAGGCCTACAAACCTGACTCAGTTACACCAGGTCTGTCAGGAGGAATGGGACAAAATTCACCCAACTTATTGTGGGAAGCTTGTGGAAGGCTACCCGACACATTTGACCCAAGTTAAACAATTTAAAGGCAATGCTACCAAATACTAATTGAGTGTATGTAAACCTCTGACGCACTGCGAATGTGATGAAATAAATAAAAGCTGAAATAAATCATTGTCTCTACTATTATTCTGACATTTCACATTCTTAAAATAAAGTGGTGATCCTAGCTGACCTAAGACAGGGAATCTTTACTAGGATTAAATGTCAGGAATTGTGAAAAACTGAGTTTAAATGTATTTGGCTAAGGTGTATGTAAACTTCTGACTTCAACTGTATGTAAATAAGGTATTATTGTTTTTAATAAATGTGAAAACATTTCTAAGAACCTGTGTTTGCTGTTGAGGATGATATGGCTCATAATTTTCACGACTTTTGCCCCTTTTTAGCTTTCGACTCTTACCAACTTTTAGAATAGTTTCCCCCCCCTTTTGTATTGTACAGCCTACTGATATGTAAACATATGTCACCTGGTACAGCCAGAAGAGGACTGGCCACCCCTTTGAGCCTGGTTCCTCTCTATGGTTCCTCCCTTTTGTATTGTACAGCCTACTGATATGTAAACATATGTCACCTGGTACAGCCAGAAGAGGACTGGCCACCCCTTTGAGCCTGGTTCCTCTCTATGGTTCCTCCCTTTTGTATTGTACAGCCTACTGATATGTAAACATATGTCACCTGGTACAGCCAGAAGAGGACTGGCCACCCCTTTGAGCCTGGTTCCTCTCTATGTTTCTCCCTGGGTTCCTGCTTTATAGGGAGTTTTTAGTAGCCACTATGTTGTCTCTCCTGGCTATCATAAGATGAATGCACTAGCTGTGGGGCTCTCTGGATGGGAGCATCTGCAACATGACTAAATTGTAAATGTAGTGCTTGATGATGTATTTGATGTATTTTTTGTGTTTCCTGTTTGTACCCCAGGAAGAGTAGCCGCTGGGGATCCTAATAAAATACTACATTGTACTGAATGTATCAGATAGAGATGATGTGATGATCAGTTTTCACCATTAGTCTGTTTTTGGGCCATTTATGAATGTGTTATTCAATGTGTTTCTATTGGATATAGTAGTAAAGGCCAAATTCATTTTTAAATATATATTTTTATAACTAAAGGGGTCCTAAAATTCAAAATCAAAGGGAACGTTATAGAATGTTAGCCTCTCTTTACTTTACTCACCTGGTCAGTTTTGGTGTGTTTTGTTAGCTTCTACTGTAATGATACTGAGATGACCTTGGATTTGCCTTTAAGGTTGAATATCCTATTTGAGGCGTCTCACAATGGAGTCTGATGGTTAACTGGGTGGTACATTACATTTACATTTTAGTAATCTAGCAGACGCTCTTATCCAGAGCGACTTACATGAGCAATTAGGGTTAAGTGCCTTGCTCAAGGTCACATCTGCAGTTTTCTGTGGGAATGAGCTAGTAGACACAACATACACTGAGTGTACAAAACATTAAGGACACCTGCTCTTTCCATGACATAGACTGACCAGGTGAACCCAGGTGAAAGCTATGATCCTTAAAGATGTAGTTGTGGTGTATTTATTATGGATCCCCATTAGCTTTCAGCAGAAAACAAGAAACTGCAGTGGGCTAAGGAATGAAAACACTGGACACTGGAGAATTTGAATAACATTGCCTGGTCTGATGAATCCCGGTTCCTGCTGTTTCATGCTGATGGGAGGACTAAGGTATGGAGAAAACCACGAGTACATGCATCCATGCTGTGTGTCAACATTGCAGGCTGGTGGTGGTGGTGGTGTGGGGTGGGATTTCATGGCACACATTGGGCCCTTGATAAAAGTAGAGCATCATTTGAATGCCACAGGATATCTAAACATCATTGCCAATCAGGTGCATCCCTTCATGGCAGCAGTTATCCATCTGTAAACATATTTCTTTCAGCAGGATTATGCCCCATGCAACAAGGCTTGTCCAGGAATGGTTCCAAGAACATGACACTGTAGTGACCAAAAGAACATGATAGTACCATGGTATTTATTTCATGGTACTACCATGTCAGGAACACACCATGGTAGTTGCACCAGTACCATGGTATTTTCCTGACATGGTAGTACCATGGTATTCTTTAGAAACATAGAGAGAAGATACGGCCAGATCTGTCATAACAGCCCGGAAGTAAAGCCAGATTGAATTTACAATATAGGGGGGTTGGCAACTAGGTTTGGCCTCCAGTCAATGTGTTGCTGAGCTTGTAGCTAGTCTGCGGGCCAGAACATAATTAGCCTATTAACAAATAGCCAGGGGTGGCCTGTTCAATAGGGCGATATGGGCGACGCACTGCCAAACGGGAAAAGGAAGGGATTTTTTTTCTAATCAATTATATCACGGCAACAGTAGTTATCAGTGTTGTAATCTATACGTCTGATCTGCCACAGTGCCACACTGCCACTAAATGTCGAATCAGGCTAAAGTCATGCTTCAAATGGCTCCCCCCCCTTTTGGGGCGATTTCAGTCAGGTTGAAAATCGCCCAGAAGTCTGTCATAGACTCCCATGTAAAATCTATTTTTTTCAAATTTCAGAGCCTTCAATACAATCTCAATGGGTGTCTGTGGGCTTGCACTTACGCGCTTTCGTCATACGTTACGTAACCATGAACGTAACTGAGAAAAGAGCGGATTGTTTGAAAGAAGTTCCTTTTTGTCGGCGAACAAATGAAGATAAATTGGCAACGAAACAATTAGGACCTCCCAGACCAAATTTAATAATTCAACAGGTTTCTACTAAAGGCGGAAAGTCCTACACCCGAGGATTTTCCAAAAATTGGTACGAACGAAAAAAGACATTGCCACTCACTCAACTGGATGAGGGATACAGGCTAGCTGTCCGCCGCCACAACGATGAGGTTAGTGTTGATAATCACAAGTTTACTGGAGAACTGAGACCAAGTAGAGACTTTGGACAGGGTGGATATTGTATAATAAAGGCAGTTTATTCAGAGGTAAAGATATCTGGAATCGCGTTCACGGACCCGTTCGTCAAACTCTTAGGGAGCTATAAATTAAGCCCCATTACTTACCATATCAGATAAGAGAAATTGCTGCAGCTACATATATTTTACATCCTGGCCCTACATAGTTCACTATTTGCATCACTTACCAAAATATTACATGTGGTCATATATGCTTGGAAAGTGGAGATGCCATAGAACGTCAAAAAAGTAAACATTGCTGGAGACACATTGCCGTTTTGGAGAAGACATCGCGTTTGCTAGCGAAGAGATTTGTTGTGGCAAATGAACTTGGGCTGGGAATTGCCAGGAACCTCACGATAAGATATATGCATTGCGAGTCTCATGATTCTATACGTATTGCGATTCGATACTGTGATTTTATTGTGCACCATATGTCTGTTGCAGAGGGATCAGAAAGCCATGAGAACGAGTTTTGATCAGTCATGGAAATAAAAGTGCTGAAAACAAATTGGCTCCCAATGTGAAAAGATTGAGAACAAGCTATGAAGGAACAATAATGGTGTTTTGGTGCAGGTACAGCCAACTAGCGCTAAAATATTGCGATATTGTCAATACAGTATATCGTAAAGTATCACTATGTAACTCGATTTCTTTCACCCCAATCCCTCAAATTAACGGTAAATAACTGAATTGTTTGCCCCACATTTAGCTAAGATGATTAGCTAGCCAGCTAAAATGTTTTATTTAGTTAGCAGTCGCATCTACAATAGTTTACTGTCAATAACATGTCTCCAAAAATGACGTGGTGTCTCCAATTGTGTTGACATTTTACAATTGCGATGCGCATCCATGAGTATCCACTTTCTGTAGCTCAGCTGGTAGAGCATGGTGCTTGTAACGCCAAGGTAGTGGGTTCGATCCCCGGGACCACCCATACACAAAACTGTATGCACGCATGACTGTAAGTCGCTTTGGATAAAAGCGTCTGCTAAATGGCATATTATTATTATTATTATTATTATTATCTGAAGAGAGCCCCGAAACATTGTGTGCAGACATTTTATGCAATAAATGAAGTAGGTTGAATCTAGTAGTTCTGATCTTCTGATTGGTCCTGATGAGTTGGGCGAGGTCCCCTCCAGGCTACTGTCACTGTTGCATTGGCTCTGAGTCGGGTTCTCTGTCTTCAAATGTTCAGCCTAAGAGAGGGGATTTTTGTGTGTGTGTGTGTGTGTGTGTGTGTGTGTGTGTGTTTAACAGTGATGATGTGTGTGTGTGTGTGTGTTTAACAGTGATGATGTGTGTGTGTGTGTTTGTGTGCGTGTGTGTCCTCAGAGCAAGAACTCGTGAGTTGGAAGAACTGAGAGGCCTATGGCGTGGGTGTTGTCCTTGGCCACCTGCTGACAAGGCTGACAAGATAGGACCCTTTTGTCCATTGTTATTGGATAGGAACAGAACTTATAACCAGCTCCTGACCTAAATAGATCTTAGCACAACATTTTACTCAACATATCATATTCCATATTCACTATAACAAATATATTTACTACGACATTAGCAAGAACCGCCACATCCTCAGCCGGCTAATCCAGTGTGTGAAGTTTTGCGGAGTGTTTGAGTTAGCTTTGCGAGGCAAAGATGAAACTGAGGGCTCCACCAACCCTGGTAAGCCAACAATTTTGAAATCAGTCAATAAATGCTTCTGGTATTGACTTATATGCTGCCCCTGTCTTCATGTTGTTGCTGGACATATCTTTTTTAAAATGTGTGTAGATCACCTAAATCATCAGAAAAATTGCCCCTCCTGAGAATTTAACACGTGGTTAGTGGGCTAATCAATTCAATGACCATAACACAATGATGTCCATCTGATTACAGTGGTAAAATCACCAATGTCTATATTAATAGTCCAACTGTTCTATTCAAATATATTTATCATATTTCTCCAGTATCAAACCAGTGTATCTTGTTTCCAACGAAACTGTCGCTGTTTGGGAAGAGTTCAATCTGAGATGTTATTATGAATCTAAGCATGGTACTTTCAGAAGTAGATTCAGAAGTCTGACGCAGAAAGGAAGGTAGGCCTAAGGAGTGAACACCCTATGTGTTTTACAGTGTCCATTTTTTATTATGTACATATTTTATTATTATTGAACCTTTTATTTAACTAGGCGGTTCTTATCGAATTACACAAATCCACAAGGAGTCATTAGAAACCATATTTGTTTAAGCAAGTCAGCCATATCAACTATGTTTTTTTAAGGCAGTAAATGAGGCTGAATAAACTTTTTCGATGCCAGACTGAGCTCCGGTGGCTGATAGCCAGGTGTAGCAGTGGTAAGGATTCACTCCATGGTGTTGAAAGGAAAGCTCAAACTTTATGCTGGACCAACAATAATTATGTTAGAAATGGTTTAAGCGTTCTGATATTGTCACTAATCTGGATTTAGACTGTCTGCTACTTCAGGTCTAAATAAGGGTATAATCTATACCTTGTGACAATGTAGGACTACTGAAACCATTGTAAGACAGACTTTTTGTTAGCCTTTAAGGCGTCAGCATGTTTCCCAGCCGAAACAGTTCGGAAGAGTTTGTGCATATATTATGACAACATTTTGTTTTCGTTTTGGACTTACGGTAAGGTTTTTTTTCAGCTGTTCTGGCACACAACATTTTTTCCTCGAGTCAAGCCGAAGTCTGTAGCCGAAGGGGAAGGGGGTTATTGGTCAACAGTAGGGATTCTTCAATAAAGTCTTTGTTAAAGTATTTCTCAGTTAAAAATCTGCATGAAAACGACTCGTCTCTCATTTAATGACAAACATCTTTGTTAAATGTAAAATTGCACGACTAAGATCTCCTCGGCAAAAACATCAACATTAAAGACGGATTTCTTGAGTTTTCTGACTATTTTGAGGAAGTGGTTATAGACCCTTTTCCAGTACATGACACACTGACGTCACAAACAGATGCGTGCGACTCTTGGCGGCAGTAGTCTAGATTTACGTTTTTATTACTTCTAAACAAAATAACTTTTTTGGGTTCTCATACACTTACAATTATGTTTTGATTCTTGCTTGAACAGTCGCTATGATTATATTTGGTTGTGTGTGATCTTTGCAAAATACCTTCGATGCAGCAGTTGTTAGCTAGAATGCGTCTGCTGATTGATATAGGCTGTAGCAAAAGCTAGCCAAAGAGCCATTTTACTGGTTGAAGTGTTTTTTAAGTATAATGCAGTTTATTTGTGATGATGCCATAAACATTATATTAAGCAGGGCATTCATACGAGCCTTAAAATCCAATTATAATCCAAAGTAGTGTGAAATACACTCAAAAGCAACATGTAAATAGAGGCTTTTTTTGCTGCCGTTCTATAAGAACTCCCCCTTGTTCTGCCACCAACTCGCGCCCATCCCCCTCTTGCAGCTATGTTTGTTAACACAGAAAGGGGTCTATGGCGTCTCAAAATGGACAAACCGTACTACTGCCGTTTTTTCTCGTTTTTCAAGCAAAGGTCTTTAAGGGAATATGCGAGCACAGTGTCTGCAACACCACTAAGCAAGGGTCACTACATTTACATATACATTTCAGTCATTTAGCAGACGCTCTTATCCAGAGCAACTTACAGTTAGTGAATACATTTTTATTTTTTTTTACTGGCCCCCCGTGGGAATCGAACCCACAACCCTGGCGTTGCAAACGCCATGCTCTATCAACTGAGCTTCATCCCTGCCGGCCATTCCCTCCCCTACCCTGGGCCAATTGTGCGCCGCCCATGAGTCTCCCGGTCGCGGCCGGCTGCGACAGAGCCTGGATTCGAACCAGGATCTCTAGTGGCACAGTTAGCACTGCGATGCAGTGCCTTAGACCCCTGCGCCACTCAGGAGTTGACCACCAGTTCCACCACCAAGCAAGCGGCACCATGAAGACCAAGGAGCTCTCCAAACAGGTCGGCGACAAAGTTGTGGAAAAGTACAGATCAGTGTTGGGTTCTAAACAAATATCAGAAACTTTGAAAATTCCACGGAGCACCGTTAAATCCATTATTAAAAAATGCAAAGAATATGGCACCACAACAAACCTGTCAAGAGAGGGCCACCCACCAAAACTCACGGACCAGGCAAGGAGGGCATTAATCAGAGAGGCTGAATAGTTATGCACGCTCAAGTTCTTTTTTTATTTTTCTTATTTCTTGTTTGTTTCACAAAAAAATTTTTTTTGCATCTTCAAAGTGGTAGGCATGTCGTGCAAATCAAATGATACAACCCCCCCCCCCCCCCCCCCCCCCCCCCCCAAAATCCATTTTAATTCCAGGTTGTAAGGCAATAAAATAGGAAAAATGCCAAGGGGGGTGAATACTTTCACAAGCCACTGAATGTGAGATTACTTGGTTTGTATTCAGGGGACTAGGTATGTTTTAGTAGTGGTTTGTTTGCAGCAATTCAACCATGAAGTTCTGATTCACGCAGTCTCCTCTGAACAGTTGATGTTGAGATGTGTCTGTTACTTGAACTCTGTGAAGCATTTATTGGGGCTGCAATTTCTGAGGCTGGTAACTCTAATGAACTTATCCTCTGCAGCAGAGGTAACTCTGGGTCTTACTTTCCTGTGGCGGTCCTCATGAGGGCCAGTTTCATCATAGCACTTGATGGTTTTTGCGACTGCACTTGAAGAAACTTTAATAGAACTTCACATTTTCCAGATTGACTGACCTTCATGTCTTAAAGTAATGGACTGTCGTTTCTCTTTGATTATTTGAGCTGTTCTTGCCATAATATGGACTTGGTCTTTTACCAAAGAGGACTATCTTCTGTATACCACTCCTACCTTGTCACAACACAACTGATTGGCTCAAACACATAAAAAGGAAAGAAATTCCACAAATTAACTTTTAACAAGGCACACCTGTTAATTGAAATTCAATATTGTGCAAAGCTGTCATCAAGGCAAATGGTGGCTACTTTGTAGAATCTCAAATATTAAATATATTTTGATTTGTTTAACACTTTTTTGATTACTACATGATTCCATGTGTTATTTCATAGTTTTGATGTCTTCACTATTATTCTACAATGTAGAAAATTGTAAAAAAAAAAAAAAACTTGAATGAGTAGGTGTCCAAACATTTGACTGGTACTGTATATATATATATAAAAAGCATTATCAATATTTCAAATAAATTATCAACACAGTAATAAATGGCTAGAAAAACTCATTCATAATCAAATATAAATCTAGAGGTATAAATACATTGTTCCTTTTGATAGTGGTAAATTGTAATTATTAGTATTATTAACATAACATAATATTAAATAATTCCACCTTTCCAAATGATTGCCTACAACAGAATTTACATCCACTTGAGAAATAATAAAACAGTAGATAAACTGACTGAATATCTGAAGGATATTTTTGTACTTTTAAGGAAGGTGAGTATTGGCAAAGTGTGACACTTTCTGAAAATTGTCTTTCCTTGAACACCTTCCAGAATCATCCCATTGTCTTAACCCCTAACATGATACCATTCTAAACACTATGAACTAAAAAATAAATAAATATTAAACACAGGATCAAAGACTCTTCTTAAAACACTAATTGTTCTGAGATAATTGAAATAGTCCAGGTAATCCATTTTCTCTCATTGCCAAGGTCAACCTGGGGGCCAACATCCATTAATCTGAAGTTAGTATTTTGTGTTTTTTGTGTGTTATTTCTTACATTATTTGGCCAGTATTTTTTTTGTGTTATTACATTACAGCCGGAAATAACTTTTGGATATCAGAGCGGCGGTAACTCACCTGCCATCACTAGCCGGCTTCCACCCGGTTACGCAACCCTGCAGCTTAGAGGCTACTGCCCTACATATATAGACTTGGAATCAATGGCCACTTTAATAATGAAACACTAGTCACTTTAATAATGTTTACATATTTTTGCTTTACTCATCTCATATGTATATACTGTATTCTATTCTACTGTATTTTATTTTATGCCACTCCGACGTTGCTCATCCTAATATTTATATATTTCTTCAATCCATTCTTTTACTTTTAGATTTGAGTGTATTGTGTGTATTGTTGTGAATTGTTAGATACTACTGCATTGTTGGAGCTAGAAACACAAGCATTTCTCTACACCCACAATAGCATCTGCTAAATATGTATATGTGACCAATACAATTTGATTTGATTTGAACATAATGCACTGTTTGCACAGCTTATGGTAGCCAGCACCACTATCACACTATCACCAATAGAGACAACAACAGTGTCACATCAGATGTGAAAGGCTTGTGGTGCTGAAAGGACAGCAACCGTAATAGCTGTGCACTCCATGGCGCTGAAGGAGAGCCAGTTTTGATCAAACACAGAGACAGGGCTGATAGCCAGGAGACAGCAGTCTCACACAGCATCAAATAATGTTACGGAATAAGCCGCCCATTCACTCCAGTAGGCCCCATGAAGTCAGAACAATACAATAGCACAACCATTTCATTTCCAAAATGAAATTAACAAACCAGCTATTACTTCCCATTGCAAATATATTTTATCACGTTCATCACACTAACTGGGGATACAAAGTTTAAATGCAACAATGTTTTCCAGTCATTGTAAGTGAGGACCTGGTGGACCTATTGGGAAACCACACAATCATTTGGCCTTTTTTGGGGCTTGGGCTCATTAAATGTTGTTAATGTAGGGCTCATAAAATGCATTTAATATATGTCTGATCAGGCTCAGGTAGCATCAGGTTTGTATTTTCATGCTGATCAAAGCTATAATCAAATCCAGACATTTATAAGCGTTATAATGCTTTTGAATGACACTTCCGGTTTTGGCGGAAAATACCGGGTTACCTGGGAGAATAGTGATTTATTCTCGGGATGGAACATTTGTAAAACACCGGGGAAATATTAAACCCTATTGGCATACCAGTTGATTCACAAGACACCAACTAAGTAACTTACATATACGGTATTATTAATAAAGACAGGCTATTTTTATTGTTCATATTATTTGCGTTGATGATGTATTGAAGTCAAGTGGTTCAACATTCAAATGTAGTTGGATGGACCACACAGGACTGCTTGGAAAACGCGACGGTCGGTGGAACACTTGCGCCACCAAGTGGACAATTGCTTCAGTTCCCTTGTGGCATCAACGCTACCAGAGATATGTGATATAAGATCAAATGTTATGTCAATATTATTATCTCTAAATTGATTCCCCCAGCCGTATTTCATATATTATTATTCAGATTTAGCTGTTAATCTGGATTTAATTTATAAACACTTTCTGTCATTTCCGATTGGAGGTCAGATGACCACGTGACTTCCGATCCTACCAATTTGTTACTTTGTAACAGTCAAAAGTGGTTATTCCCAACGTTGATCAACTCCCAATCTATGACACGATTTTCTTTAAATCATTATCTTTGATATTTGGCGGACAGTTTACAGAGCTACGTTTTGTGTAAACGTCATCGAATATGACGTGCCCGAGAACGGCACCTTCCTCCCGAAAGCATTGCGGTATCGCTTCTCGGCCTTTTGGCTAAGATCAAGATCAAGTTGCAGTACCAAGGAGATCCTGAAGGTGGAGCGATGTCGTCATCGTCCACGTCACAGTCGGCAGCCGCCGGACTGAAGAACACGCTGCGTTTTCAATGGACTGGAAAAGAAAAGTTGATGGAAAGAGTTATTTTTGGAAAGGACGTTCTTTTTGGACTTCTACGCCTGACAGCAGACGATGTGCACTGTCTGCAACAAAACACACCGGAGAAGTTTTATGATGTGTCGTTCTACACCATCACCAGGCTGGAGGAGGTGAGAGGGCTCTTCCGAGCGAACTCGACAGCACCCGCCCTCAGTAGCTTTCAAGTTGAGTCCCTGTGCAGGCACAATCTGAGGGTGCTAACGGTGCACATGTTCAACCCCTGGGTCACAGAAGAAACGCTAGTGTGCTACCTCAGCCGGTATGTGACCATCTTGCCAGGAGTGAGAGACATTAAGGACGCCCTAGGCATCTGGACAGGGAAGAGGCAGTTTCGCGTCCTGCTAAAGGAAGACGAGAGCGGCCATGATGGCTACCTCCATCCTCCCGCGTCTTTTTCTATCGGTGCAGACAGGGGTTACCTCATGTATGCTGGGCAGCCTCGTTTTTGCAGGAAATGCAGCACGTACGGGCACCTTGCTGATGCCTGCACCCAGACAAGGTGCAGAAACTGTGGGGCCCTCGGCCATGTAATGAGGGATTGCACCGTGCCTAAGCGCTGCAGTCTGTGCAGCTCAGAGGAGCACCTGTTCCGTCACTGCCCAAAGGCAGCCCCCTCCTACGCCAGAGCGGTGAGCGGGAAAAGAGCAGATGAGGGAAAAGTTATAGAGCTACGCGCTATTGAGGAGGTCGTGAAGGAGCTAGTGATGGAGAGAGAACGGCGAGAGTCTGAGGAGAGCGGGAGTGAGGCGCCATCATCACCTCATGAGGAGAGCGGAGCGGGGGACAGGAGCTGGAGCAAGCAAATGGAGGAGGCTACGGGAGAGCCCACCGGGCCCTCTGCTCCGGAGAGCTGGACCACGGTGGGAGAGAGGAGGAAGTGCTCTGTCAAGAGGAAGCAGATGAGCCCTGTTTCCCCACTCATCCGCATGGAGGCGACGGAGGAGTCCGCCCTGGGGGGGAATCGTTTCAGTTGTTTTGCAAGCGGGGAGTCTGAGGAGAAAAGCGCGGGAAACCCGGGCAGCGCAGAGGAGACTCTGCTTTCCCTGTCAGGCGCGAGCTCTACCGACAGCAGCGGTCTCGCACCCAGCGGTGTTCCAGCACCCACACTGACTGAGGAGGAAAGGGTTTTCCCGACCCCTATCTTTGGGGACAGTCCTCCACCTGGGGACCACCGTTTCCCAGACAGGCCTCCTAACGAGGAACTGTACTTAAAGTGAGTCTGGAAATTCATGTCATATTTAGATAGTTGTCTGCTTCCCTCCTTTCCCCATGTCGTCCCTTTTTAACATAGCTAGCATAAACGCTAGAGGGCTTAGGAACCCCGTTAAAAGGCCGACTGTTTTTTCCCATTTGTCTTCCATTTGCTTCTCTGTGTGTTTTTTACAAGAAGTACATTTAAAATATCAAAATGATGTGGAGAGATTTACGAGGGAATGGATTCAGGTGCATTCTACAGGGGAATTATAACTGTATTCTGTCGTTTAAATTGAAATGTAGGCTAAGCCTTTGTAAATATTCGATATACTGAGTTTTATTCAGAGTTCCCTTTGGTATATGTGTATGTTTTTATTTTTATAATTGTTTTTATTCCTTTGAAAGATCAGCTTTGGGAGATTGTTAGAGGCAATTGTTTACATGCGTCTCTTGAATGTAGGCTTTTTAGCTGGTCAGGTTCCTCAGAACAGCACTTTTTTTTAGGAGTTTTGCTATTTTGATACGGTTAAGGTACGTACTGTTTTTGTAAATCCATGTTATGTACAACGTTATGCACTGAATTTGTACTTGTATTTGAATGTGAAATGAAAATAAAAATTATTTTTCCACAAAAAAAAAGAAAAAAATCTGTTCTTATCAGTTTAATATCTGATACGTCCCCTATCTGGGGACCATATATTAAATTGATTTTTGGAACAGGGAGATGGAATAGGGGCTTGCTCCGTCCACTCCACGCATCGACCTGGTATTGCAGTACCTCCAGGAACGGTGCACCCCCTGTCATTGTAAAGATAAAGCAGGCAAAGACAACAGAATTGCTTTGTTATATTCCATTAGGATCACGATGTATGTTATATTTTCACGTTTGACCATCTTCATCTCTATCTCAATGATGGCTAAAAAGTGATGGTCAAGTCAGTCACTGTTATATTGACTATGATAGCTGATGTGAATGGTGCGTTAATCATCTAATCAAATGAATGTTTATTCGTCACATGCACAGTGTACAGGGTGTAAATGGTACAGTGATAATGCTTTAAAGATAATGCTTTAAAAAAATCTTGGCATAGATTGGGAGTTGATCAACGTTGGGAATCACCACTTTTGACTGTTACAAAGTAACAAATTGGTAGGATCGGAAGTCACGTGGTCATCTGACCTCCAATCGGAAATGACAGAAAGTGTTTATAAATTAAATCCAGATTAACAGCTAAATCGGAATAATAATATATGAAATACGGGTGGGGGAATCAATTTAGAGATAATAATATTGACATAACATTTGATCTTATATCAAATATCTCTGGTAGCGTTGATGCCACAAGGGAACTGAGCAATTGTCCACTTGGTGGCGCAAGTGTTCCACTGACCGTCGCATTTGGAATGTTGAACCACTTGACTTCAATACATCATCAACGCAAATAAAATAGCCTGTTTTTATTTTACATGTCTGTAGAGCCTTGTACGATAAGACCAGGGTGAATAGGCCTTCATAAAGTTGCCCTCCTAAATTACTAGAGGCCAAACTTCAAAGATGTCCATGGCACTGGACTGCAGTAAGAGCTAGGCCTACAGTGCGGCCTACGGAGCGGTCCTGGTGTATGGTCCTGACTGCCTAAATGTTTCCTCCACATAATAAACTGTACAAACATGGCATTTTAGAGGGTTACTTTTACAATTAGCCTTACTGAGTCACTACAACAAACTTCCTATCATGGACATGAAATGCCATTAGGCCTAATGAAGATACCGTATATGTAAGTTACTTAGTTGGTGTCTTGTGAATCAACTGGTATGCGCATCAGGGTTTAATATTTCCTCGATATTATACAAATGTTCCATCCCGAGAATAAATCACTCTTCTCCCGGGTAACCCGGTATTTTCCGCCAAAACCGGAAGTGTCATTCAAAAGCATTATAACACTTATAAATGTCTGGATTTGATTAGAGCTTTGATCAGCATGAAAATACAAACCTGATGCTACCTGAGCCTGATCAGACATATATTAAATACATTTTATAATACATTTTACAAATCCAAATCCCAGATGAAGAATAAGACACTATTTCAAAGCATAGAACATGTAATGTTAGCCAAGTACTATGTAATTACTAGTTGTTACACTTCATTTTAACTAGCTAAATCCTATGTATCTTTAGGAGTACTTGTACTTAATGTGTACAGTACATTACCCATCCTGACAACCTGGCCCTCAATTTAAAGCTTGTGGAAGTGACATCCAAGTGGGAGAATAAATACACTAGTACACCACAGAGTATCTGTATAAGAAAATCATTCAGAGCACACTGTGCTGCCAATCACAGTGTAAGGTGCGACATTTTGCGGGTGTGGAGAGCTCGTTAGAGGATAGATGATGCTTGCATTGAAGAGCTGGGCATCGTGTTATGACCTGCATTATCTGAATTAGGCCCACAGAATTATACCTACGGAGGAGCGGCTTCTATGGAGGAACTTTGAATGTCTTTGAACTTCAGAGTTGGTTTAACGTTGGACCAGAGCAGATGTTAGCTAGCTAGCTAACAACCTTGTTTGTAAAGTGCAGTGTAGCTCTAGAATTAAAAACAGGTCTTACCTTTATGTCGTTAATAAATCCAATGTGAAACGTGGTGACTATAGTATCCTTAACTAGAATTGAAAAAGTTCATCCATTCTTCTCAAATTAAACATATCTCCCTAATTTCTGAATAATGCTTGTAACGTTGTCAGTAGGATACAGTAACCTATGATTCAGAGGGGTTGGAGCAGGTAGTTTCCACACGCACACCCACTGGCAAAGATTTCCATTCCAGCTGACAGGCAGAAACTGGAATACGTTTCTAGAGTGAGCTTTGTTGCGATTTTGTGGGACTGGAGAAAAATACCCGGAAAGTAAAATAAGGTTATTACCTGGATTACATGCTTTTAAAATAACTGCTGTTCCTGAAAAGTATAGAACACTTTAGTTTCCGGTTCTTTTTAACGTTATTTTTCAGTTCTGTTCCCTGAACCGGTTCCAGCCCTAGATAAATTATTTGTATGTAGGTCATGCTTAGCCTAATAAACTATAAAGGGAAATAAATTGCTACAGTTTACACTTTTTTAGTAATTTAATGAAATGTTGTAATCTGATCTCGGAATGCACGGACCGTTAGTAGTGGGGGAACAGGAAGTTCCGGGCAGGCGGGCAGCATTCTTCACAATAAAGAAAGCGTCTGAACTGTGCAGTAAAGAAGATAACCTTTGTGTCCGTTTCTATTTATTACTAGAGGTATGTCATAGCACGTTTAAACTTTCTAATGTCGAAAGAACATGTCATACCATGCTAGGTAACACATCCGTTAAGGTATTATCACGTTTGGTAAAGGTTTGATGTGTTATTTTTGTGTCAAACCAAGTGAAGAACGTGATAAAAACTATTTTACAAGTCACATAGCTAGAGACTTTGGGTTTGTCTGAGTGAATGTACATAATTTTCTCATGGTAATTTCATAAATAATCAATTTATTTGAGATTTCTGTGTTCGTTTAGCATGTTATTGGTTTTGTGTAAAATTCCCAAGCTGGTAAAATGGCGGCTACTCTCGGTCAGCGTCAACGGACTTCAGTGAGGACAGTGCGGGTGCATCAGATAGAGACAATTTCACGGTTGCACTACTGTTTTGAAGCAGAATGTAATGATTATCAGTTTTCTACATGTGTACTAATATTCAGACACATTCTGTTGTTTCTGTCTTTATCAATAAATGTTGCTATGGTGTGAACAGGAAATACAATTGGTTTTTGATTGAAGTAATACAGTGAAGACAAGGTTTAAGGAAATTAGCACATAGTGCTGTCTAAAACAAACTGTAACCTTGTACTAACTGGATTTTGAGTCATTTATGCATTCATCTACTATAGGTTAGGTATTAGCTCAAAAGTATTGTGGAGCTCCTGCACTTTAATATAAACAGTACTGGCACCCAAAATGAGTATTAGCACCTATTTCAGTCCAATTCAAGCACTGAATTAGATAATTGAACAAGAAAAAAGTGAAAATATTTTTAGAGTATAAAGAAAGTGCCAGAACTGTCAAGACAATAACTTTTTGTATCTGTTTCTCTTTATTACTACTGGCCGATTCAGGTAAGTCTGAGGCCGGTAACATCAACAGTGAGGACAAAACCCAGCCTGCCTCTCTCCTTCCACACTGAGTCCAAACCTACAGTCACTGGGTCCTGATTGTGACAGTGGAGCCCAGTTTACTGCAGGATCCAGAGATGGCATCAGTGAAGCTGGAAGACTGCAGTCAAACACTGGAGCTGAATGTCAACATTAAAGATGAAGAAGAGGAGGAGAAGATTGGGAAATCTGTTTCTCATGGTAAGAGCAGGTTCTATCTAATTAAGTTTGTTGGACATGATTTGGAAAGGCACACACCTGTCTTTATACAGTGCATTCGGAAAGTATTCAGACCCCTTGACTTTTTCGACATTTTGTTACGTTACAGCCTTGTTGTAGAATTGATTAAATAGTTTTTTTCCCTCATCAATCTACTCACAATACCCCTTAATGACAAAGCAAAACCACTATATGCCTTAAATGCTTATGGATTGAGAACCAGTTGAAGGGTTAAAACAGAGCAGAGACATTTCTTTAGTGCAAACGCTATGCTTTTGATAACTCCCTGCAGCTGGTCTGGGTATGTCAATGACATGTGATGCAGATACAACGCCTCGTGATGGCTGTGTGGAGATTGGAGTAACAATGGAACTAGTGTTATCATTTGTTTGTGCTTATGACCTGACACATAGCCACATGCACATCATCTCAAGGGTCCTGATTTCTCAAAGTGGGGCTTCTGTCTCTTATTAGTGGCGTGACTCTAAAGATGATATACATACGTACGTTAAAGAACAATCACACTCTGTATTGACTATATTCACTATCCAGGCATCTGGAGGACAAAGTATCAATCATGTTCATTCTGTTTTACCTTTATCATTTCATAACACATTATAAAACATATCAATTAATCCTTAAACATAACCCAATCTCAACCACATACAAGCATTTATCATTTACCATCCTCCCTGGCCCTTGAGATTATGTGGCCATGTGTCAGGTCATAAGCACAAACAAATGATAACACTAGTTCCATTGTTACTCCAATCTCCACACAGCCTCCACGAGGCGTTGTATCTCCATCAAGTGTCATTGACATACCCAGACCAGCTGCAGGGAGTTTATGAAAAACACATAAATGTCTCTGCTCTGTGTTAACCCTTCAACTGGTTCTCAATCCATAAACATTTTAAGGCATATAGGTGTTTAATTCTACAACATATGTACTTGAAAATCGTCTATTGTATTCAGACCCCTTGACTTTTTCGACATTTTTATTTTTTATTTTTTTTATTTCACCTTTATTTAACTAGGTAAACCAGTTGAGAACAATTTTGTTACGTTACAGCCTTATTGTAAAATGTATTAAATCGTTTTTTTCCCTCATCAATCTACACACAATACCCCATGATGACAAAGCGAAAAACAACAACAACTGAACAATCACATTTACATAAGTATTCAGACCCTTTACTCAGTACTTTGTTTAAGCACCGTTGGCAGTGATTGCAGCCAAAGTCTTAATGTGTATGACGCTACAAGCTTGGCACACCTGTATTTGGGGAGTTTCTCCCATTCCTCTCTGCAGATCCTCTCAAGCTCTGTCAGGTTGGATGGGGTGCGTCGCTGCACAGCTATTTTCAGGTCTCCAGAGATGTTCGATTGGGTTTAAGTCCCGGCTCTGGCTGGGCCACTCAAGGACATTCAGAGACTTGTCCCGAAGCCACTCCTGCGTTGTCTTGGCTGTGTGCTTAGGGTCGTTGTCCTGTTGGAAGGTGAACCTTCGCCCCGGTCTTGAGGTCCTGAGCGTACTGGAGGAGGTTTTCATCAAGGATCTCTCCGTACTTTGCTCCAATCATCTTTCCCTCTATCCTGACTAGGCTCCCAGTCCCTGCCGCTGAACAACATCCCCGCAGCATGATGCTTCCAAAACCATGCTTCACCATAAGGATGGTGCCAGGTTTCCTCCAGACGTGATGCTTGGCATTCAGGCCAAGAAGTTCAATCTTGGTTTCATCAGACCAGAGAATCTTGTTTCTCATGGTCCGAGTCCTTTAGTTGCCTTTTGGCAAACTCCAAGTGGGCTGTCATGTGCCTTTTGGTGAGGAGTGGCTTCCGTCTGGCCGCTCTACCATAAAGGCCTGATTGGTGGAGTGCTGAAGAGATGGTTTTCCTTCTGGAAGGTTCTCACATTTCCATAGAGGAACTCTGGAGCTCTGTCAGAGTGACCATCATGTCCTTGGTCACCTATATAGACAGTTGTGACTTTCCAAATCATCTCCAATCAATTGAATTTACCACAGTTTGACTCCAATTAAGTTTTAGAAACATCTCAAGAATGATCAATGGAAACAGGATCCACCTGAGCTCAATTTCGAGTCTCATAGCAAATGTTGTGAATACTTATGTAAACAAGGTATTTCTGCTGTTTTTATTTTTAATACATTTGCAAAAATGTCTAAGAACCTGTTTTCACTTTGTCATTATTAGGTATTGTGTGTAGATTGATGAGGATTTTTTTTATTTAATCCATTTCAGAATAAGGCTGTAACGTAACAAATTGTGGAAAAAGTCAAGGGTTCTGAGTACTTTCCTAATGCACTGTACATATCCAAAAGTGGACCTAGAAGTTTGTCCTTAAATATCTATTGGGAGCCCATCTGGACCTTCCGCTTTACCTCCCTTCATATTGAAAATAGCATCAGATATTTAAACACCATCCAATTCCTTTTCCAGATCCAATTTAGTGTCTTCTGAAGTAGAGGGAAAATCAAGACCTGACTAGTTCAGTTCTCAGGAGATTCAGAGTTGTAAAGTGTGTTGTAGTAGGAAGCAAATGTTTGGTTTATTTCTACAGGATCCATTGATAATTGTCCTTGTAAATTATGAATTGCATTAAAGGCTGAATTTTACTTCTTAATGCGCCAGGCCAGCAATTTACCAGGTTTTTAACCTTGATCATAGAAGGACTGTTTCAGCCTAGTTAAGCTGTTTGCAGCCTTAGAGGTGGGAAGTTCTTCATACTGAGCTTTAAGACCAAATCATTCCTTGTTTACTTCTACTGAGTTATCCAAAAAAGCTTTATTAGATTTGAAACTGGTAAAACGTATAATTTGCCCCCAAATATGTGCTTTGAAAGCCTCCCATCTGGTACTCGCTGACGTTTGGTCAGTGTTCAATGTCAATTAAACATCTATACGCACTCCAACGTAATGTAAGAAGTCTGGGTCCTGTAACCATCTGGGATGCAAACGCCTTCTAGAGGATCCTTTTACTAGTTTTGTATCCCTATAGAATAATCACACAAGGGAATGGTCATTCAAAACAATACTATCATATCCACTTCCTGCTACATTGGGAAGCAATAAGCAAGAAACTACATGAGAATATGATTTAAATGTTGACGAGTAGCATGAATACTCCCTTTTACTCGTGTTCTGAGTCCTCCAAGGTTCACATAGATTTAAATCCTTAATGAAATGCTGTAATTTCTTTCTACTCTGCGAGTGGGGAGTGTCTAAACCAGAGGAGCAATCAAGATGAGGATCAAGAGTGCAATTAAAGTCCCCTGCCATTAGGACCATACCAGGAATGGAGGCTATCAATAGAAATACATTCTCAAAGAATTTGGGATTATCATCATTAGGACCATCAACATTAACCAGATGAATATGCTAATTCAAAAGAGTTCCCTGTATCTAAATGTATCTACCAGCTGTATCAGTTATAATAGTATCCACTTGAAACGGAACAGATTAGTGAATTAAAACCATAATACCATGAGAATGAGAGGAGAAACAGGATGCCACTACTTGCCCTTGTCATCTCCTGCATACTTTAAGTAACTCATCCTTCAACAAGTGAGTTTCTTGTAGGAACACAATAGATAAAGTTGTTTAAGCCTAGTAATAAACTGTTTAAGCTTGGATAGTTTACAAACTCCACAGACATTCCACATAGTAAATGTAAGTTTTGCATTTGAAGTTATTTAACCAAAGATGTAAACATGGAATAAGCTATAGCATAAAGGCATATCTAAAATATGTTTAGTAACCACAAGGACCGCAGGAATATTTTGTAGTGAGGAAAATATGTAAAGATCTGTTGGAAGAAACAAACATAAATCTATCCTAACAACAAAGGGTCTTTTGCTAGTAGCCTATATAGTAGCCTAAATATCACAACAAAAGGCCTATCTAGCAAGATAATATGTGAAATATCACGTAGTATTTGTTTGAAAAGTAGCAAAGAATAGCTCCACCTAAAACAGTAACGCTAGTTAGTGCAGCCTGAGACTAACGTTAACGTTACAGTATGGACCGTCCAAAATAGTGGTAGATGATCCACAACACAGGTTCTGTTGCTAGTAGCTACCAAGTAACAATATGGCCCATACGTATAGCGTTAATGTAGTATACCATGATACGTTTATAAACCAGAAAAAGTATCAAAGATCTGAAATGAACAGCCTACGTGAAAAAAATAGATATCATTGAATATGTGCTACGTTACCCAAAGGCACTTTGCATATGATGTTAGGCTTGCACCTGAGTGTCAATCATTTTAGTCCAAGGACATGATCGAAAGGCCTCCATCATTCTTAAATGGAGAAGCCGGTGGTCACTCTGACAGAGCTCCAGAGTTCTGTGGCGATAGGAGAACCTTCCAGAAGGACAACCATCTCTGCAGAACTCCACCAATCAGGCCTTTATGGTAGAGTGTCTAGACGGAAGCCACTCCTCATGAAAAGGCACATGACTGCCCACTAGGAGTTTGCCAAAAGACACCTAAAGGACTCTCAGACCATGAGAAACAAGATTCTCTGGTCTGATGAAACCAAAATTGAACTCTTTGGCCTGAATGCCAAGCGTCACGTCTCTAGGAATCCTGGCACCATCCCAACGGCGAAGCATGGTGGTGGCAGCATCATGCTGTGGGGATGTTTTTCAGTGGCAGGGACTGGGAGACTAGTCAGGATCGAGGGAAAGATGAACGGAGCAAAGTACAGAGAGAACTGAAAATAGCTGTGCGGTGACACTACCCATCTTACCTGACAAGCTTGAGAGGATCTGCAGAGAAACTCGCCAAATACAGGTATGCCAAGCTTGTAGCGTCATACCCAAGAAGACTTGAGGCTGTAATCACTGCCAAAGGAGTTTCAACAAAGTACTGAGTAAAGTCTGAATACAGTTTTTTTATTTTTTTATTAGTCTTATTATTTTTGCGAAAATTGTGTCATAACACCTAGCAGTCAAACAGGGAAATGGTTCCAATCATTTTTCCTTTTTATTCATTTCAGAAACACTTAAAAATAATGGCTGTGTTTCGTGTAGGCTTACCCTGGCGTGACTTTTAGCAATATTCGGCTCTATTTCCTCTCAGATTATAAAACTCTAATTATCATCAAAGTAGACATCATGCAAAACAACAAATCACTGCAAGCTCCTGCACGTCATCTCTATCTGTAACCTTTGATAACAGGTATTGTGTCAATTTAAAACGAATTAACTGTGGTGGCAGGTGCAGTGATGACCGCTGAGAAGGAGCTGAGTGTATAGGGAAGCAGTGTGGTGAGGGAGGTTATCATCTAGTGTATAAAGAGGGATACGTCCTCCAGTAGCTCAGAGATGGAACCTGGCGAGAGTGAGGATGAATTACCTGCGGTGAGGAACTCCGAGTTCGGGCCTTGTTCCAAGGATGATAAGGATGATTCTGGCCCAGTGGGAGTGACATTTGTAGAGAGAATGGATACATATGTGGTGTCAGGTTAGGTGGAGAAGATGTTGGGGACTGTTGAGTTGGTGAAGGTAACTCTGAGTGGATATATTGTTTCTCCTCTGTCCAGAGGGAGCGGGCGCTGCGGATTACGTGATTAGAGACAGGAATTGTGACTTGAATTGCTCTCCGGAACAGGGTGGCATTGAAAGGAGTGATAACGGGGTTAGGTTTAAGTGTTGAGGATGAGCAGTTGAAATTGAACATTCCAGGTGTCTGTGACGCCCTCCGTTTGGTGAGACGTAGATCTGGTGTAGAGCGTGGGGAAACAGAGAATACATTATCTGTCATGCTGGATTTTGATACATAGTCTCTGCCAGATAAGGTCAAGGTAGGAAGTGTCAGTTATCCCGTGAGCGATTTTGTTCCGTAAATACTACAGTGTTTTAGGTGTGAAGTTTATGGGCCTGTTGCAGCAGTGTGTAGGCGTGAGATGCCTAGATTTGACAAGTGTGCAGGAGGGCATGAGATTAATAAATGTGTGGTATCGGTGGAGAAAGTTCTGTGTGTTAGTTGTGGGGGTGCTAATGGGCTGGAGATCTGAGGTGTCAGGTGAGAGAAAGGCAGATTGTGGTCCTCTGTAGCTCAACTGTAGCTCAATTGGTAGAGCATGGCACTTGTAACGGGTAGTGGGTTCGATCCCCGGGACCACCCATACGTAAAAATGTATGCGCACATGACTGTAAGTCGCTTTGTATAAAAGCGTCTGCTAAATGGCTTATTATTATTATTATTATTATTAGATTGAGGTTGCCAGGGTTACAGTAGTACAGAAAGTGTTGTAGCAGAAGCAGTGAAGGGAGTGGTAGAGGAAGATGGGTACAGGGTGAGGGATCTTGAGAGGATTCCTGTGAGTAGGCAGAGACCAAGAGAGAGTGATGGGAAGAATATGTGCTTCAGTAAGGTGGGCTTTTTAGCATTTATAGCAATGGTTGTCAATTGTACTGCAGAAATTGATCAAAAAGTCCCAGAAAATAGAGGCTGTGGTGGCAGCGGCAGAGAAGTACTTGGGATTGCGAGGATTTACTGCAGAACAGCTGCAGGGGGTGTTGAGTGGTAGTGGTCTGGCGTAGGACTAGATGGGGTTAAATAGTGGAATGGGTGGTGGGTTTTTGTCGTGGAAAATCGCCACGAAGGGACTCAAAGTCAAATGAGTCCCTTGTTGGAGAGGTTCCAACAAACGTAAAAGCACCATAGTACACGTCGGACGGTAGCTCTGCCGGGGCAGTCCCGTTAGTTGTCCTATATACTGCTTACACAGACAACTTATATTTGCATAATTTTAGCTTTATTCATAATTAATTAATTGTTAACATTTGGTTCCTGCATGTGAGCGACCAATACCTCACAAGGCTTCTTCTCTCCAAGCTGAGACCTTGAAACTGAGATATCCCTTTTGGATCCCAGAACAATGTTCTGGGCGTACTGCCAATTGGTCTGAGGAGGTCAGTCATCTGCACGAACCAAGAACATTTACCCTCACATTTTTTAGAGCAGGCTAATACTGCAATTTTGTATTAATTACCGTATCAATGAATTTAATGTACAGTGAGGGAAAAAAGTATTTGATCCCCTGCTGATTTTTTATGTTTGCCCACTGACAAAGACATGATCAGTCTATAATTTTAATGGTAGGTTTATTTGAACAGTGAGAGACAGAATAACAACAACAAAATCCAGAAAAACGCATGTCAAAAATGTTATAAATTGATTTGCATTTTAATGAGGGAAATACGTATTTGACCCCCCCTCAATCAGAAAGATTTCTGGCTCCCAGGTGTCTTTTATACAGGTAACGAGCTGAGATCAGAAGCACACTCTTAAAGGGAGTGCTCCTAATCTCAGTTTGTTACCTGTATAAAAGACACCTGTCCACAGAAGCAATCAATCAATCAGATTCCAAATTCTCCACCATGGCCAAGACCAGGGACAAGATTGTAGACCTACACAAGGCTGAAATGGGCTACAAGACCATCGGCAAGCAGCTTGTTGAGAAGGTGACAACAGTTGGTGCGATTATTCGCAACTGGAAGAAACACAAAATAACTTTCAATCTCCCTCGGCCTGGGGCTCCATGCAAGATCTCACCTCGTGGAGTTGCAATGATCATGAGAATGGTGAGGAATCAGCCCAGAACTACACGGGATGATCTTGTCAATGATCTCAAGGCAGCTGGGACCATAGTCACCAAGAAAACTATTGGTAACACACTACGCCGTGAAGGACTGAAAACCTGCAGCGCCCGCAAGGTCTCCCTGCTCAAGAAAGGACATATACAGGGCTGTCTGAAGTTTGCCAATGAACATCTGAATGATTCAGAGGAGAACTGGGTGAAAGTGTTGTGGTCAGATGAGACCAAAATGGAGCTCTTTGGCATCAACTCAACTCGCCGTGTTTGGAGGAGGAGGAATGCTGCCTATGACCCCAAGAACACCATCCCCACCGTCAAACATGGAGGTGGAAACATTATGCTTTGGTGGTGTTTTTCTGCTAAGGGGACAGGACAACTTCACCGCATCAAAGGGACGATGGACGGGGCCATGTACCGTCAAATCTTGGGTGAGAACCTCCTTCCCTCAGCCAGGGCATTGAAAATGGGTTGTGGATGGGTATTCCAGCATGACAGTAACCCAAAACACACGGCCAAAGCAACAAAGGAGTGGCTCAAGAAGAAGCACATTAAGGTCCTGGAGTGGCTTAGCCAGTCTCCAGACCTTAATCCCATAGAAAATCTGTGGAGGGAGCTGAAGGTTCGAGTTGCCAAACGTCAGCCTCGAAACCTTAATGAATTGGAGAAGATCTGCAAAGAGGAGTGGGACAAAATCCCTCCTGAGATGTGTGCAAACCTGGTGGCCAACTACAAGAATTGCTGACCTCTGTGATTGCCAACAAGGGTTTTGCCACCAAGTACTAAGTAATGTTTTGCAGAGGGGTCAAATACTTATTTCCCTCATTAAAATGCAAATCAATTCACAACATTTTTGACATGCATTTTTCTGGATTTTGTTGTTGTTATTCTGTCTCTCACTGTTCAAATAAACCTCCCATTAAAATTATAGACTGGACAGGTCTTTGTCAGTGGGCAAACGTACAAAATCAGCAGGGGATCAAATACTTTTTTCCCTCACTGTATATAGGCTGTGAATGGCCTCACACACCAGTACAGTAGGTGGCAGTGTATGCACCTAAAAGTTGAATGCGCTCCGCCAACCAAATCCCAAAGAAGAAGGATGGAGAATGTGAAAAAGGAGTAGGGTTATCTTTATTATTGATGTTTGATGAAGAGGATCTACCACCCTATGTAAAGCTGGGATATATAATATACCCCATAAGAGACTTTGTGTAAAACCTGATGCAATGCAAGAAATGTAAAAAGTTTGGCCACATGTCAAGTGTTTGCAGACGGAAGGAATATGTTATTGAAGAACATGTGAATGTAAAATGTTGTAACTGTGGTGGGGGTCATATTCCTGAATTCCCAGAGTGCCCTGTTAGGGTGAAAGAGGTTGAGGTGTCAAGGATCAGGGCTGTACAGCAAATCTCCTATGTGGAGGCGGTGAAGAGAGTTATTGTAGCAAGAGGCCACAGTTCTGAAGAAGATATGGCGGTGGATGCACTGCAACCAGTTGCAAATGTTATACGTCAATCAAGCGATCTGGATACACTAATTTTGAAGGTGGATTTTTTAGTATTTATAGCCACAGTTATTAATTTTACTGCACAATAAGTCCAAGAAGCTGGACATCATCATATCTGTAGCTGAGAAGTTTTTGGGTCTCCAAGACTTCACGGCAGAAGCCCTGCAAGGTCTACTGTAGCCAGAAAATGTTCCACCCTCACAGGATCCTTCTGAGCCTGTGTAGGGACCTGATTAGAACAGAAAAGCAGGCTGATTTAATTTAAATGTTGTTATTGATAGTTTGTATGATTTTTTTAGAAATACTGTATACACTGAACAAACATATAAACGCAACATGTAAAGTGTTGGTCCCATGTTTCATGAGGTGAAATAAAAGATCCCAGAAATGTTCCAGACACAAACTTATTTCTAAAATGTTGTGCACAAATTTGTTTACATCCCTGTTAGTGAGCATTTCTCCTTTGCCAACATAATCCATCCACCTGACAGGTGTGGCATATCATGAAGCTGATTAAATAGCATGATCATTATTACACAGGTGCACCTTGTGCTGGGGACAAGAGTAGCTGAGGAGGTGCTTGGCAGCATCTAATGGGGATCCCTAACAAATACAAAAATGCCACTCTAAAATGTGCAGTCTTTTCACACAACACAATGCCACAGATGTCTCAAGTTTTGCGGGAGCATGCAATTGGCATGCTGACTGCAGGAATGTCCACCAGAGCTGTTGCCAGAGAAAGTTAGGTTAATTTCTCTACCATTAGCTGCCTCCAATGTTGTTTTAGAGTATTTTGCAGTATGCCCAACCAGCCTCACAACTGCTGACCACCGTGTATGGCGTTGTGTGGACGTGCGGTTTGCTGATGTCAATGTTGTGAACAGAGTACCCGATGGTGGTATCGGGGTTATGGCATGGCATAAGCTACAGACAACTAATAAAAATGCATTTTATCGATGGCAGTTTGAATGCACAGAGATGCCATGACAAGATCCTGAGGCCCATTGTCCTGCCATTCATCCACCTCCATCACCTCGTGTTTCAGCATGATAATGCACGGCCCCATGTCGCAAGGATCTGTACACAATTGAACATGCTGAAAATGTCCCAATTCTTCCATGGCCTGCATACTCACCAGACATGTCACCCTTTGAGCATGTTTGGGATGGTCTGGATCAATGTGTACCACAGCTTGTTCCAGTTCCCGCCAATATCCAGGAATTTCCTAGAAGCCTAGAGTCCGGGAAAAATGTGTTCTTTTATAAATGGATTTCATGCAATTCTATATCATTTTAGATGACTGGAGACTTTCGCAGAATCTTTTTTAATACCTCACAAATGACCAAAATGAAAGGCTACTTTGACACTGAGAATCTGAGATCAATAACCACGACCTTATCTTGAATCCATCAATAGCTTAGGCCCCTACAGTGAGAAAGTATTTGATCCCCTGCTGATTTTGTACATTTGCCCACTGACAAAGACATGATCCGTCTATAATTTTTATGGTAGGTTTATTTGAACAGTGAGAAACAGAATAACAACACAAAAATCCAGAATAAACACATGTCAAAAATGTTATAAATTGATTTGCATTTTAATGAGGGAAATAAGTATTTGACCCCCTCTCAATCAGAAAGATTTCTGGCTCCCAGGTGTCTTTTATACAGGTAACGAACTGAGATTAGGAACACACTCTTAAAGGGAGTGCTCCTAATCTCAGCTTGTTACCTGTATAAAAGACACCTGTCCACAGAAGCAAGCAATCAATCAATCAGATTCCAAATTCTCCACCATGGCCAAGACCAGGGACAAGATTGTAGACCTACACAAGGCTGAAATGGGCTACAAGACCATCGGCAAGCAGCTTGTTGAGAAGGTGACAACAGTTGGTGCGATTATTCGCAACTGGAAGAAACACAAAATAACTTTCAATCTCCCTCGGCCTGGGGCTCCATGCAAGATCTCACCTCATGGAGTTGCAATGATCATGAGAATGGTGAGGAATCAGCCCAGAACTACACGGGATGATCTTGTCAATGATCTCAAGGCAGCTGGGACCATAGTCACCAAGAAAACTATTGGTAACACACTACGCCGTGAAGGACTGAAAACCTGCAGCGCCCGCAAGGTCTCCCTGCTCAAGAAAGGACATATACAGGGCTGTCTGAAGTTTGCCAATGAACATCTGAATGATTCAGAGGAGAACTGGGTGAAAGTGTTGTGGTCAGATGAGACCAAAATGGAGCTCTTTGGCATCAACTCAACTCGCCGTGTTTGGAGGAGGAGGAATGCTGCCTATGACCCCAAGAACACCATCCCCACCGTCAAACATGGAGGTGGAAACATTATGCTTTGGTGGTGTTTTTCTGCTAAGGGGACAGGACAACTTCACCGCATCAAAGGGACGATGGACGGGGCCATGTACCGTCAAATCTTGGGTGAGAACCTCCTTCCCTCAGCCAGGGCATTGAAAATGGGTTGTGGATGGGTATTCCAGCATGACAGTAACCCAAAACACACGGCCAAAGCAACAAAGGAGTGGCTCAAGAAGAAGCACATTAAGGTCCTGGAGTGGCCTAGCCAGTCTCCAGACCTTAATCCCATAGAAAATCTGTGGAGGGAGCTGAAGGTTCGAGTTGCCAAACGTCAGCCTCGAAACCTTAATGACTTGGAGAAGATCTGCAAAGAAGATTGGAACTAAATCCCTCCTGAGATGTGTGCAAACCTGGTGGCCAACTACAAGAAACGTCTGACCTCTGTAATTACCAACAAGGGTTTTGCCACCAATTACTAAGTCATGTTTTGCAGACGGGTCAAATACTTATTTCCCTCATTAAAACGCAAATCAATTAATAACATTTTTGACATGCGTTTTTCAGGATTTCTTTTTTGTTATTCTGTCTCTCACTGTTCAAATAAACCTACCATTAAAATTATAGACTGATCATGTCTTTGTCAGTGGGCAAACGTACAAAATCAGCAGGGGATCAAATACTTTTTTCCCTCACTGTACATGGTTTGACACCAGTATTGCCAGCATTTGTTTTATTCACTGGGCTATCTAGAGTGATCAGAGAGTAGACTAAAGAAGTGAAGTAGACAAACTGCCAATGTTTTAAAGTTCTATTAAATGAGTATGTGTAGTTACTAACCCTTGTGATAGTGAGTGGAGGATGATATGGCTTCTTCATCTGCATTGCTTGCTCTTTGGGGTTTTTGGCTGGGATCTATAAAGCACTTTGTGACAACTTCTGATGTAAAAAGGGTTTCATAAAATACAATTTATTGACATGTATATCACACCAACTGACTGGTTCTTCTGATGTTGTTCACACAGGACACCATGTTGAGACATTCTCTACATCCAAAGAGCAACAGCAGGAAGATAACAGAGCTAAGAGGTCTCATCACTGCCCACATTGTGAGGAGAGTTTCTCAATTCTATCAAAGTTAAAAATACACCTACAAATACACACAGGAGAGAATCTGTATTCCTGTACTGACTGTGGGAAGAATTTCACAACATCAAAGGATCTGACAGTTCATCAGAAAACACACACAGGAGAGAAGCCTTACTCCTGCTCTGACTGTGGGACAAGTTTCTCTCGACTGGACAACTTAAAACAACATGAACGTATACACACAGGAGAGAAGCCTTACTCCTGCTCTGACTGTGGGACAAGTTTCTCTCAACTGGGCCACTTAAAACAACATGAACGTATACACACAGGAGAGAAGCCTTACTCCTGCTCTGACTGTGGGACAAGTTTCTCTCAACTGGGCAACTTAAAACAACATGAACGTATACACACAGGAGAGAAGCCTTACTCCTGCTCTGACTGTGGGTTAAGATTCTCTCTATCTGGCAACTTAAAAATACATGAACGTATACATACAGGAGAGAAGCCATACTCCTGCAATGACTGTGGGAAGAGTTTCTCTCGACAGGACCCCTTAAAAATACATGAACGTATACACACAGGAGAGAAGCCTTACTCCTGCTCTGACTGTGTAAAATGCTTCATAACATCAAATGAGCTAAAACGTCATCAGAGAACACACACAGGAGAGAAGCCTTACTCCTGCTCTGACTGTGGGAAGAGTTTCTCTCGACTGGGCCCCTTAAAAATACATGAACGTATACACACAGGAGAGAAGCCTTACTCCTGCTCTGACTGTGGGACAAGTTTCTCTCGACTGGACAAGTTAAAACAACATGAACGTATACATACAGGAGAGAAGCCTTACTCCTGCTCTGACTGTGGGTTAAGATTCTCTCTATCTGGCAACTTAAAAATACATGAACGTATACATACAGGAGAGAAGCCATACTCCTGCTCTGACTGTGGGTTAAGTTTCTCTCAATCTGGCAACTTGAAAATACATGAACGTAAACACACAGGAGAGAAGCTGTCTGTGAGATGAGATTCTACATATCTGGCAATTAAAAAAGACACCAACGTATACATAAGAAGTGGTAGTGGATTGGATACACTCTATTGTAATCCTATTGGTTCTCACTGTGAGAGAACTGTGCAGAGGTACGGGAAGTTGTAGAATGTTAGAATCTCTTTACTGATCAGTGTGCACCTTGTCAGTTTTGCAGATAGCTCCTACTGTAAATATAATGAGAGGTCTAGGATATAGAGGAAACCACGAGTACATGCATCCATGCCGTGTGTCAGCATTGCAGGATGGTGGTGGTGGTGTGGGGTGTGTTTTCATGGCAGACATTGGGCCCCTTGATAAAAGTGGAGCAACGTTTGAATGCCACAGGATATCTAAAAATCATTGTCAATCAGGTGCATCCCTTCATGGCAGAAGTGTATCCATCTGCAAATATATTTTTTCAGCAGGATTATGCCCCATGCCACAAGGCTTGTCCAGAAAAGGTTCCACGAACATGACAGTGAATTCAGGTTACTGCAGTGGCCTTCCGAGGCACCAGATCTCAATCCAATTGTGCATCTGTTGTAGGAATTGGAACAAGCTATTCGGAGTAGAAATACACTGCCAGACAACTTGACACAACTGTGGGAAGCATTGCAGTCAACATGGGCCAGCATCCCAGTGGAACGCTTTCGACACCTTGTAGAGTCCATGCCCCGACAAATTGAGGCTGTTCTGATGACAAAGACTATCAGCTGTTCAGAAATGACAGGTCCAGAGAGGGGATGCGAGGAGGGGGTGTGGCTATGTATGTGAATCACAGTATGCAGGCAAAGAGAAGAATATCTGAAAAAAAAGAGAAAGAAGAGTTTGAGAGTCTTCAGCTCCATCCTAAACAACACCCCAGCTCAGTTTCATCTCTGGTAGTGGAGTGCTCTAACATCCACCATGGGCACATGACAAAACACTGCAGCAGAACACTGTGGATTATCTCATAATCACTGTCCATGTGATCAGGATGTCCTCTCCCCAAATGGGTCTCATCCTGTGTGGAGACTTTAATCACCTGCCCATCAAGATGCTGACAAACTCCCATCCAGACATGAAACAAGTGGCCAAAGACAAGACCACAGAGGGGACTCCATCCTAGATCTGATCAACACAACCCACTGTACTTACTCCTCTCGGATCCAGTGATCACAAATGTCTGCTGTTCTCTCCAAACACAACATCAGGAGGGAGAAGAGAAGTGCAGCGGAAAAAAGGACATCTGGTAACCCAGAACAGAAAGGAGACCTTTGCACGATGTAAGGCCAGTACTGACTGGTCTGCCATATATGAGGTGGAGAGCATCGATGCAAAGGTGGAGATGTTCAACTCCTGCATTCAAACTGTCAATAAGAAATAAGAAAACAACAATACTGGACCAGCCCTGGATGACTGAAAGAATAAAGGCTGCCATCAGGAAAATGCAGAATATTTTCAACAGATGGGGAGAAACAATGACATGGAGAAAATACAGAAACACAGTGCAAATGATTATCAAGGAAGCAAAGACAATCTTCTACAAAACTGAAATCCAGGACCTTAAGAAGAAAAACCCTAAGGAATGGTGGGACTTCATTAACAATGGACTGGGACCAAAGAAAACATCAGGAGGGAGAATACAGGTCGAGGGAATTGAAGACGACGACGTGGCTGATGTTTTTGAATGGCTTCTTTGCTGAGGCATGGACAAGCACCACACCTCTTGCCATCTTCCCCCTGCCAATGCCTACAAAGCAGGTTGAGCTGTGCAGCATTGGCCAGTTAAAGCAAGTTCTGAACAGACTCAGAGCACGTAAAGCATGTGGGCCTGATGGCATTCCAGCCTGGCTACTAAAGAGCATGCAGAAGATCTAGCCTCTGTCATCAAACACATTGTTATAACTGTCCCCTGCCAGTAGGAGGTGTTATCTGAGTGCACGATTCAGTATGACTACCTCCCAAAGTCCAGCACTACTACCACCCTTGTGAAAGCCACATACTCCTGGCTGACAGCTACAGACTTCATAAAACCAACAATGGTGAGGGTGTTACTGGTTGATGTGTCCAAAGCCTTTGATCGAGTAGATCACCCATAGTTCCTTCAACATCTGTCTGACATTGAACTGTGTCCAAGGTTACTAGCCTGACTCCACAGCTACACCACCGAAAGAGGCAGAGGGTGATGGCAACTGGCACATTTAGCCCTTGGTCAGAGGACCATCCACAAACTGCACCACTAATCCTAGGAGGACAGGAAGTACCAGTGGTAACAACAACCAAGTATCTTGGTTTTCATCTAGACTCTAACCTCAGTGGTGACACCTGGAGCAGCCAGTGAGAATGGCCTTGATACGCCTTTTTGACTTTTCTTGCCAGTAATGTCCTACTGAAGATCTGGTCACAGTCTATACTATACTGGCCTTGTCTGGAATACAGTGGAGTGCTGTTAGTTGGATGCAGTAAAAAGCAGCAGGCCCAACTAGACAGGGTGCAGAGAAGGGCCTTGAGGATCATCTCCAGAGGTGGAGCAGTCCAACCACAGCTCCCGTCACTTCAGAGCAGGCGAGAACAGGCTGCAGTGCACCTGGTGAAGGACATGCACACTCTTGACCATCCACTGAATGACCTGCTCCCTCCAAACAGAGGTAACTGCACCACCAGGCTCCTGAGAAACAGCCACAAACTGTCCTGTATAACTGCCCGTACAAACCGCCTGTGAAACGCCACTCTACCCACTGCTTTTTTTAAATAACATTTTAATATTTCAACTTCCATCATGAAACATGTCCTGTAATGTTTCAAGTGTTCTGTATTCTACTTATGTCACATATTGTGTTATGTATTTAACAGGTAGCCTAGCGGTTAAGAGTGTTGGGCCAGTAACTGAAAGGTCGCTGGTTTGAATCCCGAGCCAACTAGGTCAAAAAGCTGTCATTGTGGCCTTGAGCAAGGCATTTAACCTCAATTGGTCCTATAAGTCGCTCTGAATAAGAGCATCTGCTAAATTACAAATATGTAATGAAAAATCATGTTTGTACATTAATTTGTGCTGGGCAACCTCTTCTCTTGCCAATAAATATAACAAAGTGTTTAAAGTGAAATAGTTAGTGTCTATACAGTGCATTCTGAAAGTATTCAGACCCCTTGACTTTTTCAACAAAAAAATAAGTTACAGCCTTATTGTAAAAATGTTTTGTTTTTTTACAAACAACAAAAGCAACAACAATCCCTCATCAATCTACACATAATACCCCATAATGACAAAGTGGAAACAGGTTTAGACATTTTTGCAAAACCTTATTTACATTAGTATTCCAGACCCTTTGCTATGAATCTCGAAATTTAGCTCAGGTGCATCCTGTTTCCATTGATATTCCTTGAGATGTTTCTACAACTTGATTGGAGTCCACCTGAGATAAATTCAATTGATTGGACATGGTTTGAAAAGGCACACACCTGTCTATATAACATCCCACAGTTGACATTGCATGTCAGAGCAAAAACCAAGCCATGAGGTTGAAGGAATTGTCCGTAGAGCTCCGAGACAGGATTGTGATGAGGCACATATCTGGGGAAGGGTACCAAAAAATGTCTGCAGCATTGAAGGTCCCCAAGAACACCGTGGCCTCCTCCATTCTTAAATGGAAGAAGTTTGGAATCACCTAGATTCTTCCTAGAGCTGTCCGCCCGGCCAACTGCGCAATCGGAGGAGAAGGGCCTTGGTCAGGGAGGTGACCAAGAACCCGATGATCACTTTGACAGAGCTCCAGAGTTCAGCCCGCTTGGAGTTTGCCAAGAGGCACCTAAAGGACTGACCATGAGAAACAAGATTCTCTGGTCTGTTGTTACCAAGATTGAACTCTTTGGCCTGAATGCCAAGCGTCACGTCTGGAGGAAACCTGGCACCATGCCTACGGTGAAGCATGGTCATGGCAGTATCATGCTGTGCGGGTGTTTTTCAGAGGCAGGGAGACTAGTCAGGATCGAGGGAATAATGAATGGAGCAAAGTACAGAGAGATCCTTGATGAGAGCGCTCAGGACTTCAGACTGATATTTCAGTTATTAATAAATTAGGAAAAACTACTAAAAACCTGTCTTTTGCTTTGACATTATGGGGTATTGTGTGTAGATTGATGAGGGGAAAAATGGTTTAATCCATTTTAGAATATAGGTGTAACGTAATAAAATGTGGAAAAAGTCAAGGGGTCTGAATATTTTCAGAATGCCAAGCTATCATTGACTAGGTATTGGCACCCCATGTATATAGCCAAGCTACCATTGACTAGGTATTGGCACCCCATGTATATAGCCAAGCTACCATTGACTAGGTATTGGCACCCCATGTATATAGCCAAGCTACCATTGACTAGGTATTGGCACCCCATGTATATAGCCAAGCTACCATTGACTAGGTATTGGCACCCCATGTACAGTGGGGAAAAAAAGTATTTAGTCAGCCACCAATTGTGCAAGTTCTCCCACTTAAAAAGATGAGAGACGCCTGTAATTTTCATCATAGGTACACGTCAACTATGACAGACAAATTGAGAAAAAAAATCCAGAAAATCACATTGTAGGATTTTTAATGAATTTATTTGCAAATTATGGTGGAAAATAAGTATTTGGTCACCTACAAACAAGCAAGATTTCTGGCTCTCACAGACCTGTAACTTCTTCTTTAAGAGGCTCCTCTGTCCTCCCCTCGTTACCTGTATTAATGGCACCTGTTTGAACTTGTTATCAGTATAAAATACACCTGTCCACAACCTCAAACAGTCACACTCCAAACTCTACTATGGCCAAGACCAAAGAGCTGTCAAAGGACACCAGAAACAAAATTGTAGACCTGCACCAGGCTGGGAAGAATGAATCTGCAATAGGTAAGCAGCTTGGTTTGAAGAAATCAACTGTGGGAGCAATTATTAGGAAATGGAAGACATACAACACCACTGATAATCTCCCTCGATCTGGGGCTCCACGCAAGATCTCACCCCGTGGGGTCAAAATGATCACAAGAACGGTGAGCAAAAATCCCAGAACCACACGGGGGGACCTAGTGAATGACCTGCAGAGAGCTGGGACCAAAGTAACAAAGCCTACCATCAGTAACACACTACGCCGCCAGGGACTCAAATCCTGCTGTGTCCCCCTGCTTAAGCCAGTACATGTCCAGGCCCGTCTGAAGTTTGCTAGAGTGCATTTGGATGATCCAGAAGAGGATTGGGAGAATGTCATATGGTCAGATGAAACCAAAATAGAACTTTTTGGTAAAAACTTGACACGTCGTGTTTGGAGGACAAAGAATGCTGAGTTGCATCCAAAGAACACCATACCTACTGTGAAGCATGGGGGTGGAAACATCATGCTTTGGGGCTGTTTTTCTGCAAAGGGACCAGGACGACTGATCCGTGTAAAGGAAAGAATGAATGGGGCCATGTATCGTGAGATTTTGAGTGAAAACCTCCTTCCATCAGCAAGGGCATTGAAGATGAAACGTGGCTGGGTCTTTCAGCATGACAATGATCCCAAACACACCGCCCGGGCAACGAAGGAGTGGCTTCGTAAGAAGCATTTCAAGGTCCTGGAGTGGCCTAGCCAGTCTCCAGATCTCAACCCCATAGAAAATCTTTGGAGGGAGTTGAAAATCCGTGTTGCCCAGCGACAGCCCCAAAACATCACTGCTCTAGAGGAGATCTGCATGGACGAATGGGCCAAAATACCAGCAACAGAGTGTGAAAACCTTGTGAAGACTTACAGAAAACGTTTGACCTGTGTTATTGCCAACAAAGGGTATATAACAAAGTATTGAGAAACTTTTGTTATTGACCAAATACTTATTTTCCACCATAATTAGCAAATAAATTCATAAAAAATCCTACAATGTGATTTTCAGGATTTTTTTTTCTCATTTTGTCTGTCATAGTTGACGTGTACCTATGATGAAAATTACAGGCCTCTCTCATCTTTTTAAGTGGGAGAACTTGCACAATTGGTGGCTGACTAAATACTTTTTTCCCCCACTGTATATAGCCAAGCTACCATTGACTAGGTATTGGCACCCCATGTATATAGCCAAGCTACCATTGACTAGGTATTGGCACCCCATGTATATAGCCAAGCTACCATTGACTAGGTATTGGTACCCCATGTATATAGCCAAGCTAACATTGCTCATCATGTATTAATTGCTTGTGCTACAATCTTTTTTCCTATTATTATAATTGTTGTATTGTGTTCTCCATTGTTGGTCAACATTTCACTGTTAGTCTACACCTGTTGTTTACCAAGCATGTGACAATTCAAATGAAATGACTACGTGTTTAGTAAATTGTCTTCTAAAACTATACTGAAAAAATATATAAACTTGACATGTAAAATGTTGGTCCCATGTTTCATGAGCTGAAATAAAAGATCCCAGAAATTTTCCATATGCACAAAAGCTTATTTCTCTAAAATTTGGTGCACAAATTTGTTTCCATATCTGTTAGTGAGCATTTCTCCTTTGCCAAGATAATCCATCCACCTGACAGGTGTGGCATATCAAGAAGCTGAGTAAACAGCATGATCATTACACAGGTGCACCTTGTGCTGGGTACAATAAAAGGCCTCTCTGAAATGTGCAGTTTTGTCACAACACAATGCCACAGATGTCTACATTTTGAGGGAGTGCGCAATTGGCATGCTGACTGTAGGAATGTTCACCAGAGCTGTTGCCAGAGAATTTAATGTAAATTTCTCTACCGAGAATTTGGCAGAACGTCCAACTGGCTTCAAAGCCGCAGACCATGTGTAACCGTGCAAGGCCAGGACCTCCACATCTGGCTTCTTCACCTGCAGGATCATCTGAGATCAGCCACCCGGACAGCTGATGAAACTGAGGAGTATTTATATCTGTAATAAAGCCCTTTAGTGGGGAAAATGTATTCTTATTGGCTGATGGGTGGGCCCCTGTCATGTGAAATCCATAGATTAGGGCCTAATGAATGTATTTCAATTGACTGATTTCCTTATGAACTGTACCCTTGTAAAATTGTTGAATGCTGTGTTTATATTTGTGTTCAGTTAGTTAAAATCTTACAAAAAAGTGATGATGAATATGTTTGGAAAAATGCATTGATCTGCCAATGAAAAATAACATTAGTACATTAATTTGTACTGGTAAACCTCTTTTGTATTCAGTTCTTCCATATTATATCTGACTGTATGAATGGTTCTTATGGTTGTATTCAGTTGTTCCATATTAGAGCTGACAGTATGAATAGTTCTTATGGTTGTGTTCAGTTCTTCTATATTAGATGTGACAGTATGAATGGTTCTATATCGTGGAGCTCCGCCCCATAGGGGAGCTCTGCTCCTAATGGTTTACCCTCTGCCCTAAGGCAGCAGCAGCCTGAGACAAAATTATGCATACACCTACAGCCAATAGGAGTACAGGTGTCCCTATAAGAGGGGGTGCCTCCCCTCAATCAGCCTCCCTTTTTCTTCAGCGACTGGATGACTAGACTGAAGAGCCAAGAAGAGACGAAGCACGAAGACTCAGGACGAAAACGCCGTTGATATTCCAGTCATCAACGTCGTCTAAATGAGCACACCGGGAGATTTTCCACCCCCAAAAGCTCTTTTCAGAGCTCAGTGCAGATGCACTTCCATGGCGGCCGGTGACCACCACGACTTATGTTTCGTGTGTTTGGGATCCCAGCATGGCAAGGAGGGCGTCTGTAGTCCCCCGAATTACGCCTCCTGCGCCCTCCTTTCTTTAAAGGAGAGGAAGCAGCGTTGGACGTTTTTCAGGGAGGACATCCCCCTTGAGGATGTGTTGTCGATACTAGCCTCTGCTACAGAGGCGTCGTCCGACGGCGCAGACTCGGGGGAAGATAGGGATTTTGAGGAAGGGTCTGGCATTCCAATGGAACAGTCGGACCCCGTCCCTCATACTTTCAAGCCCCCCTTTCCTTTGGAGAGCGAGAGGGCTTGTAGTCCCTATAGCGAAGGGGATACGAGCTCTGAGAGATCAGAAGCTCTCTCTTTCGCTGCAGCCTCTCTGAGAGCGGATTTTCCGGGTCTAATTGAGAGAGCTGCTCAACGGCTGGCAATAAAGCTGCCCCCTCTTCCCTCCGCACCGGAGGTTGATATGATGGAGGGCGGTCCTTATTCTAGGCCAAGGAAGGCGGCAGAGCCAGTGGCTCCTGCCATGCCTTCTTTGGCTAGGTACGTTGGAGGCTCGTGGGATGCACCTTTAGCGGCGCGTTCGCCTGTAAAAGCGTATCTCCCATTCACGAGAGTGGAAGGAAGGCTTCAGGGTCAGGGAATCCCCAGGTTAGAGAGCGCCATGGCGGCGTATCTCCTACCGGGTTCGAGCCCTTGGCCCTCTTCCAAGAAGGCCACGTTGCCATCCCAGAAGGACCGACTCACAGCGTCGCTGTTAGAGAAGTCTTTTGGGTTGGGAGCCCAAGCTGTAGCAGCAGCTAACAACATTGCCCTCTTGGCGGCCTCTCTGTCCCGTTTAACCACGGGTAAGACAGAGATGGCACCGGAGGAGGTGGAGGAGGCGTCCAGAATTTCTGGCGCCATACTCCACCTTACACTTCGTTCCCCGGCCACTTCGGTGGTCGGGGAACGACACCTCTGGTTGTCATTGACATCTATGAAAGAGGCAGACAGGACGTCTCTCTTGAACGCCCCCCTCTCTGACGACAGCCTCTTTGGGGTCGCAGTCAAAGAGGCGACGGAGAGTTTTTCGAAGTTGGAGGAGGAGAAGAAGCAGTTGCGCGGGGAGATCCATGGCCACTTCGGTGGTCGGGGAACGACACCTCTGGTTGTCATTGACATCTATGAAAGAGGCAGACAGGACGTCTCTCTTGAACGCCCCCCTCTCTGACGACAGCCTCTTTGGGGTCGCAGTCAAAGAGGCGACGGAGAGTTTTTCGAAGTTGGAGGAGGAGAAGAAGCAGTTGGCCAAGCACCTGCCGTTGGCAGGACGACTCGGCCCCCCTCCTCCCCAAAGGCCATCTACCTCCGCCCCTCTAAGTAGACCGGGGTCTACGACGAGGCGGTGTAATCGGCGTCATCCGGCGGCCACGAGCAGCAAGGGAGCGGGCTCGGCCCTCCCAGCAGCTACGGTAGCCCCACTACAGCCGGCGAGGGAGGTGACGAGGACGCCGACCTGGCCCTCCAAGGGAGGCAAGAGGAGGCGTACGTGACGGGACGCGGGGGAGAGGATGGAGGACGCATCTATGGTGTCGAACGTGCCCACTGTTCCCCCCCACCCTTCGGTTGAAGGGACGGGTGCTGATGTAAATGCTTTTGTTGATGTGTTTAATAAAGAGTTGGCTCCACCTGACTTTGTCAAAAAAGAGCCTCTTTTCCATAATACGTCCGAGAGCGTTCAAATCTCACCCTCTCTTCCTTACCACTCCAAGAGCCGTTCAGCCCACCGAGGGTGCGTTGCTGAACAGGCACTAAGAGTAGGTATCCAGAAGACCTCAATCAGGTCGTCACATCACACTTCACGTATAAGAAGTGCTTTACATAGAAGGCAGCAGTCCCAGTCAGATTCTGACATGAGGACGCAGCCGCTATTTGGGATGGCGCACTAGTACAGACTAAGGTCTCCACTAGTACGAGCCAGACCCATGCTGCGTTCACGGAGGGCCCGATTACCGCGGTCACCAAGGTGCCCAGAGTATCGGCGCCCCCAGGCATTGTAACACAGTAGCTATCTGGGGACGGCGCATTATCGCAGACCAAGGTCTCGGTTAATGCGATTCAGACCCATGCTACGTTCACGGAGGGCAGGATTACTAGCGTTATGGGTATAACCAAAGTATCAGCTCCCCTGACAGAACGAGCCAGTACTCACCACACTGAGCGTGAATCAACCCACCAGGGGTGCAGTGTGTGGAGGCGGCATTGGAACCGTTGCGTCGTCAGGGAATACGGCTACTAGCCTACCTGGACGACCTACTGGTTCTCGCCCCGTCAGCAGAGCTGGCGATCACTCACACAACACAGACAGTGAGGCATCTCACAAGTCTGGGGTTCGCTGTGAATTGGAAAAAGAGCGCGCCCTGGCCCACTCATCAGATTGTCTACCTGGGGATACAGCTAGACACTGTGAGGATGAGGGCTCGAATTTCGGACCCCCGAAGGGTAGCCTTGTTGCTAGCCTTAAGGAAGTGTCGTCCGAATCACACGGTGACGGCGCTGTCGATCATGTCACTTTTGGGTCTCATGTCGTCAGCCCACTCTGTGGTTCCGCTGGGACTCCTGCACATGCGCAGGACGCAGCGATGGTTCGCCCAACTAAGACTAGACCCATTGCGTCAACGTCACATCGGTTGGTGGTGGTTCCCCTCTCGCTCAGTGCAGACCTAAACTATTGGAGAAACTCGCGCGTTCTCACGCACGGAGTCCCGATAGGAAAGGTGTCCTCTCACATCCCAGTATTCACGGATGCGTCCCTGACGGGATGGGGAGGGACATGTCAGACACAAGCGATAGGAGGTGTGTGGCCTCAATCAGGTCAAATCAAATCAAATCAAATTTTATTGGTCACATGCGCCGAATACAACAGGTGCAGACATTACAGTGAAATGCTTACTTACAGCCCTTAACCAACAGTGCATTTATTTTAAACAAAAAAAGTAAGAATAAAACAACAACAAAAAAAGTGTTGAGAAAAAAAGAGCAGAAGTAAAATAAAGTGACAGTAGGGAGGCTATATATACAGGGGGGTACCGTTGCAGAGTCAATGTGCGGGGGCACCGGCTAGTTGAGGTAGTTGAGGTAATATGTACATGTGGGTAGAGTTAAAGTGACTATGCATAAATACTTAACAGAGTAGCAGCAGCGTAAAAAGGATGGGGTGGGGGGGCAGTGCAAATAGTCCGGGTAGCCATGATTAGCTGTTCAGGAGTCTTATGGCTTGGGGGTAGAAGCTGTTGAGAAGTCTTTTGGACCTAGACTTGGCACTCCGGTACCGCTTGCCGTGCGGTAGCAGAGAGAACAGTCTATGACTAGGGTGGCTGGAGTCTTTGACAATTTTGAGGGCCTTCCTCTGACACCGCCTGGTATAGAGGTCCTGGATGGCAGGAAGCTTTGCCCCAGTGATGTACTGGGCCGTACGCACTACATTTACATTTACATTTACATTTTAGTCATTTAGCAGACGCTCTTAACCAGAGCGACTTACAGGAGCAATTAGGGTTAAGTGCCTTGCTCAAGGGCACATTAACGTCATTTAGCAGACGCTCTTAGCCAGAGCGACTCACAAATTGGTGCGTTCACCCTATAGCCAGTGGGATAACCACTTTACAATTTGGGGGGGGGGGGGGGGGGGGGGGGGGGGGGTTAGAAGGAATACTTTAGCCTATCCCAGGTATTCCTTAAAGAGGTGGGGTTTCAAATGTCTCCGGAAGGTGGTGAGTGACTCCGCTGTCCTGGCGTCGTGAGGGAGCTTGTTCCACCATTGGGGTGCCAGAGCAGCGAACAGTTTTGACTGGGCTGAGGGGGAGCTGTGCTTCCGCAGAGGAAGGGGAGCCAGCAGGCCAGAGGTGGATGAACGCAATGTCCTCGTTTGGGTGTAGGGACTGATCAGAGCCTGAAGGTACAGGGGTGCCGTTCCCCTCACTGCTCCAAAGGCAAGCACCATGGTCTTGTAGCGGATGCGAGCTTCAATTGGAAGCCAGTGGAGTGTGCGGAGGAGGGGGGTGACGTGAGAGAACTTGGGAAGGTTGAACACCAGACGGGCTGCGGCATTCTGGATGAGTTGTAGGGGTTTAATGGCACAGGCAGGGAGCCCAGCCAACAGCGAGTTGCAGTAGTCCAGACGGGAGATGACAAGTGCCTGGACCAGGACCTGCGCCGCTTCCTGTGTAAGGCAGGGTCGCACTCTCCGAATGTTGTAGAGCATGAACCTGCAGGAGCGGGTCACCGCCTTGATGTTGGCGGAGAACGACAGGGTGTTGTCCAGGGTCACGCCTAGGCTCTTCGCACTCTGGGAGGAGGACACAGCGGAGTTGTCTACCGTGATGGCGAGATCATGGAACGGGCAGTCCTTCCCGGGGAGGAAGAGCAGCTCCGTCTTGCCAGGGTTCAGCTTGAGGTGGTGATCCGTCATCCATACTGATATGTCTGCCAGACATGCAGAGATGCGATTCGCCACCTGGTGATCAGAAGGGGGAAAGGAGAAGATTAGTTGTGTATCGTCAGCGAAGCAATGATAGGAAAGGCCATGTGAGGATATGACAGAGCCAAGTGACTTGGTGTATAGGGAGAAAAGGAGAGGGCCCAAAACCGATCCCTGGGGGACACCAGTGGTGAGAGCACGTGGTGCGGAGACAGCTTCCCGCCACGCCACTTGGTAGGAGCGACCGGTCAGGTAGGACGCAATCCAGGAGTGAGCCGCGCCGGAGATGCCCATTTCGGAGAGGGTGGAGAGGAGGATCTGATGGTTCACAGTATCAAAGGCAGCAGACAGATCTAGAAGGACAAGAGCAGAGGAGAGAGAGTTAGCTTTAGCAGTGCGGAGAGTCTCTGTGACACAGAGAAGAGCAGTCTCAGTTGAATGACCAGTCCTGAAACCTGATTGGTTTGGATCAAGAAGGTCATTCTGAGAGAGATAGCAAGAGAGTTGGCTAAAGACGGCACGCTCAATAGTTTTGGAAAGAAAAGAAAGAAGGGATACTGGTCTGTAGTTGTTGACATCAGTGGGGTCGAGTGTTGGTTTTTTGAGAAGGGGAGTAACTCTCGCTCTCTTGAAGACGGAAGGGACATGGCCAGCGGTCAAGGATGAGTTGATCAGCGAGGTGAGGTAGGGGAGAAGGTCACCGGAGATGGTCTGGAGAAGGGAGGAGGGGATGGGGTCAAGCGGGCAGGTTGTTGGGCGGCCTGCAGTCACAAGTCGCAGGATCTTATCTGGAGAGAGAGGGGAGAAAGAAGTCAAAGCATAGGGTAGGGCAGTGTGAGCAGGACCAGCAGTGTCATTAGGCTTAACAAACAAGGATCGGATGTCGTCAACCTTCTTTTCAAAGTGGTTGACGAAGTCATCCACAGAGAGAGAGGAGGGGGGGAGGGGGGGGGGAGGATTCAGGAGGGAGGAAAATGTGGCAAAGAGCTTCCTAGGGTTAGAGGCAGATGCTTGGAATTTAGAGTGGTAGAAGGTGGCCTTAGCAGCAGAAACAGATGAAGAAAATGTAGAGAGGAGGGAGTGAAAAGATGCCAGGTCGGCAGGGAATTTAGTTTTCTTCCATTTCCGCTCCGCTGCCCGGAGCTCTGTTCTGTGAGCTCGCAATGAGTCATCAAGCCACGGAGCTGGAGGGGAGGACCGAGCCGGCCGTGAGGATAGGGGACACAGAGAGTCAAAGGATGCAGAAAGGGAGGAGAGGAGGGTTGAGGAGGCAGAATCAGGAGATTGGAGGGAGAAGGATTGAGCAGAGGGAAGAGATGATAGGATGGAAGAGGAGAGAGTAGTGGGAGAGAGAGAGCGAAGGTTGCGGCGGCGCATTACCATCTGTGTAGGGGCAGAGTGAGTAGTGTGGGAGGAGAGTGAGAGAGAAAAGGAAACAAAGTAGTGGTCGGAGACTTGGAGGGGAGTTGCAGTGAGATTAGTAGAGGAGCAGCATCTAGTGAAGATGAGGTCAAGCGTATTGCCTGCCTTGTGAGTAGGGGGGGACGGTGAGAGGGTGAGGTCAAAAGAGGAGAGGAGTGGAAAGAAGGAGGCAGAGAGAAATGAGTCAAATGTGGACATAGGGAGGTTGAAATCCCCCAAAACTGTGAGGGGTGAGCCATCCTCAGGGAAGGAACTTATCAAGGCGTCAAGCTCATTGATGAACTCTCCAAGGGAACCTGGAGGGCGATAGATGACAAGGATATTAAGCTTAAATGGGCTAGTGACTGTGACAGCATGGAATTCAAATGAGGAGATAGACAGATGGGTTAGGGGAAAAATTGAGAATGTCCACTTGGGAGAGATGAGGATTCCTGTACCACCACCCCTCTGACCAGATGCTCTCGGGGTATGCGAGAACACATGGTCAGACGAGGAGAGAGCAGTAGGAGTAGCGGTGTTTTCAGTGGTGATCCATGTTTCCGTCAGCGCCAGGAAGTCGAGGGACTGGAGGTTGGCATAGGCTGGGATGAAGTCAGCTTTGTTGGCAGCAGAACGGCAGTTCCAGAGGCTGCCTGCGACCTGGAACTCCACGTGGGTGGTGCGTGCAGGGACCACCAAATTGGAGAGGCAGCAGCCACGCGGTGTGGTGCGTTTGTGTAGCCTGTGCAGAGAGGAGAGAACAGGGATAGGCAGAGGCATAGTTGACAGGCTGTAGCAAATGGCTACAAAAATGCAGAGGAGATCGGAATGAAATGGGCTAAGCATCTGGGAGTGGAGAGAGCAGGGCCTCCCTCACCAAATCTTCTAGCTCGGAAACTAAAATTGTTTCACTGAACCACCCGAACAAAAACTCTCCCAACTTCCGCCTTTGGAAATCAGAATTGTTGTGAACCACAGCGGTTCAATGTTTAAAGGAGTAGACTCAACCCACTTTGTTCAGCTAGCCTACTATGACTCCATAGCCAACTAGCAGACTAGCATCCAATAACAATAACACACCGTTTAGCGCCAACACTTGGTCACAACAAACCACCAATATTGTGATATCACACTAAACAGATCATTCGTGTCTGTGTCAAGTTCCTTATATGACGCAGCAATGATTAGACGTTGGCTAGCTAGGACAAGTAAATTGTGGTTAGCTACTACAGTACAGCCAAATGGTCATGTTGGGTAGCTAGCAATGGCCACTGTGTCGACTCTGTTTGAAGAACGGCTAGCTAGCTAGCTTCGTGCTACAGCTGGCACGGCCGAGGACACTGCCAAGACACAGTAACTACCCACAACAACCCACGAAGCCTAGCTATGACGCCGTAGCCAACCTGCAAGCTAGCATCCATTAACACACAACTTAGCATCAACACCTGGCCACAACAAACTGCCAAGAGTGTGTCAGCACACCAAACAGACAATTCAAGTCCGTGTCGAGTTCCCTTCACAACGCAGCAAAAAAAATAAAAAAAAAAAAAAAAATAATAATAATAATAATAATAATTAAACGTTGGAACCAGCTCTCCAGCGTTGCTAATCGTTACCAATAGCTACCCGCTAGCTAGCTAGCCTCGTGCCTCGATACTAGTCCACAATTACCTATGGAAAGCTACTACAACCACAATACTAACCTACAATAAATTCAATACCTAACTACAGCTAGCTACCTACCTACGATCTAATACATGGTTAAGCAAAAGTTAAACGTTGGGTAGGAGTACATTACCGTTGGAACCAGCTCTCCAGCGTTGCTAATCGTTACCAATAGCTACCCGCTAGCTAGCTAGCCTCATGCCTCGAAACTAACCCACAAATTACCCACGGAAAGCTACAATAACAACAATACTAACCTACAATAAATACAATACCTAACTACAGCTAACTACCTACCTACGATCTAATACATGGTTAAGCTTTACTCAACACTACATGTAGCTTACCCCTACTTACCTACTTACCTACTTACCTCCAGCCAGAGAAAAACACGTCCTCTCCCGTCAGCTGCAGCAGACACTACCCTCTGTAGTGCCTTGCGGTCAGAGGCCAAGCAGTTGCCATACCAGGCGGTGATGCAACCAGTCAGGATGCTCTCGATGGTGCAGCTGTAGAATTTTTTGAGGATCTGAGGACCCATGCCAAATCTTTTTAGTCTCCTGAGGGGGAATAGGCTTTGTCGTGCCCTCTTCACGACTGTCTTGGTGTGTTTGGACCATGATAGTTCGTTGGTGATGTGGACACCAAGGAACTTGAAGCTCTCAACCTGTTCCACTATAGCCCCGTCGATGAGAATGGGGGCGTGCTCAGTCCTCTTTTTTTTCCTGTAGTCCACAATCATCTCCTTTGTCTTGGTCACGTTGAGGGAGAGGTTGTTGTCCTGGCACCACACGGCCAGATCTCTGACCTCCTCCCTCCTCGTTGTCGGTGATCAGGCCTACCACTGTTGTGTCGTCGGCAAACTTAATGATGGTGTTGGAGTCGTGCCTGGCCATGCAGTCATGGGTGAACAGAGAGTACAGGAGGGGACTGAGCACGCACCCCTGAGGGGCCCCCGTGTTGAGGATCAGTGTGGCAGATGTGTTGTTACCTACCCTTACCACCTGGGGGCGGCCCGTCAGGAAGTCCAGGATCCAGTTGCAGAGGGAGGTGTTTAGTCCCAGGATCCTTAGCTTAGTGATGAGCTTAGAGGGCACTATGGTGTTGAATGCTGAGCTGTAGTCAATGAATAGCATTCTCACGTAGGTGTTCCTCTTGTCCAGGTGGGAAAGGGCAGTGTGGAGTGCGATAGAGATTGCATCATCTGTGGATCTGTTGGGGCGGTATGCAAATTGGAGTGGGTCTAGGGTTTCTGGGATTATGCTGTTGATGTGAGCCATGACCAGTCTTTCAAAGCACTTCATGGCTACAGACGTCAGTGCTACGGGTCGGTAGTCATTTAGGCAGGTTATCTTAGAGTTCTTGGGCACGGGGACTATGGTGGTCTGCTTGAAACATGTTGGTATTACAGACTCAGTCAGGGACATGTTGAAAATGTCAGTGAAGACACTTGCCAGTTGGTCAGCACATGCTCGGAGTACACGTCCTGGTAATCCGTCTGGCCCTGCGGCCTTGTGAATGTTGACCTGCTTAAAAGTCTTACTCACATCGGCTACGGAGAGCGTGATCACATAGTCATCCGGAACAGCTGGTGCTCTCATGCATGCTTCAGTGTTGCTTGCCTCGAAGCGAGCATAGAAGTGGTTTAGCTCGTCTGGTAGGCTTGTGTCACTGGGCAGCTCGCGGCTGTGCTTCCCTTTGTAGTCTGTAATAGTTTTCAAGCCCTGCCACATCCGACGAGCGTCAGAGCCAGTGTAGTATGATTCAATCTTAGACCTGTATTGACTCTTTGCCTGTTTGATGGTTCGTCGGAGGTCATAGCGGGATTTCTTATAAGCATCCGGGTTAGAGTCCCGTTCCTTGAAAGCGGCAGCTCTACCCTTTAGCTCAGTGCGGATGTTTCCTGTAATCCATGGCTGCTGGTTGGGGTATGTACGTACGGTCACTGTGGGGACGACATCATCGATGCACTTATTGATGAAGCCAGTGACTGATGTGGTGTACTCCTCAATGCTGTCTGAAGAATCCCGGAACATGTTCCAGTCTGTGCTAGCAAAACAGTCCTGTAGCTTAGCATCTGCGTCATCTGACCACTTTTTTATTAACTGAATCACTGGTGCTTCCTGCTTCAGTTTTTGCTTATAAGCAGGAATCAGGAGGATAGAGTTATGGTCAGATTTGTCAAATGGAGGGCGAGGGAGAGCTTTGTATGCGTCTCTGTGTGTGGAGTAAAGGTGGTCTAGAGTTTTTTTTCCCTCTGGTTGCACATTTAACATGCTGGTAGAAATTAGGTAGAACGGATTTAAGTTTCCCTGCATTAACGTCCCCGGCCACTAGGAGCGCTGCATCTGGATGAGCGTTTTCCTGTTGATTAATGGCCTTGTACAACTCATTCAGTGCAATCTTAATGCCAGCATTGGTTTGTGGTGGTAAATAGACAGCTATGAAAAATATAGATGAAAACTCTCTTGGTAAATAGTGTGGTCTACAGCTTATCATAAGATACTCTACCTCAGGCGAGCAAAACCTCGAGACTTCCTTAGTATTTGATTTTGTGCACCAGCTGTTGTTTACAAATATACACAGACCGCCGCCCCTTGTCTTACCAGAGTCAGCCGTTCTGTCCTGCCGATGTAGCGTATAGCCTGCTAGCTGAATGTTATCATTGTTGTCGTTCAGCCACGACTCCGTGAAACATAAGATATTACAGTTTTTAATGTCCCGTTGGTTGGATAACCGTAATCTTAAATCGTCCATTTTATTCTCAAAAGCTTGAACGTTGGCTAATAGGATTGATGGAAGAGGCAGTTTACTCGCTCGCCGTCGGATCCTTACAAGGCACCCGGATCTGCGTCCGCGATATCTCCGTCTCTTCCTCACGCGAATGACGGGGATTTGGGCCTTGTCGGGTGTCTGTATGATATCCTTCGCGGCCGCCTCGTTGAAGAAAAAATCTTCGTCCAATGCGAGGTGAGTAATCGCTGTCCTGATATCCAGAAGCTCTTTTTGGTTATAAGAGACGATGGCAGAAACATTATGTACAAAATAAATTACAAATAACGCGGAAAAACACACATAATAGTACAATTGGTTAGAGGGCTGTAAAACGGCAGCCATCTTCTCCGGCGCTGTTCTAAACATCACATCAACCTCCTGGGAACAATTCGGGAGAGCCGAGGGGTCGCGATGTGCTGGTCTGGTCAGACAACCGGACCACAGTAGCCCACATAAATCGCCAAGGTGGAGTCAGGTCTCCTGCTCTCCATCGGGCGGCAGAGGAATTGTGGCTGTGGGCTCACGAGCACCTTCGCTCATTGAGAGCAGCACACATTCCGGGCTACTTGAACGTAGGAGCAGACCTCATGTCAAGAGGGGGTCCTCGAGACGACGAGTGGTGTCTGCATCCAGACATTGTTCTCCAGATTTGGGAACAATTCGGGAGAGCCGAGGTGGACCTATTCGCGTCACGCGTGAACGCGCAATGTCCTCTGTGGTTCTCTCTGAGGGAACAGGACGAACCGCCACTGGGAAGGGACGCCTTTGCGCACCAACCGTGGCCGAGAGTTCTCCTGTATGCATTCCCTCCGCTGTCCTGCATTCTCCCACTGCTAGCCAGGGTGAGGTCAGGGGGGTGTCAGTGATACTGATAGCGCCCGATCGCCCGGGGGCTCTGTGGTTTGCGGAGATGAGTCAGATGTTGATTGCGCCACCTTGGCCAATTCCACATCGACGGGACGCGTTGTCTCAGGCGGCTGGCACGATAGGGAAATTGCCCATAATCGGCCAACCACTGAAGGCCTGGCTGCTGAGAGGGACAGGCTAGAGCGCCGTGGGTTATCTGATGCAGTGATCAGGACCATACAGGGTTCACGTGCCAGTTCCACTTCTAAGATGTATGCCAGTAGATGGAACGTGTTTTCACGATGGTGTGTCACACAAGGTGTGGACCCCATGAGCTGTCAGGTGGAGATTATTATCTCTTTTCTGCAGCTCATGTTTGATAAGCAAAAATCGCCTGCCACGATTAGAGTGTTTGCAGCAGCGATTTCAGCTTGTCATGAGGGTTTTGGCAGAGACAATGTCTTTAGTCACCCTCTAGTGAAACGCTTCCTATTAGGAACGCGGCGACTTAGGCCAACACCTAGAGTCACGCTTCCTCAGTGGGATTTGGCTTTGGTACTCGAAGCGCTATGTAAGTCGCCGTTCGAGCCATTGAATCAAATACCCCTCAAGATGCTGTCTATCAAGACAGCACTGTTGCTCGCTTTGACTACAGCTAAGCGGGTCAGTGATTTGTGTGCTCTTTCGACGAGACCTGACTGCTTGGCCATCAATGGTGACATGAGCAGAGCAGTGTTACGTCCTAACCCGGCATTTGTGCCGAAGGTTATTAAGAGTTCATATAGGTCACAGACCGTGGAGCTGTGGGCTTTTTCTCCTCCTCCTCATAGAGAGAGGAGTGAGGAAAAGCTCCATCGCCTGTGCCCGGTACGCGCTTTGGCGTGTTACGTCGAGCGCACACCAGCGATTAGGTCATCGCCTCAGTTGTTTGTGTGTCACGGTGCGGCTGCACTAGGTAGACCACTTTCAAAACAGAGGTTGTCTCACTGGCTTTGTGAAGGCATTGAGACAGCTTATGAGGTAGCAGGGCGGCAATTGCCTCAGGGTATCAGAGCTCACTCCACTCATGGAGTAGCGGCTTCTACTGCCCTTTTCAGAGGAACAGGAGTAGAGGATATCTGTAGAGCAGCATCCTGGTCGACGCTGTCTCCATTTATCCGTTTCTATCTCTTAGATATGTCTTCTAATTCTCTGGCTCGATCTGTACTCAGCGTGGCTGAAGGGAGATCATGAGCAAGAAAGAGAGGAGAAGCAGGACTGTGGACACAGGTTTCCATCAGGTCCGCTTTGGTTAGGAAGACGTGTTTTTGACAGATGTGTTTTCTAACTCTTTGGCTCGGTCTGTACTCAGCATAGCTGAAGGGAGATCTTGAGCTAGGAAGAGAGGGAAAAGCAGGACTATGGACAGGGTTTCCACCAGGTCCGCTTTGGATAAGAAAACATATTTTGTGGCATGAATCCTGACTGACAGGGTCAGTACAGTAGAGGCATGCGTTGATTACAGAATGTGAGGTCATCTATCTGCTTGTTCAGTTAGTATGACTCATGTTTTTGTTCCTGCCCACTAATCTCTGGGATTCCATTGAGTGAATGAGGCGGTCTACCGCGTTTACAATGTAGAGTGACATTTGGTGTCATTCCATTAGTGGTTGGTAGTGTTTTCACAGGATATTGAGGCACATCTATCTGCTAGTACAGATTAGTATGGCTTCTATTCTGGTGATCTGCCCACTAGTCATTGGCATTGCCATTGGACTAGGTGGGGCGGGTCTTTAACCGATGACGCGGTATATTGTGACGCCCGTAGTTTTTTTTTAGTTGCAGTACTGCGGGACTCGGTTGCAGCCATTGCTAGGCCTGACTTTCTCGTTTCGATGGGAAGTGTTAGGCTAGGCAGGGAGTACATTTTGGAGCGCTACGCTCCGCCTTAAACCACTAGGAGCAGAGCTCCCCTATGGGGCGGAGCTCCACGATATAGAACGATGAGTTACCAGAGTGTAACTCCAGTTCTATGAGTGGAGCGGAGCCCCATAGGACTTAAGGCCCTGCCGACCCTCTCTAGTCTCGCTGAAGAAAAATATATCGGGAGGCTGATTGAGGGGAGGCATCCCCTCTTATAGGGACACCTGTACTCCTATTGGCTGTAGGTGTGTGCATAATTTTGTCTCAGGCTGCTGCTGCCTTAGGGCAGAGGGTAAACCACTAGGAGCAGAGCTCCCCTATGGGGCTCCGCTCCACTCATAGAACTGGAGTTACACTCCGGTAACTAATCGTTTTTGGGGTTTAAAGTTAAAAACTTTCCCTAAACAAACAAGAGAGACTGAATCCAATTGTACAGCATCCATTTGTGAATACAGAACAAGGTTTCACATATCTTGGTATTAAAATCACACCAGAAATTAGCTCCTTGAGCTCAACAAATGATGTCCCCATGGTAACGAGTGTAACAGAATCCATCAACAGATGGACATCATTGTCTATATCTATTACTGGTAGAATAAATATCATTAAGATGAATATTCTGCCCAAATTTCTTTATCCATTTCAATCAATTCCTCTGGCTCCACCACCTTTATTTTCCCCAAATATCTGAAAGATACTCTCAAATGTTATCTGGAGCAACAGAAAACCAAGGCTTAGACTTTCTCTTCTTTATTTGCCCCATGACAGAGGGGGGATGCAACTTCCAAACCTACAGTGGCATTACTGGGCTGCAATGTTTTGGTTCTCCAAGAAACCACAAAAGGCTTCACTTTGGATGGATATTTGTACTCTGCTCCCTTTAAGAAACTAAAGAAGAAGACTACTAATCCCTTTGTTAAAAACACCAACTATATGGCAGGAAGTACAGCAATATCTGGGTGAATCCCCTGTATTATCCAGTTTTACACCAATTTGGGGAAATGACAATTTCATACCTGGTAAAAATGACTTGGGGTTTAAAGAACTTCGAAGAAAAGGTATTGTTAAAGTAATGGACTTATACAAAAAAAAAAGGGCTAATGTCATTTGAAGAACTAAAGGGAAGATTGAACTACTACTTCAAATACTTACAATTGAGAAGCTTTATTTTTTCCAGTCTAAAGCAATCTGCCCTACAACCTACTTTTACCACTTTAGAAATGCTCTCTGTTAATATGTGTTATGGGAGAGGTCAAATTACATCATTATATTGGAAAATGGTAGCTACTGATGAAGACAACTCTGATAGTAAGAGACTTCAGTGGATACAAGATATGCAGGAAGATATTTCAGCAGAGGACTGGGTATGATATGCTCGAGAGCACAGATACAGACCATAAACACCCGCCTGAGATTGTTGCAATACAATTGGATAATGAGAACAATTGTATTTCTGTAATTGTTGATTGTCCTACTGTGTTCTTGGGGACCTGCAACGCTGCAAAAATGTTTTGGTACCCTCCCGCAGTTCTGTGCCTCGACAAAATCCTTTCATGGAGCTCTACGGACAATTCATTCGACCTCATGGCTTGGTTTTTGCTCTGACAAGCACTGTCAAATGTGGGACCTCATATATACAGGTGTGCCTTTCCAAATCACATCCAATCAATTGAATGTACCACAGGTGGACTCCAATCAAGTAGTAGAAACATCTCAAGGATGATCAATGGAAACAGGATGCACCTGAGCTCAATGGTGAGTCTGAATATTTACAGTTGAAGTCGGAAGTTTACATACACTTAGGTTGGAGTCATTAAAACTTGTTTTTCAACCACTCCACACATTTCTTGTTAACAAACTATAGTTTTGGCAAGTCGGTTAGGACATCTACTTTTTGCATGACACAAGTAATTTTTCCAACAATTGTTTAAAGACAGATTATTTAACATAATTCACTGTATCACAATTTCAGTGGGTCAGAAGTTTACATACACTAAGTTGACTGTGCCTTTAAACAGCTTGGAAAATTCAAAAAAATGATGTCATGGCTTTAGAAGCTTCTGATAGGCTAATTGACATCATTTGAGTCAATTGGAGATGTACCTGTGGATGTATTTCAAGGCCTACCTTCAAACTCAGTGCCTCTTTGCTTGACATCATGGGAAAGTCATAAGAAATCAGCCAAGACCTCAGAAAAAAATTGTAGACCTCCACAAGTCTGGTTCATCCTTGGGAGCAATTTCCAAATGCCTGAAGGTACCATGTTCATCTGTACAAACAATAGTACGCAAGTACACCATGGGACCATGCAGCCGTCATATCGCTCAGGAAGGAGAGGCGTTCTGTCTCCTAGAGATGAACGTACTTTGGTGTGTAAAGTGCAAGTCAATCCCAGAAAAACAGCAAGGGACCTTGTGAAGATGCTGGAGGAAACAGGTACAAAAGTATCTATATCCACAGTAAAACAAGTCCTATATTGACATAACCTGTAAGGCTGCTCAGCAAGGAAGAAGCCACTGCTCCAAAACCGCCATAAAAAAGCCAGACTACGGATTGCCACTGCACATGGGGACAAAGATCGTACTTTTTAGAGAAATGTCCTTGGTCTGATGAAACTAAAATAGAACTGTTTGGCCATAATGACCATCGTTATGTTTGGAGGAAAAAGGGGGGTATTTGCAGCAGGAGGGACTGGTGCACTTCACATATTAGATGGCATCATGAGTAAGGAAGATTATGTGGATATATTGAAGCGACATCTCAAGACATCAGTCAGGAAGTTAAAGCTTGGTCGCAAATGGGTCTTCCAAATGGACAATGACCCCAAGCATACTTCCAAAGTTGTGGCAAAATGGCTTAAGGACAACAAAGTCAAGGTATTGGAGTGGCCATCACAAAGCCCTGACCTCAATCCTGTAGAAAATGTGTGGGCAGAACTGAAAAAGTGTGTGCGAGCAAGGAGGCCTACAAACCTGACTCAGTTACACCAGCTCTGTCAGGAGGAATGGGCCAAAATTCACCCAACTTATTGTGGGAAGCTTGTGGAAGGCTACCCGAAATGTTTGATCCAAGTTAAACAATTGAAAGGCAATGCTACCAAATACTAATTGAGTGTATGCTCATCAGTCATGAAAATTATATATTTACATTTACATTTTAGTCATTTAGCAGACGCGCTTATCCAGAGCGACTTACAGTTAAGTGAGTGCATACATTTTCATACTGGCCCCCCGTGGGAAACGAACCCACAACCCTGGCGTTGCAAGCGCCATGCTCTACCAACTGAGCTACATCCTCTACTCACTATAACAGGGGTTAGACACGTGTACACAGACTCATTTCCTAGAACTTTAAAACGCTGGCAGTTTGTCTACTTCACTTCTTTAGTCTACTCTCTGATCACTCCAGATAGCCCAGTAAATAAAACAAATGCTGACAAAATTGGTGTCAAACCATGCAAGTCTGAGTAGCATGGAATAACATACCATCTTATTGAAACAGTTCATCATGAAACAGTTCTACTGCAACTTTTCATGCACAGTGGGAAGTTGGAACGAACAACAAACTTAGTTTGATAGAACCTGCTCTTACCATGAGAAACAGATTTCCCAATCTTCTCCTCCTCTTCTTCATCTTTAATGTTGACATTCAGCTCCAGTGTTTGACTGCAGTCTTCCAGCTTTACTGATGCCATCTCTTGATCCTGCTTAGCAAACTGGGCTCCACTGTCACAATCAGGACCCACTGACTGTAGGTTTGGACTCAGTGTGGAAGGAGAGAGGCTCGCTGGGTTTGCCCTCACTATTGATGTTACCGGCCTCAGATTTAATTGTAGTCGTCCTGTAGTAGCAATGAGAAACAGACACAAAAAGTTATTGTCTTGACAGTTCTGGCACTTTCTTTATTCTCTAAAAATATATTATATTTCTTCTTGTTAAATCATCTAATTCAGTGCTTGACTTGGACTGAAATAGGTGCCTGTACTCATTTTGGGTGCCGGTACTGTTTATATTTAGGTGCAGGAGCTCCACAATACTGTTGAGCTAACATTCTATAAGAGGAACAGGAGCTCAAGCACTAGATATTTGAGGTGCCGGTACTTAACCTATAGTAGATTTTCCCAAATGCACATACAGTACCAGTCAAAAGTTTTAGAACACCTACCCATTCCAGTGGTTTTCCAGTATTTTTACTATTTTCTACATAGGATAATAATAGTGAAGACATCACAACTATGAAATAACACATATGGAATCATGTAGTAACCAACAAATTGTCAAACAAATCAAAATATATTTGATGTGAGATTCTTCAAAGTAGGCAACCTTTGTTTTTCAACAGGACAATGACCCAACACACCTCCAGGCTGTGTAAGGGCTATTTGACCAAGAAGGAGAGTGATGGAGTGCTGCATCAGATGACCTGGCCTCCACAATCAACCAACATCAACCCAATTGAGATTGTTTGGAATGAGTTGGACCGCAGAGTGAAGGAAAAGCAGCCAACAAGTGCTCAGCATGTGTGTGAACTGCTTCAAGACTATTGGAAAAGCATTCCAGGTGAAGCTGGTTGAGAGAATGCCAAAGTGTGCAAAGCTGTCATCAAGGCAAAGGGTGGCTACTTTGAAGAATCTAAAATCTAAAATACATTTTGATTTGTTTAACACTTTTTTGGTTACTACATGATTCCATGTGTTATTTTATAGTTTAGATGTCTTCACTATTACTCTACAATGTAGAAAATAGTAAAAATTAAGAAAAACCCTTGAATGAGTAGGTGTGTCCAAACTTTTGACTGGTACTGTATATTTGCCACTGCTTGACTAAACAAATATTGGTTGACCAACAGCCCATCTATTGACCAAACAATTGACCAGTCGACTAAATGGGGTCAACCCTGAAAGCTATTCAACAGTCGAAGGCTGTTGTGATACAGCCTGGAATCGAACCAGGGGGTCTGTAGTGACGCCTATAGCACTGGGATGCAGTGCCTTAGACCGCTGCGCTACAATAGATTGACTGGGAAGGTGATTTTTCACAGTTAAAGTCCTGCAATAAGAGCTAAGACACTAATAAAACCATGTTTAGCGTTATCCGCAAATTCCACTATTGTGGTTAATCGTTATTATGACTAGCTTCACATACATAGGGACAAGCGGGTACCAGGGCTGCGTCCAGCAGGAGGACGGAGACGTTGGCCACGATCAGATACAAATGTATTATGTAGAGCAAACATGCCTCTGATTCTAATTAATCATGTCACTTCTATTCAGGGTATTTCTATCTGCAACTTTCCAAAACGTGTTTGTACTGAACATGCCCAGGCGAAACGCACTGACCTATATACGAACCTGAAAAGCCTCACAAATTAAAACATGTAATGGACTCCGCGCCGTGTGCTTTAAAATATTCACGTTCTTCAATCACTCGGATTGACACAAAAATGACACAAAACCTTTCCAAAACGTGATAATACCTTGACTGATTTGTTATCTAACATGTTATGACGTTATTTCGATATTAGACAGTAAAACAGTGCTTTTACATACCTGTAGTAATAAAGAGAAACGGAAAGCACAGTCCTGTCGTTTTCTTTGTTTTGAAGAATGTTGCGCGACCCCCCGGAAGTTCCTGTTCCACCCACTACCACAGAGCAACAGTGACACATTCTTCTTCTTCTTCTGTGGGTTTTATGGCAGACTACTTCCAAAAGTTGCATTGCCGCCACCAACTGGACGGTTTATAACCATAAAATAAATTAAATAAAAAATGCATCCATACTTAATAGTGATACTAACTTACTCCACCCTAATAAAAATAGTACATTGCCAAAACAAACAAAACTCCCATTTCTTCCTTCTTTTAGTTCTCAATATCTCCCTTCTCAGGCTCTAGGACCTGAGAGAGTGATACAGCTTTTGAAAATATTCCATGTAACTCTTTTGCCGAGAAATCTTTCAGCCCCAGGAACCGTTCCGCCGCAACCACAATGATTTTCTAGATCTTCCTAGATATTTTCTCCACCTTGGCAGTGCCGTTAATCACCATTGCGATAAAAGCCACAAAGTCATTACAGATGCATCAAGGCTGGGACCGAGAGAATGGAACCGCTTCTAACGCCAGGCCGTAAGACTGTTAAACAGCCATCACTGATTTGATTCAGAGATATTGATGACTAGCAAATTGGCTTGTCCCAATGTGTGGATAAAACATGTATATATTATGTTGAAAGCCATGAATTGAACAAAAGCATTATATTTACTGTAAAGATAACCCCCAACAACTACAATGATTCAGTAGATCAATAATGTTACAGTACTTTAGCAGGTTTCACAGCTGCTTATGCTGACAAAACATGTAAGTGAATAGGTCAGATTTAGCTTTGTGATGCTGATTTAAACTTCCTGTCTTGTTCAGCTTCAGAAAAACAGTAAATATGTCTCCCTTTCCTCTGCACAGTTCTCTCACAGTGAGAAACAATAGGATTGCAATAGAGTGTTCTACGATTTCTTGAGAATTAAGTGATGGAATGATTTTAATCTTAGCTAGTCAGAGAACTGATAAGGATTCTCACATGTATGTATTTGTTGGTGTCTATTTAAGTGGCCATGTTGAGAGAAACTCTTCCAACAGTCAGAGCAGGAGTACCAGATCCCTTGATATTTTGCAGCTCTTCCCACAGTCAGAGCAGAGATACAGATTCTCTCCTGTGTGTATTTTTAGCTTTGATAGAATTGGGAAAATCTCCTCACAATGTGGGCAGTGGTGAGACCTCTTAGCTCTGTGATCTTCCTGCTGTTGCTCTCTGGATGTAGAGAATTTCTCAACATGGTCTCCTGTGTGAACAACATCAGAAGAACCAGTCAGTTGGTGTGATTTACGTCAATCACATTTATTTTATAAAGCCCTTTTCAAATCAAATCAAATCAAATTTTATTGGTCACATTTATTTTAAACAAAAAAGTAAGAATAAAACAACAACAAAAAAGTGTTGAGAAAAAAAGAGCAGAAGTAAAATAAAGTGACAGTAGGGAGGCTATATATACAATAAAATAAAGTGACAGTAGGGAGGCTATATATACAGGGGGGTACCGTTGCATAGTCAATGTGCGGGGGCACCGGCTATTTGAGGTAGTTGAGGTAATATGTACATGTGGGTAGAGTTAAAGTGACTATGCATAAATACTTAACAGAGTAGCAGCAGCGTAAAAAGGATGGGGTGGGGGGGCAGTGCAAATAGTCCGGGTAGCCATGATTAGCTGTTCAGGAGTCTTATGGCTTGGGGGTAGAAGCTGTTGAGAAGTCTTTTGGACCTAGACTTGGCACTCCGGTACCGCTTGCCGTGCGGTAGCAGAGAGAACAGTCTATGACTAGGGTGACTGGAGTCTTTGACAATTTTGAGGGCCTTCCTCTGACACCTCCTGGTATAGAGGTCCTGGATGGCAGGGAGCTTTGCCCCAGTGATGTACTGGGCCGTACGCACTACCCTCTGTAGTGCCTTGCGGTCAGAGGCCAAGCAGTTGCCATACCAGGCGGTGATGCAACCAGTCAGGATGCTCTCGATGGTGCAGCTGTAGAATTTTTTGAGGATCTGAGGACCCATGCCAAATCTTTTTAGTCTCCTGAGGGGGAATAGGCTTTGTCGTGCCCTCTTCACGACTGTCTTGGTGTGTTTGGACCATGATAGTTCGTTGGTGATGTGGACACCAAGGAACTTGAAGCTCTCAACCTGTTCCACTACAGCCCCGTCGATGAGAATGGGGGCGTGCTCAGTCCTCTTTTTTTTCCTGTAGTCCACAATCATCTCCTTTGTCTTGGTCACGTTGAGGGAGAGGTTGTTGTCCTGGCACCACACGGCCAGATCTCTGACCTCCTCCCTATAGGCTGTCTCATCGTTGTCGGTGATCAGGCCTACCACTGTTGTGTCGTCGGCAAACTTAATGATGGTGTTGGAGTCGTGCCTGGCCATGCAGTCATGGGTGAACAGAGAGTACAGGAGGGGACTGAGCACGCACCCCTGAGGGGCCCCCGTGTTGAGGATCAGTGTGGCAGATGTGTTGTTACCTACCCTTACCACCTGGGGGCGGCCCATCAGGAAGTCCAGGATCCAGTTGCAGAGGGAGGTGTTTAGTCCCAGGATCCTTAGCTTAGTGATGAGCTTAGAGGGCACTATGGTGTTGAATGCTGAGCTGTAGTCAATGAATAGCATTCTCACGTAGGTGTTCCTCTTGTCCAGGTGGGAAAGGGCAGTGTGATGTACCTTTTGACATCAGCCGTTGTCACAGAGTGCTTTACAGATACCCTAACCTAACGTATCAGGCGTAAAAGAAATGCCTAAACTAGGTCCACAGAAACCAGAAGCTTCTGGTTTTCAGGCTTTGCCTTCCTCTCTGCCTTTTCCCTGAAACACGGATGCTTCCGGTGTTTGTTGACTCCGCTGAGGGTGCAGGTACCGAGACTAAAACCCCAAAGAGCAAGCAAGCAGAAGCACAGTGGCTAGGAAAAACTCCCTAGAAGGAAGGAACCTAGGAAGAAACCTAGAGAGGAACCAGGCTCTGAGCAGTGGCCAGTCCTCTTCTGGCTGTACTGGGTAACAAATGACTTAATATAAGTATGCTGCACAATACAGGGGAATAAAACTATTCTAAAGTGTTACGAGCCATATCATCCTCCACTCACTATCACAAGGGTTAGTAACCATCAGGGTTGGGGTCAATTCCATATCAATTCACATTTTTAAATTTGACTAATTCAGCAGACACTCTTATCCAGAGTGACTTACAATAGTGCATTCATCTTAAGATAGCTAGCTGAGACAACAACCCATCACAATCGTATCAATTACATTTTCTAGGGTGCAGAAAGGGAGTAGAGTAGGGTCCAGGAGGCAAAGTCAGAGTCATGAGAGAGGATAGGATAAAATATGCGAGAGAAGCGGGAGAGAGAGAGTGAAGATTGCAGAGGTGCATTACCATCTGGGTTAGGGCTGAGTGGGAGGAGCATTACCATCTGGGTTAGGGCTGAGAGATGGAGAGAAAAGGAAACAAAGTAGGGATCAGAGACTTGGAGGGGGGTTGCAGTGAGACTAGTAGGAGAACAGCCTCTAGTGAAGATGGGGTCACGCAGTGGGAGGGGACTGGGAAAGGGTGAGGTCAAAAGAGGAAAGGTGTTTCCAGTAAACCAATTTTCCTGATTGAAAAACATTGAAGAGAATTGGAATTAGAATGACAGTGTACTTCCTGAATTGACTGGAATTTAAATGGAAATGACACCAACCCTGGCAACTACACAGACTCATTTCATAGAACTTCAAAACACTGGCAGTATGTCTACTTCACTTCTTTAGTCTACTCTCTGATCACTCCAGATAGCCCAGTTAATAAAACACATGCTGACAATACTGGTGTCATCCATGCAAGTCTCAGTAGCATGAAATAACATATATCTTATCATCGAAACAGTTCTATAACAACTTTTCATGCACAACGATAAAACAAGCTTTGTTGTGTTGAGTTCTTCAGGGGTGTCAGAATGACAGAATGAACTTATGGAGGTCTTACTTTTGGAGATAACTCCTAGATGTAGATAGTACTATAGTGGCGGGCCCAACCCCAGACTTCTCTTTTATCAACCCAAAGGTTTTACTGTCTTCTCAGGAATTCAGCCTTCTCTGTGTTGCTCCCCACATCCCCCTATTCTAAATGATGCATTATGTCTTTCTCTTTTGTTCTTGACCTGCTGTGGTGAGAAATATACTGAGTGTACAAAACATTAGGAACACCTTCCTAATATTGAGTTGCACCCCCTTCTGCCCTCAGTAAAGCCTAACTTTGTCAGGGCATGGACTCTACAAGGTGTCGAAAGCCTTCCACAGGGATGCTGGCCCATGTTGATTCCAATGCTTTCCATAGTTGTGTCAAGTTGGCTGTCCTTTTGGTGGTGGACCGTTCTTGATACCCACGGGAAACTGTTGAAACTGCGGGAAACTGTGTTGCAGTTCTTGACACACTAAAACGGGTGTGTCTGGTACCTACTACCATACCCTGTTCAAAGACACTTAAATATTTTTTTCATCCTCTGAATGAAACACATACACAAATCAATATTTCACCCGTCTCCTCCCCTTCATCTACACTGAAGTGGATTTAACAAGAGACATCGATAAGGGATCATAGCTTTCACCTGGTCAGTCTATGGCAGGGAAAGAAGCAGGTGTTCCTAATGTTTAATACACTCAGTGTACACTGTCTTTCTCTCTGCCCCTCTCCCATGAGCTGTGGGCCATGACACAAGCTATGGATTCTCTCTATCCCATGAGCTGTGGGCCATGACACAAGCTATGGATTCTTTGTCTTTCTCTTCCTGTCTGATCATGTTTAGATACTTAATGTTTTGTTAATAGCAGTATTGACTTGTAACTTAGGCTTCACGCCTTGGGCAGAAGGTAACTGAAAGGTTGCTGGTTCAAATCCCCGAGCAGACTAGGTGAAACATCTGTCGATGTGCCCTTGAGCACCCTAGATCCTCTGAAAATTTAAAATTTTTAAGTGAATCGTTAATTTTACAATGTCATTAAATCTATTTACCTTTAGTATTCCACTATCAGACCAATTATTGCTAGTCAACATCAACTCATTGCCTAATGCATGCTTGCATATTTTAATCGTCTTTATGGTGTCAGATAAACATTTTAGTAGACTTCATTAATTAAATTTAAGTATTTTCATGAGTCGCAGGTGAGGTGTACTGTATATATGATCACTAAAGAACCTACTCTTACCATGATAAACAGATTTCCCAATCTTCTCCTCCTCTTCTTCATCTTTAATGTTGACATTCAGCTCCAGTGTTTGACTGCAGTCTTCCAGCTACACTGATGCCGTCTTTGGATCCTGCAGTGCAAAGTGGGCTCCACTGTCACAATCAGGACCCAGTGACTGTAGGTTTGGACTCAGTGTGGAAGGAGAGAGGCAGGCTGGGTTTGTACTCACTGTTAATCTGTGAATTCTCAGCTCTTTCACTCTGAATATTCATATCAATGAATCACCCTCCAATGGACCATCAATACCAGAGTTCTACAATACTATTTACATAATCAACTGAACATTACAACAGCCTGAACTTCAATAGTACATCTACATTTACATTTACGTAATTTATCAGACGCTCTTATATCCAGAGCGACTTACAAATTAGTAAGTGGAAACACTTTAAAATGGAAGAAAAAAATACAAATAATATATTTGTTGTTTTATTTAATTGTTACCTAAGAAGAAAACCTGTCTAAGTCCTTTATACTGAAAAAATCTATTCATATGCATTATAGAAAATAATGGGGAATAGGAAATTGGATTGTCCCAATGGTGATGTGTTGAGGTGTAGTGACATGTTTTGACTAGATAAATAATATAGAAGAGAAATTGGATAGTTCAAATGTTTCTAGTCAAAAAAAAGTAGCTGGTTGCACCCACGAACACGGAACACAATACCGGGTCGTTACAATATTATTGAAGAATCTAGATTTGATAACGTCATTAAGCAAGCACACATTGTGTCCGTTAGATAGTTATTGAGCCAATTGCAAGATGCCTGATCTAGGCTTATTTTCAGACAACCTTAGAAAAAGTAAGAAATGATTAACCGTATCAAATGGCTTCTACAGGTCAATAAATAAAGCAGCGCAATGATTTTTATGGTCTAAATCACAGGTGTCAAACTCATTCCACGGAGGACCGAGTGGCTGCGGGTTTTCGCTCCTCCCTTGTACTTGATTGATCAATTAAGGTCACTAATTCGTAAGGAACTCCCAAACCTGGTTGTCTAGGTTTTAATTGTAAGGAAAAACCAAAAACCTGCAGATACAAGGCCCTCCATGGAATGAGTTTGACACCCCTAAACAATATAGCACCTCATCTATGTCACACCCTGGCTCTGGGGACTCTATATGTTGAGCCAGGGTGTGTAGATTCTATGTGTTCTAGTTCTGTGTTGTAGTTCTATGTGTTGTATTTCTATGTTGGCCAGAGTGGTTCCCAATCAGAGGCAACGAGTGTCAGCTGTTGCTGGTTGTCTCTGATTGGGAGCCATATTTATACAGGCTGTTTTCCCACAATAGTTGTGGGATCTTGTTCCTTTTGGTTTGTTCCGTGTTGGGTGTTTAACCGTAGGACTTCACGTGTCGTTTTCGTTTATTGTTTTGTTTGTGTATTCACTTTGAAAAATAAAGTATGTTCGCTCATCACGCTGCGCCTTGGTCTACTCCGTTCAACGATCGTGACAGAAGATCCCACCATACCAGGACCAAGCAGCGTGTCCAGGAGCAGGCAGCCTGGACATGGGAGCAAATATTGGACGGGCAGGGGTCCTGGACCTGGGAGGAAATCCAGGCCGGGATGGATCGCCGTCCATGGAGGGAGACGGTAGAGGCGCGACGGAGAGAGGAGCAACGGCGTCAACAGGGTCGTCGTCGGACGGACGAGAGGCAACCCCAAAATTATTTTAGGGGGGGCACACGGCATGGGCGACGGGGCAGCAGGAGGCAGCTACAGGGCGTATTGGGAGGTTAGGGGAGGAGGCCACCAGGTTAAGGGGGCTATTGGCCCAGAGGGAGCAGGAGTTAGTGGTGCAGAGGGTGGAGTTACTGGAGGCGATAAGGGAGAAGGTGAGAATAGAGGCACGGCGAGAGGAACTGGGTAGGCAGCTGAGGGAGCGGAGGGTTATGACGAAACCCAGTCCCGCTCCTCACACCAAGCAAGTGGTGTGCGTCATCAGTCCGGTCTGGCCCGTTCCTGCTCCCCGCACTAAGTTGATGGTGCGTGTCGCCAGCTCGGCCCGGCCTGTTCCTGCTTCCTGCACCAAGCCTACGGTGCGCGTTGCCAGCCCGGCCCGGCCTGTTCCTGCCCCTTGCACCAAGCCTACGGTGCGCGTCGCCAGCTCGGCCCGGCCTGTTCCTGCTCCCCGCACCAAGCCTACGGTGCGCGTCGCCAGCCCGGCCCGGCCTGTTCCTGCCACTCACACCAAGCCAGGGGTGCGAGTCGTCAGCCCGGTAAGGCCCGTTCCGGCTCCACGCACCAAGCCAGGGGTGCGCATCGTCAGCCCGGTCCGGCCCGTAGCTGCTCCACGCACCAAGCCAGGGGTGTGCATCGTCAGCCCGGTCCGGCCCGTTCCTGCTCCACGCACCAAGCCAGGGGTGTGCGTCGTCAGTCCGGCACAACCCGTGCCTGGGTCACCGGTGCCTGGTCAGGTACCGGTCAGCTGCTCCACATCGGAGCTTAAGCAATCCGCTCCTACGATGTCCAGTCCAGCTCCAGCCAGCGGGGCCAGACCGGACCAGGGGCGCTACGGGGGGATTATTGGAGGGTGGTGGGCAAGCCCGGAGCCGGAACCGCCTCCGAGGAGGAATGCCCACCCAGCCCTTCCCTGTTTGGTTTATGTCGAGGCGCGGTCGCAGTCCGCGCCTTTGGGGGGGGGGTACTGTCACACCCTGGCTCTGGGGACTCTATATGTTGAGCCAGGGTGTGTAGATTCTATGTGTTCTAGTTCTGTGTTGTAGTTCTATGTGTTGTATTTCTATGTTGGCCAGAGTGGTTCCCAATCAGAGGCAACGAGTGTCAGCTGTTGCTGGTTGTCTCTGATTGGGAGCCATATTTATACAGGCTGTTTTCCCACAATAGTTGTGGGATCTTGTTCCTTTTGGTTTGTTCCGTGTTGGGTGTTTAAACGTAGGACTTCACGTGTCGTTTTCGTTTATTGTTTTGTTTGTGTATTCACTTTGAAAAATAAAGTATGTTCGCTCATCACGCTGCGCCTTGGTCTACTCCGTTCAACGATCGTGACAATCTAGTGTAGCCGCTGAAAAATATGTCCAGGTCTAAAACCAGATTAGAAGAAATGAAAACCACACTCCGTGGAATATTCTTTCAGTTTTAATGTCTTCTTTTTTAGCAGCAGAGGTCAAAACAAATGGAGGTGGCCTTCCTCAGTGTTTGGAGAACAACAGACATCCACCATATTGATAGATGATGTCATATTGTTGTACTGATTATTTATTGCTTTACAATCAATCATTATTTACATTCATTATTAACAATCATTTACATGCATCCCAATCATCATTCAAAATCATTATTTACAATCATTATTACATTTACATTTTTTACATTTTAGTCATTTAGCAGACGCTCTTATCCAGAGCGACTTACAGGAGCAATTAGGGTTAAGTGCCTTGCTCAAGGGCACATTATTCACAATCATTATTCAAAATCATTATTTACAATCATTATTCAAAATCATTATTTACAATCATTATTCATTATTTTCTAGAAGAAAAAGATAATAAACAAAGAAAAGCCTGAAACCTAACAGGAGTTCATCATTAAGGCTTCTAGGACTCTCTGTTGATCACAGGAAGAAACCTAACAGGAGTTCATCATTAAGGCCTCTAGGACTCTCTGTTGATCACAGGAAGAAACCTAACAGGAGTTCATTATTAAGGCTTCTATTACTCTCTGTTGATCACAGGAAGAAACCTAACAGGAGTTCATCATTAAGGCCTCTAGGACTCTCTGTTGATCACAGGAAGAAACCTAACAGGAGTTCATCATTAAGGCCTCTAGGACTCTCTGTTGATCACAGGAAGAAACCTAACAGGAGTTCATCTTTAAGGCCTCTAGGACTCTCTGTTTGTAGCCTCGTAGGAACCATCCTGATCTCACTGATACATTTAACTTAACAGAATGTAAGCTCAAGAGATCAGGACGGCTCGTACGAGGCTACTCTGTTTGTAAGTCATGGATATAATATTTATCTCTTTGTTTGCATGTCATGGATATAATATTTCTCTCTCTGTTTGAAAGTCATGGATATTAAATCAAATCAAATGTTATTTGTCATATGCGCCGAATACAATAGGTGTAGACTTACTTACAAGCCCTTAACCAACAATGCAGTTTTAAGAAAACAGAGTTAAGAAAAATATTAACTAAATAACCCCCCCCCCCCAAAAAAAGACAAAATATATAAAAGTAACACTGTAAAATAACAATAACGAGGCTATATACAGTGGGCACTGGTACCTAGTCAATGTGCGGGGGTACAGGTTAGTCCAGGTAATTTGTACATGTAGGTAGGGGTACAGTGATAATAAACAGCGAGTAGCAGCAGTGTAGAAGCTGTTAAGGAGCCTTTTGGATCTAGACTTGGTGCTGCTCCGGTACCGTGTGCCGTGTGGTAGCAGAGAGAACAGTCTATAATAATAATAATAATATGCCATTTAGCAGACGCTTTTATCCAAAGCGACTTACAGTCATGCGTGCATACATTTTTTTTTTTTGTGTATGGGTGGTCCCGGGGATCGAACCCACTACCTTAGCGTTACAAGCGCCGTGCTCTACCAGCTGAGCTACAGAGGACCAAGTCTATGACTTTGTCACGATCATTTTGTTATCTCAGGGTGTTGAAGTCAACTACTTCTCAAGCTTTGAATAATTCCCAGAGGTTGTAAGGCTCTAGTTAATAATGAATTAAACAAAGTCCCATTTCTGCATTAGATCAGTATTTTATTCATGAGAGCTCTGAAAATCATCCAATGCACAATGTTTTTTATACCTCTACTACGCCCCTAAGTGGGCCAATGAGAAAGCTCCTAGCCCATATTTAGACAGCTATCATATTTCTCTGTTAGCTTGCACAGCAACCTATTGTTTCTTCCTGGATCTATTTCACACTCCAGCTGTGTTCGTGTGGTTGCTTTTCTGGTTCCTCCAGTATCAGGTCACACATACACAGACTTCCTTTACTGGTTTCACAAGACACAAATACTCTGTTGCTGGGCAAATATGCATCTTATACAAGCACATATGATTAACTCTCTAAGCTCTCTCACTGTCCTCACCCTAGGTGGGGACATGTTTTTCAGTGTCTAGTTTCACATCCTGTTTTCTGTTATTGGTTTCACAGTGGCACTCTGCTTGCATAGATATAAAAATGAGTCAATGCCCTAGTTGTACTTCTAACTAAGCTAAACACTATCAGATTATTGTCTTATGATTCTAACACATTTCACACAGTTTCGGGGTGGAATACTTTAGTCATTACCTTAAACATACAAATGCTTCTATCAGACTTGGGTGACTGGAGTCTTTGACAATTTTTTGGGCCTTCCTCTGACACCGCCTAGTATATAGGTCCTGGATGGCAGGAATCTTGGCCCCAGTGATGTACTGGGCCGTACGCACTACTCTCTGTAGCGCCTTACGGTCGGATGCAACTGCCAAGCAGTTGCAATACCAGGCGGTGATGCAACCGGTCAGGATGCTCTCGATGGTGCAGCTGTTTAACATTTTGATGATCTGGGACCCATGCCAAATCTTTTCAGTCTCCTGAGGGGGAAAAGGCATTGTCGGGCCCTCTTCACGACTGTCTTGGTGTGTTTGGACCATGATAGTTTGTTGGTGATGTGGACACCAAGGAACTTCAAACTTTTGTGTTCGGCCCTCCTTTTCCTGTAGTCCACAATCATCTCATTTGTCTTGCTCACATAATAAAATGTAATTGTTCAATAATGTGTAATGTGTAATTGTTAAATAATTAAATGTGTTGTGTTTTTAAATTACATTTACAAATAAAAAATATGTGATAATAAACAAACAAATCTAAACTAACAAATGTCAAATCATATTTGTCGCCGAGACGCCAGTCAATTTGAATTACGTTATTGTGTATTCTACGTAATGACGCAGTTTTATGTTATAACGAAACATTTATGCACTCACTAACTGTAAGTCGCTCTGGATAAGAGCGTCTGCTAAATGACTAAAATGTAAAATGTAATGATGTCATCACGCAATGACATCACAACGTCATTTAGCAACTTTTAGCAACAAATTTACCTGCCTCTAACAACTTCCCCTGAAAATTAGTTGGCAACACTGCAGGGGAGTTGCTCTTTCAACTTTCAAATTTCTCTTTCCAACATACAGTGGGGAAAAAAAGTATTTAGTCAGCCACCAATTGTGCAAGTTCTCCCACTTAAAAATATGAGAGAGGCCTGTAATTTTCAGAAAAAAAAATCTGAAAATCACATTGTAGGATTTTTTATGAATTTATTTGCAAATTATGGTGGAAAATAAGTATTTGTTTTTAAAATAAGTATTTTTTATTTATTTTTTTCTCTTAGACTTTCCAACATAATAATAGCCACATGGGCACATCAGGAAATATACCACACATTTTGTTTTACAGGAAATTCTACCCATGACATACATTTTATTTCCAGTATGAGGGTGAAGAAAGAAATCCCCCTTGGTCATCGCATTACAGTTCTCACAATGATTTGAGGGGAGGGTGGATAGGAAATGCTGAGGGGGAACATATTCATCTGCTCTTACTAGGCTGTCCTTTATGTTTCTAGCATGTTTAAAAGAGAATCAAGAGATATTCTGAAAAGGCCGGCCCACAGAGGGATCCCAGTCCTAAATAGAAGTCAGAGATCAAACTCCTGGTTCTCCCCTGTTCCTCCACACGCCCTCCCATTGTACTGTATGTATGAACACATTTTGAACAATGGCTGCCTAAAATGCTGTGGTGCTTAAAAACACAATAGGAAAGGTTGTGGTAGACGTGGGCCATCACAGGTGAGTTCACAGCTCTTTTACTCTGAGCATTTATATCAATGACTCACCCTCAGATGGACCATCAATGCCAGAGTTCTACAAGACTGTTTACATAATCAACTGGGCATTTCAACAGTCTGTCCCTCAATATAGTCCTGGGCATATATTGTTTATCTTACTATTGTTTAAAATGCTAACTTTTTAGCATTTGTGGCACAAATCCATTGCAAGTCAATGGTACGTATACAGTCACAGTGAAAGTCTACACACCCCTTTACATTTTGCTAGCTTAAATCTTAATAGAGATTCAATATAGTTTTTATCCTGCCGACCTACAAAAACTATTCCACATTTTCAAAGTGTAAGAAAATTGTAGAACAACTTTCCTACTAAAGATATGCAGTAGTTTTGATTACATATATTTTCACACCCCATGAAACAGTTCTACAGCAACTTTACATCTGTGTTGTGGCTTGAAACTTGCTAGGTAGCAGTTTAAGACATGGTTTGAATCCTAATCAATCCATCCAATGTGAGTACATGTTGATTGAAGTACAGTAGATTAATAAAGCTACAGTACTGCAGCTGGTGACAAAGCTGCGTATATTGAAAAGGCTTGTTAGTGCATAGGTCAAATGTATCTTTGTGATGCTCATTTCAGGTATTTCTTCCAGCTTCAGACAAACACTAAATATTTCACTTAAAACATCGTTTTGTTTTATTTAATGATAGAGAAGAGAAGAGTTTGACCAACACAGATTCATGTCCAATCTTTGAGGATGTATCTACATTGTTAGAGTGGTCACATGCCAATCTGTTCCATATAATAGACAGTCTTTGGAACAGTGGAAAGCTGCATGGCCCCTTGGTTGTTGCTAAGCATGCATTCTTCTTCTATGGTGTTTATTGGTGGTGTTCAGACCAACGTAAAATCACTGCCACCTTCTGGGCTGGAGTGAGATAGACACATGTGGTTCTGTCCTGGTGAGATCACAGGGTCAAAGAAAACTTGGTATGACTGTAGTCACTCCAGGCACTCAGCCCATGAGAACCATTCATACTGTCAGCTCTAATATGGAAGAACTGAATACAACCATAAGAACCATTCATACTGTCAGATCTAATATGGAAGAACTGAATACAAACATAAGAGCCATTCATACTGTCAGATCTAATATGGAAGAACTGAATACAACCATAAGAACCATTCATACTGTCAGATCTAATATGGAAGAACTGAATACAAAAGAGAAGGAGAGGTTGACCAGTACAAATTCATGTACTAATGTTATTTTTCATTGGCAGATCAATGCAGTTTTCCAAACATAATCATCATCAGTTGTTTTGTAAGATTTTAACTAACTGAACAAAAATATAAACACAACATTCAACAATTTTACTGGGGTACAGTTCATATAAGGAAATCAGACAATTGAAATACATTCATTAGGCCCTAATCTATGGATTTCACATGACAGGGGCCCACCCATCAGCCAATAAGAATGATTTTTCCCCACTAAAAGGGCTTTATTACAGATAGAAATACTCCTCAGTTTCATCAGCTGTCCGGGTGGCTGGTCTCAGATGATCCTGCAGGTGAAGAAGCCAGATGTGGAGGTCCTGGGCTTGCACGGTTACACGTGGTCTGTGGCTGTGAAGCCAGTTGGACGTTCTGCCAAATTCTCGGTAGAGAAATGTACATTCAATTCTCTGGCAACAGCTCTTGTGAACATTCCTGCAGTCAGCATGCCAATTGCGCACTCCCTCAAAATGTAGACATCTGTGGCATTGTGTTGTGTGACAAAACTGTACATTTCAGAGTGGCCTTTTATTGTACCCAGCACAAGGTGCACCTGTGTAATGATTGCTGTTTAATCAGCTTCTTGATATGCCACAACTCGCAGGTGGATTGATTATCTTGGCAAAGGAGAAATGCTCACTAACAGAAATGGAAACAAATTTGTGCACCAAATTTGAGAGAAATAAGCTTTTTGTGCGTATGGAAAATATCCGGGATCTTTTATTTCAGCTCATGAAACATGGGACCAACACTTTACATGTCAAGTTTATATATTTTTTCAGTATAGTTTTAGAAGACAATTAACTAAATACGTAGTCATTTCATTTTGTCACATGTTTGGTAAACAACAGGTGTAGACTAACAGTGAAATGTTGACCAACAATGGAGAACACAATACAACAATTATAATAATAGGAAAAAGATTGTAGCACAAGGAATTAATACACGATGAGCAATGGTAGCTTGGCTATATACATGGCGTGCCAATACCTAGTCAATGGTAGCTTGGCAATATACATGGGGTGCCAATACCTAGTCAATGATAGCTTGGCTATATACATGGGGTGCCAATACCTAGTCAATGATAGCTTGGCTATATACATGGGGTGCCAATACCTAGTCAATGGTAGCTTGGCTATATACATGGGGTGCCAATACCTAGTCAATGATAGCTTGGCTATATACAGTGCAATCTGAAAGTATTCAGACACCTTGACTTTTTCCAAATTTTATTACGTTACAGCCATATTCTAAAGTTGGTTAAATTGTTTTTTCCCCTCATCAATCTACACACAATACCCCATAATGTCAAAGCAAAAGACAGGTTTTTAGACATTTTTCCTAATTTGTTAATAAAAAAACGGAAATATCTAAGTATTCAGACCCTTTACTCAGTACTTTCTTGAAGCACCTTTGGCAGCGATTATATCATTGAGTCTTCTTGGGTATGATGCTTCAAGCTTGGCACACCTGTATTTGGGGAGTTTCATTCATTCTTCTCTGCAGATCCACTCAAACTATCAGGTTGGATGGGGAGCGTTGCTGCACAGCTATTTTCTGGTCTCTCCGGAGATGTTCAATCGGGTTCAAGTCTGGGCTCTGGCTGGGTCAGGTGAACCTTCGCCCCAGTCTGAAGTCCTGAGCGCTCTGGAGCAGGTTTTCATCAAGGATCTCTCTGTACTTTGCTCCGTTCATTATTCCTTAGATCCTGACTAGTCTCCCTGCCTCTGAAAAACATCCGCACAGCATGATACTGCCACGACCATGCTTCACCGTAGGCATGGTGCCAGGTTTCCTCCAGAAGTGACGCTTGGTATTCAGGCCAAAGAGTTCAATCTTGGTAACAACAGACCAGAGAATCTTGTTTCTCATGGTCAGAGTCCTCTTGGCAAACTCCAAGCGGGCTGAACTCTGGAGCTCTGTCAAAGTGATCATCGGGTTCTTGGTCACCTCCCTGACCAAGGCCCTTCTCCTCCGATTGCGCAGTTGGCCGGGCGGACAGCTCTAGGAAGAATCTTGGTGATTCCAAACGTCTTCCATTTAAGAATGGAGGAGGCCACGGTGTTCTTGGGGACCTTCAATGCTGCAGACATTTTTTGGTACCCTTCCCCAGATCTGTGCCTCATCACAATCCTGTCTCGGAGCTCTACGGACAATTCCTTCAACCTCATGGCTTGGTTTTTGCTCTGACATGCAATGTCAACTGTGGGATGTTATATAGACAGATGTGTGCCTTTTCAAACCATGTCCCATCAATTGAATTTATCTCAGGTGGACTCCAATCAAGTTGTAGAAACATCTCAAGGAATATCAATGGAAATAGGATGCACCTGAGCTAAATTACGAGATTCATAGCAAAGGGTCTGGAATACTAATGTAAATAAGGTTTTGCAAAAATGTCTAAACCTGTTTCCACTTTGTCATTATGAGGTATTGTGTGTAGATTGATGAGGGATTTTTGTTGTTGTTTGTAAAAAAAAAAATCATTTTTACAATAAGGCTGTAATTTATTTTTGTTGTTGAAAAAGTCAAGGGGTCTGAATACTTTCAGAATGCACTGTATAGACTAACTATTTCACTTTAAACACTTTGTTATATTTATGCACAAGAGAAAAGGTTGCCCAGCACAAATTAATGTACAAACATGATTTTTCATGACATATTTGTAATTTAGCAGATGCTCTTATCCAGAGCGACTTATAGGACCAATTGGGGTTAATTGCCTTGCTCAAGGCCACAATGACAGACTTTTGACCTAGTTGGCTCGGGATTCAAACCAGCGACCTTTCAGTTACTGGCCCAACACTCTAAACCGCTAGGCTACCTGTTAAAATACATAACACAATATGTGACATAAGTAGAATACAGAACACTTGAAACATTACAGGACATTTTTCATGATGGAAATTGAAATATTAAAATGTGATTTAAAAAAAGCAGTGGGTAGAGTGGCATTTCGCAGGCGGTTTGTACGGGCAGTTATACAGGACAGTTTGTGGCTGTTTCTCAGGAGCCTGGTGGTGCAGTTACCTCTTCTTGGAGGGAGCAGGTCATTCAGTGGATGGTCAAGAGTGTGCATGTCCTTCACCAGGTGCACTGCAACCTGTTCTCGCCTGCTCTGCAGTGACGGGAGCTGTGGTTGGACGGCTCCACCTCTGGAGATGATCCTCAAGGCCCTCCTCTGCACCCTGTCTAGTTGGGCCTGCTGCTTTTTACTGCATCCAACTAACAGCACTCCACCGTATTCCAGAACAGTCAAAAAGGCGTTTCGAGGCCTTTCTCACTGGCTGCTCCACATGTCACCACTGAGGTTAGAGTCTAGATTAAAATCAAGATACTTGGTTGTTGTTACCACTGGTACTTCCTGTCCTCCTAGGATTAGTAGTGCAGGTTGTGGATGGTCCTCTGACCAACGGCTAAATGTACCAGTTGCCATCACCCTCTGCCCTCTTTCGGTGGTGTAGCTGTGGAGCCAGGCTAGTAACCTTGAACACTGTTCAATGTCAGACAGATGTTGCAGGAACTATGGGTGATCTACTCGATCAAAGGCTTTGGACACATCAGCAAGTAACACCCTCACCATTGTTGGGTTTATGGAGTCTGTAGCTGTCAGCCAGGAGTATGTGGCTTTCACAAGGGCGGTAGTAGTGCTGGACTTTGGGAGGTAGTCATACTGAATCGTGCACTCAGATAACACCTCCTACTGGCAGGGGACAGTTTTAACAATGTGTTTGATGACAGGGGCTAGATCTTCTGCATGCTCTTTAGTAGCCAGGCTGGAATGCCATCAGGCCCACATGCTTTACGTGCTCTGAGTCTGTTCAAAGCTTGCTTTAACTGGCCAATGCTGCACAGCTCAACCTGCTTTGTAGACATGGGCAGGGGGAAGATGGCAAGAGGTGTGGTGCTTGTCCATGCCTCAGCAAAGAAGCCATTCAAAACATCAGCCACGTTGTAGTCTTCAATTCCCTCGACCTGTATTCTCCCTCCTGATGTTTTCTTTGGTCCCAGTCCATTGTTAATGAAGTCCCACCATTCCTTAGGGTTTTTCTTCTTTAGGTCCTGGATTTCAGTTTTGTAGTAGCTTGTCTTTGCTTCCTTGATAAGCATTTGCACTGTGTTTCTGTATTTTCTCCATGTCATTGTTTCTCCCCATCTGTTGAAAATATTCTGTAATTTCCTGATGGCAGCCTTTATTCTTTCAGTCATCCAGGGCTGGTCCAGTGTTGTTGTTTTCTTATTTCTTATTGGCATGCATACATCAAGTGCAGTTTGAATGCAGGAGTTGAACGTCTCCACCTTTGCATCGATGCTCTCCACCTCATATATGGCAGACCAGTCAGTACTGGCCATACATCGTGCAAAGGTCTCCTTTCTGTTCTGGGTTACCAGATGTCCTTTTGAGTTTGTCAGCATCTTGATGGGCAGGTGATTAAAGTCTCCACACAGGATGATACCCATTTGGGGAGAGGACATCCTGATCACATGGTCAGTGATTATGAGATAATCCACAGTGTTCTGCTGCAGTGTTTTGTCATGTGCCCATGGTGGATGTCAGAGCACTCCACTACCAGAGATGAAACTGAGCTGGGGTGTTGTTTAGGACGGAGCTGAAGACACACAAACTCTTCTTTCTCTAGGTCAGTTATTCTTCTCTTTGCCTGCATACTGTGATTCACATACATAGCCACACCCCCTCCTCGCATCCCCTCTCTGGACCTGTCATTTCTGAACAGCTGATAGTCTTTGTCATCAGAACAGCCTCAATTTGTCGGGGCATGGACTCTACAAGGTGTCGAAAGCGTTCCACTGGGATGCTGGCCCATGTTGACTGCAATGCTTCCCACAGTTGTGTCAAGTTGACTGGCAGTGGATTTCTACTCAGAATAGCTCGTTCCATCTCCTACAACATATGCACAATTGGATTGAGATCTGGTGCCTCAGAAGGCCACTGCAGTAACCTGAAATCACTGTCATGTTTGTGGAACCTTTTCTGGACAAGCCTTGTGGCATGGGGCATAATCCAGCTGAAAAAATATATTTGCAGATGGATAACTTCTGCCATGAAGGGATGCACCTGATTGACAATGATTTTTTGATATCATTTGATGGCATTCAAACGTTGCTCTACTTTTATCAAGGGGCCCAATGTCTGCCATGAAAACACACCCCACACCACCACCACCCATCATTTGATGGCATTCAAACGTTGCTCTACTTTTATCAAGGGGCCCAATGTCTGCCATGAAAACACACCCCACACCACCACCACCCTGCAATGCTGACACACGGCATGGATGCATGTACTCGTGGTTTCCTCTATATCCTAGACCTCTCATTATCTTTACAGTAGGAGCTATCTGCAAAACTGACAAGGTGCACACTGATCAGTAAAGAGATTCTAACATTCTACAACTTTCCCGTACCTCTGCACAGTTCTCTCACAGTGAGAAACAATAGGATTACAATAGAGTGTATCCAATCCACTACCACTTCTTATGTATATGTTGGTGTCTTTTTAAATTGCCAGATATGTAGAATCTCATCTCACAGACAGCTTCTCTCCTGTGTGTATACGTTCATGTATTTTCAAGTTGCCAGATTGAGAGAAACTTAACCCACAGTCATTGCAGGATTATGGCTTCTCTCCTGTATGTATACGTTCATGTATTTTTAAGGGGCCCAGTTGAGAGAAACTCGCCCCACAGTCAGAGCAGGAGTAGGGCTTCTCTCCTGTGTGTGTTCTCTGATGAACTTTTAGCTTAGTTGATGTTTTGAAGCGCTTTACACAGTCAGAGCAGGAGTAAGGCTTTTCTCCTGTGTGTATCCGTTGGTGTGATTTAAAGCTTTCCTGATGAGAGAAACCCTTCCCACAGTCATTGCAGGAGTATGGCTTCTCTCCTGTATGTATACGTTCATGTATTTTTAAGGTGCCCATTTGAGAGAAACTCTTCCCACAGTCAGAGCAGGAGTAAGGCTTCTCTCCTGTGTGTGTTCTCTGATGAAGTCTTAGCTCAGTTGATGTTTTGAAGCGCTTTACACAATCAGAGCAGGAGTAAGGCATCTCTCCTGTGTGTGTTCTCTGATGAAGTCTTAGCTCAGTTGATGTTTTGAAGCATTTTACACAGTCAGAGCAGGAGTAAGGCTTCTCTCCTGTATGTATACGTTCATGTATTTTTAAGTGGTCCAGTCGAGAGAAACTCGCCCCACAGTCAGAGCAGGAGTAAGGCTTCTCTCCTGTGTGTATACGTTCATGTTTTTTGAAGTTGCCCAGTTGAGAGAAACTCGCCCCACAGTCAGAGCAGGAGTAAGGCTTCTCTCCTGTGTGAATACGGTGGTGTTGTTTTAAGCTGCCCAGTTGAGCAAAACTCTCCACACAGTCAGAGCAGCAGTAAGGCTTCTCTCCTGTGTGTATACGTTCATGTTGTTTTAAGTTGTCCAGTCGAGAGAAACTTGTCCCACAGTCAGAACAGGAGTAAGGCTTCTCTCCTGTGTGAATACGGTGGTGTTGTTTTAAGTTGCCCAGTTGAGCAAAACTCTCCCCACAGTCAGAGCAGCAGTAAGGCTTCTCTCCTGTGTGTATACGTTCATGTATTTTTAAGGGGTCCTGTCGAGAGAAACTCTTCCCACAGTCATTGCAGGAGTATGGCTTCTCTCCTGTATGTATACGTTCATGTGTTTTTAAGGGGCCCAGTTGAGAGAAACTCGCCCCACAGTCAGAGCAGGAGTAGGGCTTCTCTCCTGTGTGTGTTCTCTGATGAACTTTTAGCTTAGTTGATGTTTTGAAGCGCTTTACACAGTCAGAGCAGGAGTAAGGCTTCTCTCCTGTGTGTATCCGTTGGTGTGATTTAAAGCTTTCCTGATGAGAGAAACCCTTCCCACAGTCATTGCAGGAGTATGGCTTCTCTCCTGTATGTATACGTTCATGTGTTTTTAAGTGGCCCAGTTGAGAGAAACTCGCCCCACAGTCAGAGCAGGAGTAAGGCTTCTCTCCTGTGTGTGTTCTCTGGTGAACTTTTAGCTCAGTTGATGTTTTGAAGCATTTTACACAGTCAGAGCAGGAGTAAGACTTCTCTCCTATGTGCACTCTCTGATGAACTGTCAGAGCCTTTGATATTGTGAAATTCTTCCCACAGTCAGTACAGGAATTCAGATTCTCTCCTGTGTGTATTTGTAGGTGTATTTTTAACTTTGATAGAATTGAGAAACTCGCCTCACAATGTGGGCAGTGGTGAGACCTCTTAACTCTGTGATCTTCCTGTTGTTGCTCTTTGGATGTAGAGAATGTCTCAACATGGTCTCCTGTGTGAACAACATCAGAAGAACCAGTCAGTTGGTGTGATATACATGTCAATCAATTGTATTTTATGAAACCCTTTTTACATCAGAAGTTGTCAAAGTGCTTTATAGAAACCCAGCCAAAAACCCCAAAGAGCAAGCAATGCAGATGAAGAAGCCATATCATGCTCCACTCACTATCACAAGGGTTAGTAACTACACAGACTCATTTAATAGAACTTTAAAACATTGGCAGTTTGTCTACTTCACTTCTTTAGTCTACTCTCTGATCACTCTAGATAGCCCAGTGAATAAAACAAATGCTGGCAATACTGGTGTCAAACCATGTACAGTGAGGGAAAAAAAGTATTTGATCCCCTGCTGATTTTGTACGTTTGCCCACTGACAAAGACATGATCAGTCTATAATTTTAATGGTAGGTTTATTTGAACAGTGAGAGACAGAATAACAAAAAAGAAATCCTGAAAAACGCATGTCAAAAATGTTATTAATTGATTTGCGTTTTAATGAGGGAAATAAGTATTTGACCCCTCTGCAATACATGACTTAGTAATTGGTGGCAAAACCCTTGTTGGCAATCAGAGGTCAGACGTTTCTTGTAGTTGGCCACCAGGTTTGCACACATCTCAGGAGGGATTTTGTTCCAATCTTCTTTGCAGATCTTCTCCAAGTCATTAAGGTTTCGAGGCTGACGTTTGGCAACTCGAACCTTCAGCTCCCTCCACAGTTTTCTATGGGATTAGGGTCTGGAGACTGGCTAGGCCACTCCAGGACCTTAATGTGCTTCTTCTTGAGCCACTCCTTTGTTGCTTTGGCAGTGTGTTTTGGGTTACTGTCATGCTGGAATACCCATCCACAAACCATTTTCAATGCCCTGGCTGAGGGAAGGAGGTTCTCACCCAAGATTTGACGGTACATGGCCCCGTCCATCGTCCCTTTGATGCGGTGAAGTTGTCCTGTCCCCTTAGCAGAAAAACACCACCAAAGCATAATGTTTCCACCTCCATGTTTGACGGTGGGGATGGTGTTCTTGGGGTTATAGGCAGCATTCCTCCTCCTCCAAACACGGCGAGTTGAGTTGATGCCAAAGAGCTCCATTTTGGTCTCATCTGACCACAACACTTTCACCCAGTTCTCCTCTGAATCATTCAGATGTTCATTGGCAATCTTCAGACAGCCCTGTATATGTCCTTTCTTGAGCAGGGAGACCTTGCGGGCGCTGCAGGTTTTCAGTCCTTCACGGCGTAGTGTGTTACCAATAGTTTTCTTGGTGACTATGGTCCCAGCTGCCTTGAGATCATTGACAAGATCATCCCGTGTAGTTCTGGGCTGATTCCTCACCATTCTCATGATCATTGCAACTCCACGAGGTGAGATCTTGCATGGAGCCCCAGGCCGAGGGAGATTGAAAGTTATTTTGTGTTTCTTCCAGTTGCGAATAATCGCACCAACTGTTGTCACCTTCTCAACAAGCTGCTTGCCGATGGTCTTGTAGCCCATTTCAGCCTTGTGTAGGTCTACAATCTTGTCCCTGGTCTTGGCCATGGTGGAGAGTTTGGAATCTGATTGATTGATTGCTTCTGTGGACAGGTGTCTTTTATACAGGTAACAAACTGAGATTAGGAGCACTCCCTTTAAGAGTGTGCTTCTGATCTCAGCTCGTTACCTGTATAAAAGACACCTGGGAGCCAGAAATCTTTCTGATTGAGGGGGGGTCAAATACGTATTTCCCTCATTAAAATGCAAATCAATTTATAACATTTTTGACATGCGTTTTTCTGGATTTTGTTGTTGTTATTCTGTCTCTCACTGTTCAAATAAACCTACCATTAAAATTATAGACTGATCATGTCTTTGTCAGTGGGCAAACATACAAAATCAGCAGGGGATCAAATACTTTTTTTCCTCACTGTACATTAAATTCATTGATACGGTAATTCATACAAAATTGCAGTGTTAGCCTGCTCTAAAAAATGTGAGGGTAAATGTTCTTGGTTCGTGCAGATGACTGACCTCCTCAGACCAATTGGCAGTAAGCCCAGCACATTGTTCTGGGATCCAAAAGGGATATCTCAGTTTCAAGGTCTCAGCTTGGAGAGAAGAAGCCTTGTGAGGTATTGGTCGGTCACATGCAGGAACCAAATGTTAACAATTAATTAATTATGAATAAAGCTAAAATCATGCAAATATAACTTGTCTGTGTAAGCAGTATATAGGACAACTAACGGGACTGCCCCGGCAGAGCTCCCGACCGACGTGTACTATGGTGCTTTTACATTTGTTGGAACCTCTCCAACAAGGGACTCATTTGACTTTGAGTCCCTTCGTGGCAATTTTCCACGACAAAAACCCACCATCCCATTCCACTATTTAACCCTATCTAGTCCTACGCCAGACCACTACCACTCAACACCCCCTGCAGCTGTTCTGCAGTAAATCCTCGCAATCCCAAGTACTTCTCTGCCGCTGCCACCACAGCCTCTATTTTCTGGGTCTTTTTGATCCATTTCTGCAGTACAATTGACAACCATTGCTATAAATGCTAAAAAGCCCACCTTACTGAAGCACATATTCTTCCCATCACTCTCTCTTGGTCTCTGCCTACTCACAGGAATCCTCACCATGTACCCATCTTCCTCTACCACTCCCTTCACTGCTTCTGCTACAACACTTTCTGTACTACTGTAACCCTGGCAACCTCAATCTAATAATAATAATAATAATAAAATGCCATTTAGCAGACTCTTTTATCCAAAGCAACTTACAGTCATGTGCGCATACATTTTTACGTATGGGTGGTCCCGGGGATCGAACCCACTACAAGTGCCATGCTCTACCAATTGAGCTACAGTTGAGCTATAGAGGACCACAATCTGCCTTTCTCTCACCTGTCACCTCAGATCTCCAGCCCGTTAGCACCCCCACAACTAACACACAGAACTTTCTCCACCGATACCACACATTTCTTCATCTCATGCCCTCCTGCAGACTTGTCACATCTAGGCATCTCACGCCTACACACTGCTGCAACAGGCCCATAAACTTCACCCCTAAAACACTGTAGTATTTACAGAACAAAATCGCTCACGGGATAACTGACACTTCCTACCTTGATCTTATCTGGCAGAGACTATGCATCAAAATCCAGCATGACAGATAATGTATTCTCTGTTTCCCACGCTCTACACCGGATCTACGTCTCACCAAACGGAGGGTGTCACAGACACCTGGAATCTTCCATTTCAACTGCTCATCCTCAACACTTAAACCTAACCCCGTTATCACTCCTTTCAATGCCACACTGTTCCGGAGAGCAATTCAAGTCACAATTCCTGTCTCTAATCACGTAATCCGCAGCGCCCGCTCCCTCTGGACAGAGGAGAAACAATAAATCATTACGAGTCCACTCAGTTACCTTCACCAACTCAACAGTCCCCAACCTCTTCTCCACCTAACCGGACACCACATATGGATCCATTCTCTCTACAAATCTCACTCCCACTGGGCCAGAATCATCCTTGGAACTAGGCCCGATCTCGGAGTTCCTCACCGCAGGTAATTCATCCTCACCAGGTTCCATCTCTGAGCTACTGGAGGACGTATCCCTCTTTATACACTAGACGATAATCTCCCTCAACACACTGCTTCCCTCTACACTCAGCTCCTTCTCTGCGTTCATCACTGCACCTGCCACCACAGTTAATTAGTTTTAAATTGACACAATACCTGTTATCAAAGGTTACAGCTAGAGATGACTTGCAGGAGCTTGCAGTGTTGTTGTTTTGAAAGATTGTCTAATTTGATGATAATTAGAGTTTTATAATCTGAGAGGAAATAAAGACGAATATATTGCTAAAAGTCACGCCAGGGTAAGCCTAAACGAAACACAGCCATTATTTTAAGTGTTTCTAAAATGAATAAAAAGGAAAAATGATTGGAACCATTTCCCTGTTTGACCGCTAGGTGTTATGTCACCATTTTTGCAAAAATAATAATAATAAAAAAACTGTATTCAGACTTTACTCAGTACTTTGTTGAAGCTCCTTTGGCAGTGATTACAGCCTTGAGTCTTCTTGGGTATGACGCTACAAGCTTGGCATACCTGTATTTGGGGAGTTTCTCTGCAGATCCTCTGAAGCTTGTCAGGTTAGATGGGTAGTGTCGCCGCACAGCTATTTTCAGTTCTCTCTGTACTTTGCTCCGTTCATCTTTCCCTCGATCCTGACTAGTCTCCCAGTCCCTGCCACTGAAAAACATCCCCACAGCATGATGCTGCCACCACCATGCTTCGCCGTTGGGATGGTGCCAGGATTCCTACAGACGTGATGCTTGGCATTCAGGCCAAAGAGTTCAATCTTGGCTTCATCACACCAGATAATCTTGTTTCTCATGGTCTGAGAGTCCTTTAGGTGTCTTTTGGCAAACTCCCAGCGGGCAGTCATGTGCCTTTTCATGAGGAGTGGCTTCCGTCTAGCCACTCTACCATAAAGGCCTGATTGGTGGAGTTCTGCAGAGATGGTTGTCCTTCTGGAAGGTTCTCCTATCGCCACAGAACTCTGGAGCTCTGTCAGAGTGACCACCGGCTTCTCCATTTAAGAATGATGGAGGCCTTTCGATCATGTCCTTGGACTAAAATGATTGACACTCAGGTGCAAGCCTAACATCCTATGCAAAGGGCCTTTGGGTAATGTAGCACATATTCAATGATATCTATTTTTCTCACGTAGGCTGTTCATTTCTGATCTTTGATACTTTTTCTGGTTTATAAACGTATCATGGTATACTACGTTAACGCTATACGTATGGGCCATATTGTTACTTGGTAGCTACTAGCAACAGACCCTGTGTTGTGGATCATCTACCACTATTTTGGACGGTCCATACTGTAACGTTAACGTTAGTCTCAGGCTTCACTAACTAGCATTACTGTTTTAGGTGGAGCTATTCTTTGCTACTTTTCAAACAAATACTACGTGATATTTCACATATCATCTTGCTAGAGAGGCCTTTTGTTGTGATATTTAGGCTACTATATAGGCTACTAGCAAAATACCCTGTGTTGTTAGGATAGATTTATGTTTGTTTCTTCCAACAGATCTTTACATATTTTCCTCACTACAAAATATTCCTGCGGTCCTTGTGGTTACTAAACATATTTTAGATATGTCTTTATGCTATAGCTTATTCCATGTTTACATCTTTGGTTAAATGACTTCAAATGCAAAACTTAAATGTACTTTGTGGAATGTCCGTGGAGTTTGTAAACTATCCAAGCTTAAAACAGGTTATTACTAGGCTTAAACAACTTCATCTATTGTGTTCCTACAAGAAACTCGAAGGATGAGCTACTTATGATGAGATGACAAGGGCCAGTAATAGCATCCTGTTTCTCCTCTCATTCTCATGGTGTTATGGTTTTAATTCACTAATCTGTTCCGTTTCAAGTGGATACTATTATAACTGATACAGCTGGTAGATACATTTTGATACAGGGAACTCTTTTGAATGAGCATATTAATCTGGATAATGTTTATGGTCCTAATGATGATCATCCCAAATTCTTTGAGAATGTATTTCTATTGATAGCCTCCATTCCTGGTAAAGTCCTAATGGCAGGGGACTTTAATTGCACTCTTGATCCTCATCTAGATTGCTCCTCTGGTTTAGACACTTCCCACTCGCAGAGTAGAAAGAAATTACAGCATTTCATTATGGACTTAAATCTATGTGAACCTTGGAGGACTCAGAACCCGAGTAAAAGGGAGTATTCATGTTATTCGTCAACATTTAAATCATATTCTCATGTAGACTACTTTTCGCTCCTATGGTTTAGACACTTCCCTCTCACAGAGTAGAAATTCATTTTGTAAATGTGATCGTTCAGTTGTTGTTTTTTGCAACAATTGATAAAAACCTGTTTTTGCTTTGTCATTATGGGGTAATGTGTGTAGATTGATGAGGAAAAAAACAATTTCATCAATTTTACAATAAGGCTGTAACGTAACAAAATATCTAAAAAGTCCAGGGGTCTGAATACTTTCTGAATGCACTGTATATAGACAGGTGTGTGCCTTTCCAAATCATGTCCAACAAACGTAATTAGATAGAACCTGCTCTTACCATGAGAAACAGATTTCCCAATCTTCTCCTCCTCTTCTTCATCTTTAATGTTGACATTCAGCTCCAGTGTTTGACTGCAGTCTTCCAGCTTCACTGATGCCATCTCTGGATCCTGCTTAGCAAACTGGGCTCCACTGTCGCAACCAGGACCCAGTGACTGTAGGTTTGGACTCAGTTTGGAAGGAGAGAGGCAGGCTGGGTTTGTTCTCACTATTGATGTTACAGGCCTCAGATTTAATTCTAGTCGTCCTGTAGTAATGAGAAACAGACAAAAAGTTATTGTCTTGACAGTTCTGGCACTTTCTTTATTGTCTAAAAATATATTAGATCAGGTAGCTAAGCATTGACAACAAACCATTTATTAATTTCACATTAGACACAAATTGCACACTTTAAATTAAACATAAGTGCACTTAACCTATAGTAGATTTCAGAAATTCACATAAATGAATGAAAAACCATTTAGTACAAGGTTGCAGTTTGTTTTAGGCAGCACTATGTAATATTTTCCTGAAAACCGTCTTCACTGTATTATTTCAATCAAAAACCAATAGTATTTCCTGTTCACACCATAATAACATTTATAGATAAAGACAGAAACAACTGAATGTGTCTGAATATATGGAAAAAGGGGAGGGGTCTGAATACTTTCTGAATCCACTGTAAGGAATTGGCAACTCGTTCTCATTCTGAGAAATAAGGTAGGCCACTTGATTTCAACATCTGAACAAAGTGGACAGGCTAATATGCTTTTCAAACAGTTGGAGACAGACAGAATGGTGTGTTCATAACAGCTAAACTGTTCAACCTTGTTAGCAGACAGATCCAAGTTGGCTAAACCTGAAACAAAGATTAGCTGGTTAATCACTAGCACTTGAGAAATTGTTGATGAGACCTGTGTTAATTTTCTATAGCCAAATGCCTTCTACAATAAGTTTGTCAATTTGTAACAAAAAAATGCATTTTCATAGACCAACTTGAAAGCCAGATCAGTGATTAATGCCAATATAAGCAGGTTAAACTATTTTTATAAAATAATACAATAATTAGTGGGTCTTATTGGTTGTGGATGGCTTATATTTAGCCTAGGTTTAACTTCACAAGCCCTGAATTCATTAGATTATAGCTGACTGTTTGAAATGCAGTGTATTTGACCTTTAATTGTACAACACTTAGAGAAAAACAAAATTGAGAAATCTTGAATCACCCATACGTTTGAAAAAAACTCAAGATACAGCTGTATGATTTAGTCCATATAGCCCAGCCATAACAGAGTACATTAAAGTAGAATACAATACAGTATGTTATACTGTACTATACTCTGTACTGTTGTACTGTACTGAACTAAACTTCTATTTCCTGTACTCTGCTGTACTGTACTTTCCAATCTTGTGAAACTGTAGCTATGTTTACAATAACTTGTCCATTGATTTTTTTCTGGACATTTAGAAAAGGTTTGCATAGAAAATAGATACGACAATTGCCATCTAGGCTGTGTTTCCATGTAACTATCTTGTGTCGATAAAAACAGCTGGACGTAATGACTCACCCTGTACCGTCAAAATGGTTTGGCAATCATCATTTATTTAAAACACTGTTTCAATCCTCACTTGTCAGAATAAAGAAACTTTGACAAAAGAAAAACCCACCCGTCCAATGATTAAAAATGGTTGTCGAGCTTTAGAACATTTCTCCTATATCTGCCGCTTCCATTACACACAGTGCAAAGATTTTTTTTGCAACATTGCTTTTGTCGAATGCACCTGGTTCAATGGAAACCTGCCTAATGATGTCTGAGTGATTGGTTCAGATTTGGTCCGGTCTAATGTTTGGGCCAAGTCAGTTAAGAACAAATTCTTATTTACAATAATGGCTTACCCTGGCCAAACCCGGACGACGCTGGGCCAATTTTGCACCGCCCTATGCGACTCCCAATCACGGCCGTATTGTGATACAGCCTGGAATCCAACCAGGGTCTGTAGTGACAGATGCAGTGTCTTAGACCGCTGCGCCACTCGGGAGCCCTGTGACTAATCATTTTGGCTATTTAAGCTCTGAAAAGGCCTATCAGCTACCCAACTTTATCAGGAGTTATCCTGAGCCTATTTGCAATGAGAAACAATGCATTTGCACAGCGGGAAATGCAGAAGTATTTAATTTTTTGCTATGATCATCTAGTCAAAAATGTACAGAGACAAACTTGAAACCACTGATTATCATGACAATTTAGCTGACAGGGTTAAACTCCCGGACAACAGTGGTTTCAGAGTCCTGCAATAGAGTGAAGACGCTAATATTTGTGTAAACTCTACATAGTTGTGTTCTGTGGGTGTCACTGAGTAGGCTGAACAATACATAGGTAGGGCTGTACAGTGCAATACGAATGTCCAATACAAACAAAAGAAACAGCATACTCAACTGGCGTAACGCGGTAAGGACCAAGAACGGGGTCGATATGGACCACGGGTCACAAAAAAAGTATATAATAATACTGTTTTGGTTGGGCTTCAACCCCTGGTATCATATAAACACACATAAGACATGGAAACATGTAGAATTGCTTAAAAACAGCAACAACAAAAAATCTCAGCCCTGTCGTAAAATGTGTAGAATTGCGGGATATTAGCTTTAAAACTGCTAAATGTTCTCTCCGCCAACAAGTGGGTTGTGAACAGTTTGGGGTCGCAAGTTGGGGGTTTGTTACTACGCCAATAAATGACAATATCCATCCCTAGGGAATTTGTTTGACCGGACCTTCTCAAATAGTACTGAAGTACCCCTGCAATAGACTGACTGGGAAGGTGATTTTTCACAGTCAAAGTCCTGCAATAAGAGCTAAGACGCTAACATTTGTATAAACTCTTGAGAATTGTTTTCTGTGGGTGTCACCCATTCCATGGGAGCACAATCCAACCCGTTTCATAAGTGCATATATGAACGCCCCCAATGCAATTATGTGGTCTAATACCTCCACAGTGGGATTTCAACCGGTTTCCCCCCTGTTTATTTTCAAAATAATTAGTTTTTGTAATTCATTTTAAATTAAGTAACAACGTTTGACATGATTCCAATATTTTGTATCAGTTTGCATCACTTTCAATGAGGGCCTTTTATTTTGAGGGCGAACCGCAAATTCCACTATTGTGGCTAATCATTATTATGACTAGCTTCACATACATAGGGACAAGCGGGTACCAGGGCTGCGTCCAGCAGGAGGACGGAGACGTTGGCGACGATCAGATACAAATGTATTATGTAGAGAAAACATGCCTCTGATTCTAATGAATCATGTCACTTCTATTCGGGGTATTTCTATCTGCAACTTTCCAAAACGTTTTTGTACTGAACATGCCCAGGCGAAACGCACTGACCTATATACGAACCTGGAAAGCCTCACAAATGAACACGTGTAATGGACCCAGCGCCATGTGCTTGTAAAATATATTTTATCACGTTCTTCAATCACTCAGACTGACACAAACATTACACAAAACCTTTCCCAAACGCGATAATACCTTGACTGATTTGTTATCTAACATGTTATGGCGTTATTTCGATATTAGGCAGTTTAAAAGTGCTATTACATACCTGTAGTAATAAAGAGAAACGGAAAGCACAGTCATGTGGTTTGCTTTGTTCTGAAGAATGTTGCGCGCCTCCCCGGAAGTTCCTGTTTCCAACTACCACAGAGCAACGGCGACATCTTCTTCTTCTGTGGGTTTTATGGCAGACTACATCCAAAAGTTGCATTGCCGCCACCAACTGGATGGTTTGAAACCACAAAATAAATTAAATAAAAAATAAATCCAGACTTAATAGTGATACTAACTTACTCCATCCTAATAAAAATAGTACATTGCCAAAACAAACAAAACTCCAATTTCTTCCTTCTTTTAAATCTCCATATCTACCTTCTCAGTCTCTAGGACCTGAGATGGTGGTACGGCTTTTGCCAATAAATCTTTCAGCCCCAGGAACCGTTCTGCCACAACCACAATGATTTCTATCTTCCTAGATCTTTTCTCCACCTTGGCAGTGCCGTTAATCACCATTGCGATAAAGGCCACAAAGTCCACCTTTTTAACCTTTAAAATGTCAGGATCATCTTGTTGAAAGGCAACCCCTGCAGCTTGCATTGAAGGCTTATCCACCACCATGGGACTCTTCAGGAGCACCATTCAAACCCTCAACCCTTTTAACCGCTGCTGCATAGGAAATGCTCTGTACAACCCTAACAGCGACATCTATTAGACTGATGGACTAACTACTGCTAAAGCATGTAGAATATAACAGTGAGATTGATTAGCTACACAAATAAACCTTGGTTTAAAAACAAAAACTAAAGGGTTGTCTGTTTTAGTGTCTAAGTTGTTCAACCCATTACATATGCATTGTAGATGATCTCTGTGGATGGCCAAGAAGATCATGAAGAACCTCAGCCACCCGAGCCACGGCCTGTTCACCCTGCTACCATCTCGCAGGCGGAGACATTACAGATGCATCAAAGCTGGGACCGAGAGAATGAAACCGCTTCTAACTCCAGGCTGTAAGACTGTTAAACAGCCATCACTGATTTGATTCAGAGAAAATTGGTGACTAGCAAATTGGCTTGTCCCAATGTGTAGAGGTGTCGTGACATGTATTGAGTGGATAAATAAAACATAGATTACTATTCTAAAGTGTTACGAGCCATATCATCCTCCACTCACTATCACAAGGGTTAGTAACCATCAGGGTTGGGGTAAATTCCATATCAATTCACATTTTTAAATTTGACTAATTCAGCAGACACTCTTATCCAGAGTGACTTACAATAGTACATTCATCTTAAGATAGCTAGGTGAGACAACAACGCATCACAATCGTATCAATTACATTTTCTAGGGTGCAGAAAGGGAGTAGAGTAGGGTCCAGGAGGCAAAGTCAGAGTCATGAGAGAGGATAGGATAAAATAGGCGAGAGAAGCGGGAGAGAGAGAGAGTGAAGATTGCGGCGGTGCATTACCATCTGGGTTAGGGCTGAGTGGGAGGAGCATGACCATCTGGGTTAGGGCTGAGTGGGAGGAGCATGACCATCTGGGTTAGGGCTGAGTGGGAGGAGCATGACCATCTGGGTTAGGGCTGAGTGGGAGGAGCATGACCATCTGGGTTAGGGCTGAGTGGGAGGAGCATGACCATCTGGGTTAGGGCTGAGTGGGAGGAGCATGACCATCTGGGTTAGGGCTGAGTGGGAGGAGCATGACCATATGGGTTAGGGCTGAGTGGGAGGAGCATGACCATCTGGGTTAGGGCTGAGTGGGAGGAGCATGACCAAATGGGTTAGGGCTGAGTGGGTAGGTTGGAGGAGATATGGAGAGAAAAGGAAACAAAGTAGGGGTCAGAGACTTGGAGGGGGGTTGCAGTGAGATTAGTAGGAGAACAGCCTCTAGTGAAGATGGGGTCAAGCAGTGGGAGGGGACTGGGAAAGGGTGAGGTCGTGGGAAAATAAAAGTGTGTGTGTGTGTGTGGGGGGGGGGGGGGTGATTTAAGATACTCTACAAAGAGGAAGGGTTTCGGACGTGTTCAAAAGATGGGCAGGGACTCCGCTGTCCTGACTTTAGGGGGAAACTTGTTCCACCATTGGGGTGCCAGGACAGAGAAGAGCGTTGACTGGGAGGTGTGGGAGCTGCCATCCCGTAGGGGTGGGAGGGCCAAGATACCATACAGTGGGGGGAAAAAGTATTTAGTCAGCCACCAATTGTGCAAGTTCTCCCACTTAAAAAGATGAGAGAGACCTGTAATTTTCATCATAGGTACACGTCAACTATGACAGACAAATTGAGGGGAAAAAAAATCCAGAAAATCACATTGTAGGATTTGTTATGAATTTATTTGCAAATTATGGTGGAAAATAAGTATTTGGTCACCTACAAACAAGCAAGATTTCTGGCTCTCACAGACCTGTAACTTCTTCTTTAAGAGGCTCCTCTGTCCTCCACTCGTTACCTGTATTAATGGCACCTGTTTGAACTTGTTATCAGTATAAAAGACACCTGTCCACAACCTCAAACAGTCACACTCCAAACTCCAATATGGCCAAGACCAAAGAGCTGTCAAAGGACACCAGAAACAAAATTGTAGACCTGCACCAGGCTGGGAAGACTGAATCTGCAATAGGTAAGCAGCTTGGTTTGAAGAAATCAACTGTGGGAGCAATTATTAGGAAATGGAAGACATACAAGACCACTGATAATCTCCCTCGATCTGGGGCTCCACGCAAGATCTCACCCCGTGGGGTCAAAATGATCACAAGAACGGTGAGCAAAAATCCCAGAACCACACGGGGGGACCTAGTGAATGACCTGCAGAGAGCTGGGACCAAAGTAACAAAGCCTACCATCAGTAACACACTACGCCGCCAGGAACTCAAATCCTGCAGTGCCAGATGTGTCCCCCTGCTTAAGCCAGTATATGTCCAGGCCCGTCTGAAGTTTGCTAGAGTGCATTTGGATGATCCAGAAGAGGATTGGGAGAATGTCATATGGTCAGATTAAACCAAAATAGAACTCAACTCGTCGTGTTTGGAGGACAAAGAATGCTGAGTTGCATCCAAAGAACACCATACCTACTGTGAAGCATGGGGGTGGAAACATCATGCTTTGGGGCTGTTTTTCTGCAAAGGGACCAGGACAACTGATCCGTGTAAAGGAAATAATGAATGGGGCCATGAATGAATGAAAACCTCCTTCCATCAGCAAGGGCATTGAAGATGAAACGTGGCTGGGTCTTTCAGCATGACAATGATCCCAAACACACCGCCCGGGCAACGAAGGAGTGGCTTCGTAAGAAGCATTTCAAGGTCCTGGAGTGGCCTAGCCAGTCTCCAGATCTCAACCCCATAGAAAATCTTTGGAGGGAGTTGAAAGTCTGTGTTGCCCAGCGACAGCCCCAAAACATCACTGCTCTAGAGGAGATCTGCATGGAGGAATGGGCCAAAATTCCAGCAACAGTGTGTGAAAAACTTGTGAAGACTTACAGAAAACGTTTGACCTGTGTCATTGCCAACAAAGGGTATATAACAAAGTATTGAGAAACTTTTGTTATTGACAAAATACTTATTTTCCACCATAATTTGCAAATAAATTCATTAAAAATCCTACAATGTGATTTTCTGGATTTCTTTTCTCATTTTGTCTGTCATAGTTGACGTGTACCTATGATGAAAATTACAGGCCTCTCTCATCTTTTTAAGTGGGAGAACTTGCACAATTGGTGGCTGACCATGGACGGCTTGTTCAATAGGGCGATATGGGCGACGCACTGCCAAACGGGAAAAGGAAGGGATTTTTTTTCTAATCAATTATATCACGGCAACAGCAGTTATCAGTGTTCACGTCTGATCTGCCAGCCACTAAATGTCAAATCAGGCTAAAGTCGTGCTTCAAATGGCCCCGCCCGTTTTTTGGGCGATTTCAGTCAGGTTGAAAATCGCCCAGAAGTCTCTCATAGCCTGTCATGTAAAATCTATTTTTTTCACATTTCAAAGCTTTCAATACATTCTCTATGGGTGTCTGTGTGCATGCACTTACGTGCTTTCGTCATACGTGACGTAACGTTGAACGTAACTAAGACAATGGCTGCTACCAGCGTCTATGTTGCGACCTGCAGTGTGGCGTTATTTTATGTTTTTAATTTGTAGACTTAGTTTACAAACATTCTGCAAACATTCTGCTTTGGACTGATCTTCGGTTTTGGACTGATCTTGTTGATCGTGTACATACCCGCTACGAACGGACTAAATAATGAAAACGCTGCTGGCAGCGGAATCCCAATACAGCTGGGAGACTTGACTGGATGACAGAGTCCCGGACAGAGAGGTGGAGCCGGCCACCTTCACCCTGGTCAGAGCGGACCGCGATCCTGGTAAGAGAGCGACTCTGTACCCCGACATTGAACTGCTTTCTGTGTCATTGAACCTTACTATTGTTGATAAAACAAGTTTACTGGAGAACGGAGAAAAAGTAGAGACTTTTGGACAAGGGGGATAATTGTATAATATAAGGCAGTTTATTCAGAGGTAAAGATATCTGGAATCGCGTGCACGGACCCGTTCGTCAAACTCGTAGGGAGTTTATCAGAAGAGCCCCTAAACATTGTGTGCTGACATTTTATACAATAAAATGAAGTAGGTTGAATCTAGTAGTTCTGATCTTCTGATTGGTCCTGATGAGTTGGGCGATGTCACCTCCAGGCTAGTGTCACTGTTGCATTGGCTCTGAGTCGGGTTCTCTGTCTTCAGATGTTCAGCCTAAGAGAAGAGGATTTGTGTGTGTGTGTGTGTGTTTGTTATCAGTGTGTGTGTGTGTGTGTGTGTGTGTGTGTTTGTTATCAGTGATGATGTGTGTGTGTGTGTGTGTGTGTTTATCAGTGATGATGTGTGTGTGTGTGTGTGTGTGTGTGTGTGTGTGTGTGTGTGTGTGGGTGTGTGTGTGTGTGTCCTCAGGGCAAGAACTCGTGAGTTGGAAGAACTGAGAGACCTATGGCGTGGGTGTTATCCTTAGCCACCTGCTGACAAGGCTGACAAGATAGGACTCTTGTTCATTGTATTGAATACAAAGGCCCAACACAAAATGGGTCATGCACAAGATTTTAGTCAGACCAAGCTATAACATTATATATTTACTACGACAGTACATTCAACCAAAAGCTAATATAACAAAGGCATCAGAGATTATTTATAATCTGTCACAGAAACTGGAATCCATCTCCCCAGATCAGTCAATAAATGCTTCTGGTATTGACTTATATGCTGCCCCTGTCTTCATGTTGTTGCTGGACATATCTTTTTTTAAATGTGTGTAGGTCACCTAAATCATCAGAAAAATTGCCCCTCCTGAGAATTTTTTCAGGAGCCGCCACTGTGGCTGACTAAATACTTTTCCCCCCCACTGTACCTGTGAAAACCCTATGAAATAGCTCCCCAATACCGTCTGATGTATATATTTAATGTATTAAATGAATGGTGACCACAGCCCTTCCGACAATCCATTTAAAACGTGCTTGACTGTGTTTTTCCCACCCTGCTGAATGTATCCAATGTTCCATATCAAATGGTCCTATTATGACACATCTGGCAGTTTCTTCTCTCCATCTTTCTTGGCCTAGTATAATTTTTTACTAAAACCTGTGTTTTTTGTTCAGTACCATGTCAGGAAAATACCATGGTACTAGTGCAACTACCATGGTATTTCCCTGACATGGTATTACAATGAAAAAGATACCACGGTACTATCATTTTTATTGGGTCACTACAGTGGCAGGAAAATGCCATGGTATTTGCACCAGTGCCATAGTATTTTCCTGCCGTGGTAGTGACCCAAAACACATCATAGTACCATGGAATGTTGTTGTTCATTTTTCTACCAGGGTGCATTTTTGTAAGAGCTGTCCTTCACATCGGAGTGCCAATGCTGTCTCTTTGTTGTCCTACTAACAACATCAGCTACATAGTCTAGCCTACTATGGCCCTGTCCCTCTGGCCAGGGTAAACAAAGAGGTAATGTTGTGTCTTGTATATACAGTATAGGCCATTTGTTTGGGAGAATGTAAATGGGATCAAATTTGGTTCATATATAGACACTAACTATTATATTTAAAACAGTTTGTTTCATTTAATTATACACAAGAAGATGTTGCCCAGAACAAATTAATGTACAAAACATTATTTTTCATTACATTTTTGTCATTTAGCAGATGCTCTTATCCAGAGCAACTTACAGGACCAATTAGGGTTAATTGCCTTGATCAAGGGCACAACGACAGATTTTTCACCTAGTTGGCTCGGGATTCAAACCAGCGACCTTTCAGTTACCGACCCAACACTCTTAACCGCTAGGCTACCTGCCACCAGATCAATTAACTTCAATAAAGTCATCCAAATAAATTCATAATCAATGACTAAAATAATGAATCTAGTTTTAAAAGACAATTTAATTAACACAAGTAGTCAATTCATAGCCTGTTTATCATTAAACAAAAGTTGTTTAGTAATATAAAATAATCCACCCAAGCTAATGCTGAAAACTGATCATCACACCATCTTTATCTGATATACAGTGCATTCCTAAAGTATTCAAATCCCTTGACTTTTTCCACATTTTGTTACGTTACAGCCTTATTCTAAAACTGATTACATCGTTTTTTCCCTCATCAATCTACACACAATACCCCATAATGACAACGAAAAAACAGTATTTTTTGCAAATAGAAAAAAAAAACTTTAAATATCACATTTACATAAGTATTCAGACCCTTTACTCAGTACTTTGTTGAAGCGCCTTTGGCAGCGATTACAGCCTTGAGTCTTCTTGGGTACGACGCTACAAGCTTGACACACCTGTATTTGGGGAGTTTCTCCCATTCTTCTCTGCAGATCCTCTCAAGATCTGTCAAGTTGGATGGGGAGCGTTGCTGCACAGCTATTTTCTGGTATCTCCAGAGATGTTCGATCGGGTTCAAGTCCGGGCTCTGCTGGACCACGCCTGTGTTGTCTTGGCTGTGTGCTTAGGGTCGTTGTCCTGTTGGAAGGTGAACCTTAGCCCCAGTCTGAGGTCCTGAGCACTCTGGAGCAGGTTTTCATCAGGGATCTCTATGAACTTTGCTCCGTTTATCTTTCCCTTGATCCTGACTTGTCTCCCAGTCACTGCCACTGAAAAACATCCCTACAGCATGATGCTGCCACCACCATGCTCTGACATGCACTGTCAACTGTGGGACCTTATATAGACAGGTGTGTGCCTTTCCAAATCATGTCCAATCAATTGAATTTAACACAAGTGGACTCCAATCAAGTTGTTGAAACATCACAAGGATGTTTCCTTAATGGAAACAGGATGCACCGGAGCTTAATTTCAAGTCTCATAGCAAAGGGTCTGAATACTTATGTAAATAAGGTATTTCAGGTTTTTATTTTGAATACATTTGCTAAAAATTCTAAAAAGGGCTTGATGAGGAAAATGTTTTAACCTAACAACCTAACAAAATGTGGAAGAAGTCGAGGAGTCTGAATACTTTCCAAAGGCACTGAGTGTACAAAACATTAGGAACACCTTCCTAATATTGAGTTGCATCCCCCTTTGTCCTCAGAACAGCCTCAATTCGTCAAGGCATGGACTCTCCAAGGTTTGTAGAGCGTTCCACAGGGATGCTGGCCCATGTTGACTGCAATGCTTCCCACAGTTGTGGCAGGTTGGCTGGGAGTGGATCTCTACTCCGAATAGCTTGTTCCATCCGATGCACAATTGGATGGAGATCTGGTGCCTTGGAAGGCCACTGCAGTAAGCTGAATTCACTGTCATGTTCGTGGAACCAATCCTGGACAAGTCTTGTGGCATGGGGCATAATCCTGCTGAAAAAAATCTATTTGCAGATGGATAACTATTGCCATGAAGGGATGCACCTGATTGGCAATTATGTTTAGATATCCTGTGGCATTCAAATGTTGCACCACTTATATCAAGGGGCCCAATGTGTGCCATGAAAACACACCCCACACCATCACCACCAGCCTGCAATGCTGACACACGGCATGGATGCATGTACTCATGGTTTCCTCCATACCCTGGTATAGCAAAACTGACAAGGTGAACACTGATCAGTAAAATAAATAGATGCCAACAATCTACAACACTCCCTTTCTTCTGCACAGTTCTCTCACAGTGAGAAACAATAGGATTACAATAGAGTGTTCTATGCTTTCTTCATTTGATCCAATCCACTACCACTTCTTATGTATACGTTGGTGTCTTTTTAAATTGCCCAATCTGTAGAATCTCGTCTCACAGTCAGTGCAGTAATACAGTGGGGGAAAAAAGTATTTAGTCAGCCACCAATTGTGCAAGTTCTCCCACTTAAAAAGATGAGAGGCCTGTCATTTTCATCATAGGTACACGTCAACTATGACAGACAAAATGAGAAAATAAAATCCAGGAAATCACATTGTAGGATATTTAATGAATTTATTTGCAAATTATGGTGGAAAATAAGTATTTGGTCAATAACAAAAGTTTCTCAATACTTTGTTATATACCCTTTGTTGGCAATGACACAGGTCAAACGTTTTCTGTAAGTCTTCACAAGGTTTTCACACACTGTTGCTGGTATTTTGGCCCATTCCTCCATGCAGATCTCCTCTAGAGCAGTGATGTTTTGGGGCTGTCGCTGGGCAACACAGACTTTCAACTCCCTCCAAAGATTTTCTATGGGGTTGAGATCTGGAGACTGGCTAGGCCACTCCAGGACCTTGAAATGCTTCTTACGAAGCCACTCCTTCGTTGCCGGGGCTGTGTGTTTGGGATCATTGTCATGCTGAAAGACCCAGCCACGTTTCATCTTCAATGCCCTTGCTGATGGAAGGAGGTTTTCACTCAAAATCTCACGATACATGGCCCCATTCATTCTTTCCTTTACACGGATCAGTCGTCCTGGTCCCTTTGCAGAAAAACAGCCCCAAAGCATGATGTTTCCACCCCCATGCTTCACAGTAGGTATGGTGTTCTTTGGATGGAACTCAGCATTCTTTGTCCTCCAAACACGACGAGTTGAGTTTTTACCAAAAAGTTATATTTTGGTTTCATCTGACCATATGACATTCTCCCAATCCTCTTCTGGATCATCCAAATGCACTCCAGCAAACTTCAGACGGGCCTGGACATGTACTGGCTTAAGCAGGGGACACGTCTGGCACTGCAGGATTTGAGTCCCTGGCGGCGTAGTGTGTTACTGATGGTAGGCTTTGTTACTTTGGTCCCAGCTCTCTACAGGTCATTCACTAGGTCCCCCGGTGTGGTTCTGGGATTTTTGCTCACCGTTCTTGTGATCATTTTGAGCCAGACATATTGCTTGTTTGTAGGTGACCAAATACTTATTTTCCACCATAATTTGCAAATAAATTCATTAAAAATCCTACAATATGATTTTCTGGATTTCTTTTCCTCAATTTGTCTGTCATAGTTGACGTGTACCTATGATGAAAATGACAGGCCTCTCTCATCTTTTTAAGTGGAAGAACTTGCACAATTGGTGGCTGACTAAATAATTTCCCCCACTGTAAGTCTTCTCTCCAGTGTGTAACCGTTGGTGTGTTTTTACGTTGCCAATCGGGAGAAACTCTTGCCATATTAAGAACAGAAGTAAGGATTCTCTCCTGTGTGTGTTCTCTGATTACCTTTTAGCTCAGCTGTTGTTTTAAAACATTTTCTACAGTCAGATCAGTGGTAAGACATCTCTCCTTTGTTTACCTTGGTGTCTTTTTAAATGGCCCATTTAAAAGAAAATCTTTCCACAGTCAGAGCAGGAAAACGGCTTCTATCCTGTGTGTGTTCTTTGATGAACTTTTAGCTGATATGATGTTGTGAAGCATTTTACACAGTCAGAGCAGGAGTAAGGCTTCTCTCCTGTGTGTTTTCTCTGATGAACTTTTAGCTGATATGATGTTGTGAAGCATTTTACACAGTCAGAGCAGGAGTAAGGCTTTTCTCCTGTATGTATACGTTCATGTTTTTTTAAGTGGCCCATTTGAGGGAAACTCTTCCCACATTCAGAGCAGGAGTAAGGCTTCTCTCCTGTGTGTGTTCTCTGATGAACCTTTAGCTCAGTTGATGTTGTGAAGCATTTCACACAGTCAGAGCAGGAGTAAGGCTTCTCTCCTATGTGTATATGTTCATGTTGTTTTAAGTGGCCCAGTCGAGAGAAACTCTTCAAACATTCAGAGCAGGAGTAAGGCTTCTCTCCTGTGTGTGTTCTCTGATGAAGTTTTAGCTGATATGATGTTGTGAAGCATTTTCCACAGTCAGAGCAGGAGTAAGGCTTCTCTCCTGTGTGCACTCTCTGATGATGAATTGTCAGAGCCCCTGCTGTTGTGAAGCTCTTACCACAGGCAAAGCAGGAGTAAGACTTCTCTACTGTGTGTATACGTTCATGTGTTTTTAAGTTGCCCAGTCGATAGAAACTCTTCCCACATTCAGAGCAGGAGTAAGGCTTCTCTCCTGTGTGTGTTCTCTGATGTATTTTAAGCTCAGTTGATGTTGTGAAGCATTTCACACAGTCAGAGCAGGAGTAAGGCTTCTCTCCTGTATGTATATGTTTATGTTGTTTTAAGGGGCCCAGCTGAGAGAAACTTGCCCCACAGTCAGAGCAGGAGTAAGGCTTCTCTCCTGTGTGTGTTCTCTGATGAACTGTTAGCTTAGTTGATGTTCTGAAGCATTTCACACAGTCAGAGCAGGAGTAAGGCTTCTCTCCTGTATGTATACGTTCATGTTTTTCTAAGTGGTCCAGTCGAGAGAAACCCTTCCCACAGTCAGAGCAGGAGTAAGGCTTCTCTCCTGTGTGTGTTCTCTGATGAACTGTCAGAGCCTGTGATGTTGTGAAGCTCTTTCCACAGTCAGAGCAGGAGTAAGGCTTTTCTCCTGTATGTATACGTTCATGTTGTTTTAAGGTGCCCAGTTGAGAGAAACTTGCCCCACAGTCAGAGCAGGAGTAAGGCTTCTCTCCTGTATGTATACGTTCATGTTTTTCTAAGTGGTCCGGTCGAGAGAAACTCTTTCCACAGTCAGAGCAGGAGTAAGGCTTCTCTCCTGTGTGCACTCTCTGATGAACTGTCAGAGTCTGTGATGTTGTGAAGCTCTTCCCACAGTCAGTGCAGGAATACTGATTCTCTCCTGTGTGTATTTTTAGGTGTATTTTTAGCTTTGATAGAATTGGGAAAATCTCCTCACAATGTGGGCAGTGGTGAGACCTCTTAGCTCTGCGATCTTCCTGCTGTTGCTCTCTGGATGTAGAGGGTGTCTCAATGTCACCTGTGTGAACAGCATTAAAAAAAGTCAATTGGTGTGATATGCACTGAGTGTACAAAACATTATGAACTCTTTCCATGACATAGAATGACCAGGTGAGAGCTATGATCCCTCATGGATGGCACTTGTTAAATCCACTTCAGATCAGTGTCGAAGGGGAGGAGACAGATTAATGAAGGACTTTTAAGCCTTGAGACAGTTGAGACATGGATTGTGAGTTTGGAATGTGACTGTTTGAGGTTGTGGACAGGTGTCTTTTATACTGATAACAAGTTCAAACAGGTGCCATTAATACAGGTAACGAGTGGAGGACAGAGGAGCCTTTTAAAGAAGAAGTTACAGGTCTGTGAGAGCCAGACATCTTGCTTGTTTGTAGGTTACCAAATACTTATTTTCCACCATAATTTGCTAATAAATTCATTGAAAATCCTACAATGTGATTTTCTGGATTTTTTTTTCTCAATTTGTCTGTCATAGTTGACGTGAACCTATGATGAAAATTACAGGCCTCTCTCATCTTTTTAAGTGGGAGAACTTGCACAATTGGTGGCTGACTAAATACTTGTTTTCCCCACTGTATGTGCTTGTGTATTCATGCTTTGTCTTTGCAGCTGTTTGACTGCCCTTGACCAGCACAAAAAATTCATGCTTTGTCTTTGCAGACTTGACTGCCCTTGACCAGCACAAAAACATCCTGTGGCGTACAGCATTAGCATCAAATAGCCCCCGCGATATGCAACTTTTCAGGGAAGTTAGGAACCAATATACACAAGCAGTCAGGAAAGCAAAGGCTAACTTTTTCAAACAGAAATTTCCATCCTGTAGCACTAACTCCAAAAAGTTTTGGGACACTGTAAAGTCCATGGAGAATAAGAGCACTTCCTCCCAGCTGCCCACTGCACTGAGGCTAGGAAACACTATCACCACCGATAAATCTACAATAATCGAGAATTTCAACAAGCATTTTGCTACAGCTGGCCATGCTTTCCATCTGGCTACCACTAACCCGGCCACCAACTCTGCACCCTCTGCTGCAACTTGCCCATGCCCCCCCCGCTTCTCCTTCACACAAATTCAGACAGCTGATGTTTTGAAAGCGCTGCAAAATCTGGACCCCTACAAATCAGCCGGGCTAGACAATCTGGACCCTTTCTTCCTAAAACTAGCCGCCGAAATTGTCGCAACCCCTATTACTAGTCTGTTCAACCTCTCTTTCATAACGTCTGAGATCCCCAGAGATTGGAAAGCTGCCGCGGTCATCCCCCTCTTCAAAGGGGGTGACACTCTAGATCCAAACTGCTACAGACCTATATCCATCCTGCCCTGCCTTTCGAAAGTATTCGAAAGCCAAGTTAATAAACAGATCATCGACCATTTCGAATACCACCGTACCTTCTCCGCTATGCAATCCGGTTTCCGAGCTGGTCACGGGTGCACTTCAGCCACGCTCAAGGTCCTAAACGATATTATAACCGCGATTGATAATAGACAGTACTGTGCAGCCGTCTTCATAGACCTGGCCAAGGCTTTCGACTCTGTCAACCACCGCATTCTTATTGGCAGACTAAATAGCCTTGGTTTCTCAAATGACTGCCTCGCCTGGTTCACCAACTACTTCTCAGATAGAGTTCAGTGTGTCAAATCGGAGGGCCTGTTGTCTGGACCTATGGCAGTCTCTATGGGGGTGCCACAGGGTTCAATTCTTGGGCCGACACTTTTCTCCGTGTATATCAATGATGTCGCTCTTGCTGCTGGTGACTCTCAGATCCACCTCTACGCAGACGACACCATTTTGTATACATCTGGCCCTTCATTGGACACTGTGTTAACAAACCTCCAAACGAGCTTCAATGCCATACAACAATCCTTCAGTAGCCTTCAACTGCTCTTAAACACTAGTAAAACTAAATGCATGCTTTTCAATCGAACGCTGCTAGCACCCGCCCACCCGACTAGAATCACCACTCTCGACGGGTCTGACCTAGAGTATGTGGACAACTACAAATATCTAGGTGTCTGGTTAGACTGTAAACTCAACTTCCAGACTCACATAAAGAATCTCCAATCCAAAGTTAAATCTAGAATCGGCTTCCTATTTCGCAACAAAGCCTCCTTCACTCATGCTGCCAAACATGCCCTCGTAAAACTGACTATCCTACCGATCCTTGACTTCGGCGATGTCATTTATAAAATAGCCTCCAACACTCTACTCAGCAAATTGGATGTAGTCTATCACAGTGCCATCCGTTTTGTCTCCAAAGCCCCATACACTACCCACCACTGTGACCTGTACGCTCTTGTTGGCTGGTCCTCACTACATGTTCGTCGTCAAACCCACTGGCTCCAGGCCATCTATAAATCACTGCTAGGCAAATCCCCGCCTTATCTTAGCTCATTGGTCACCATAGCAGCACCCACCCGTAGTCTGCGCTCCAGCAGGTATATCTCACTGGTCATTCCCAAAGCCAACCCCTCCTTTGGCCGCCATTCCTTCCAGTTCTCTGCTGCCAATGACTGGAACGAATTGCAAAAATCTCTGAAGCTGGAGACTCTTATCTCCCTCAATAACTTTAAGCATCAGTTGTCAGAGCACCTTACCGATCACTGCACCTGTACACAGCCCATCTGAAATTAGCCCACCCAACTACCTCATCCCTATATTGTTATTTAATTTGCTCCTTTGCACCCTAGTATCTCTATTTGCACATAATCTCTTGCACATCTAGCATTCCAGTGTTAATACTATTGTAATTATTCTGCACTATAGCCTATTTATTGCCTTACCTCCATAACTTGCTACATTTGCACACACTGTATATATATTTTCTGTTGTATTTCTGACTTTATGTTGTTGTTTTTTTACCCCATATGTAACTCTGTGTTGTTTTTGTTGCACTACTTTGCTTTGTCTTGGCCAGGTCGCAGTTGTAAATGAGAACCTGTTCTCAACTGGCTTACCTGGTTAAATAAAGGTGAAATAAAATAAATAAAATTTAAAAAAAAAACCTGTGGGTGAATAAACTTAGTTTGAGCTTTTCCTAGATGTCGTTTGAGTTTTTACTCTGTTTGTTCAGAACCTAACAGAATGCTTAATAATGAAAAAGGTTCATAACAAAAAATAATCTAACGGGCAAAATTATGTACGCGATGTGCTTTATCTATTACCTAGTGCACAAGTTGACTACAGGTCTTTATTTAAATAGTACTAATATTCAAAGCCCAAAAAACGTCACTAAGCAGAATGCTAACAAAATGCTAACTAGTATTAAGGAATCATCATAGAGAACGCTAACTAAATGCTAACGAGTGCATTGCTAACATTTTGTACAGTTTCTGACCTCAACTATACAAGTAACTCAAACGCTTCTCACAGTTTGCTGCACGCACAAACCTAATATTATCCAGCAAGGCTCTTGATCCAGGAGGGAATTCTCTGCTGTTAGCAAGGCTCTTGATCCAGGAGGGAATTCTCTGCTGTTAGCAAGGCTCTTGATCCAGGAGGGGATTCTCGGTTGTTACCAAGCGAATGCTTGATTTTGGAAGAAGCTATCCACTTAGCTAGATAGCTAACTAACTACTAAATTAGCAAAACAAATGGGAAACTGCAGAGCATTTCGCACAATGTAGACTGTTACCTTAATAGTTATAAGATATCTAGCTGGCAAACATTTAGTTGTGAATTCCATACTGTAATTAGATCACCTGGCGCATGCTGCATGACAGAGAGTGACTCACAAGGCTCCGCTCTCTTCTCGTTGACTGGGGACTACCGTAAGCTACATAATAATGTGACGTAATGTTCTTTATCTCATAACGTATTGCACAAGTTGACAGCAGGTATTTACTTAAAAAGTAGCTACAAATATTCAAATGAATAAAAAAAAATACTTCAAAGAAATAGTTTCAGCTGTATTGAAAACCCATCCAGTGGCTTTTTCCAAATATCCTGGTATACAGTATACCACCCAAGCCTAGTACCTACACTGACTAATTTCATAGAAGTTCTAATTACTGGCAGTTTGTCTACTTCACTTCTTTAGTCTACTCTCTGAGCACTCCAGATAGCCCAGTTAATAAAACACATGCTGGCAATACTGGTATCTGTGTATTTTGGTTCTTTGGTATTTTATTAGGATCCCAATAAACTGTTGCAAAAGCATCAGCTACTCTTCCTGGGGTCCACACAAAACATGACATAATACAAAAAAATAATAGACACGAACAGCTCAAGGACAGAACTACATAAAAACATTTTAAAAGGCACACGTAGCCTACATGTCAATACATACAAAAACTATCTAGGTCAAATAGGGGAGAGGTGTTGCTTTATCTGTTTTTGAAAGCAGGTTTGCTGTTTATTTCAGTAATATGAGATGGAACGGAGTTCCATGTAAAAGCAGCTCTATATAATACTGTACACTTTCTTGAATTTGTTCTGGATTTAGGGACTGTGAAAAGACCCCTGGTGGCATGTCTGGTGGGGTAAGTATGTGTGTCAGAGCTGTGTGTAAGTTGACTATGCATACAATTTGGGATTTAACACAATGTTTCTTACATAAAGAAAAAGTGATGCAGTCAGTCTCTCCTCAACTCTTAGCCAAGAGAGACTGGCATGCATAGTATTTATATTAGCCCTCTGATTACAATGAAGAGCAAGATGTGCCACTCTGTTCTGGGCCAGCTGCAGCTTAAATAGGTATTTTTATACAATTTTTGATATTTTATGGGGGGGTAGATCAGCTTTAATGTTGCAGATAGATTGTAACTTCCATCAATGTAATTGTCTGCATCACTTCCAATCCCCCAAATATATATTTTTCACAAATATATTTAATATATACAGTGAGGGAAAAAAGTATTTGATCCCCTGCTGATTTTGTATGTTTGCCCACTGAGAAAGAAATGATCAGTCTATAATTTTAATGGTAGGTTTACTTTCAGCTCCCTCCAAAGATGTTCTATTGGGTTCAGGTCTGGAGACTGGCTAGGCCACTCCAGGACCTTGAGATGCTTCTTACGGAGCAACTCCTAAGTTGCCCTAGCTGTGTGTTTCGGGTCGTTGTCATGCTGGAAGACCCAGCCACGACCCATCTTCAATGCTCTTACTGAGGGAAGGAGGTTGTTGGCCAAGATCTTGCAATACATGGCCCCATCCATCCTTAATACAGGTAATGAGTGCAGAACAGGAGGGCTTCTTAAAGAAAAACTAACAGGTCTGTGAGAGCCGGAATTCTTACTGGTTGGTAGGTGATCAAATACTTATGTCATGCAATAAAATGCAAATTAATTACTTTAAAAATCATACAATGTGATTTTCTGGATTTCTGTTTTAGATTCCGTCTCTCACAGTTGAAGTGTACCTATGATAAAAATTACAGACCTCTACATGCTTTGTAAGTAGGAAAACCTGCAAAATCGGCAGTGTATCAAATACTTGTTCTCTCCACTGTATATGTGTACAGTGGAAAAATACAGCCCGCCTAAAGCGGGGAGGAACTTTTACTCTGATGTGTGTGTATAAAAGATGGACTCTGAACTTGAGAGGGCAGAGCGCTCTCAATGAATAAAGGCTGACCATTGCAGAATTGGGTCATTGTTTAATTTATTTAAACTAGAGATTTACACCTCGGAAATTATTCAAAGATTTAAGAAGTGTTTGACTTCAACCATTGCGATAACAATTCTCGTGACAATAACCTACATACTTATTAACTTAACTAGATCTTTGCTTATAGCACTCAACCACACGACTGGACAATAATCAAGATAAGACAAATCTAGAACCTGTAGAACTTGCTTTTTAGAGTGTGGTGTCAAAAATGCAGAGCATCTATTATGGACAGACCTCTCTCCATCTTTATAACCATTGAATCTATATGTTTTGACCATGACAGTTTACAATCTAAGGTAATGCCAAGTAATTTAGTCTCCTCAACTTGTTCAACAACCACACAATTCATTACCAGATTCAGCTGAGGTCTAGAACTTAGGAAATGATTTGTACCAAATACAGTGCTCTTAGTTTTAGATGTTTGGGGCCAGTTTATTACTGGCCACCCATTCCAAAACAGACTATACTGGTGTCATCCATGCAAGTCTCAGTAGCATGAAATAACATCTACCTTCTCATTGAAACAGTTCATCATGAAACAGTTCTACTGCAACTTTTCATGCACAGTGGAAAGTTGGAATGAACCTGCTCTTACCATGAGAAACAGATTTCCCAATCTTCTCCTCCTTTTCTTCATCTTTAATGTTGACATTCAGCTCCAGTGTTTGACTGCAGTCTTCCAGCTTCACTGATGCCATCTCTGGTACCTGCGGTGCAAACTGGACTCGACTGTCAATCAGGACCCAGTGACTGTAGGTTTGGACTCAGTGTGGAAGGAGAGAGGCAGGCTGGGTTTGTCCTCACTGTTGATGTTACAAGTGCACAAAAATTACACAAAGCAACTGCAGAAATGAATAAATGACTCAAAAACTAATTAGGACAAGGTTACAGTTTGTTTTAGGCAGCACTATGAGCTATTTTCCTTAATAACCTTATCTTCACTGTATTTTTTCACTCAAAAATAATAATATTCACGGACGGCCAGGGACACACTCCAACACTCAAACGTCATTTACAAACGCAGTATTTGTGTTTAGTGAGTCTGCCAGATCAGGGGCAGTAGGGGTGACAATGCGTGATATCGATAGGTGAGTGAATTGGACCATATTGCTGTCCTGCCTCAGCATTATAAATGTAATGAGTACTTTTGGGTGTCAGGGAAAATGTATGGGAGTAAAAAGTACAACTTTTCTTTAGGAATGTAGTGGAGTAAAAGTTGTTGCTTTAGGGCCTTTCCGGCCGTCTTCGTGGTTATATGCAGGAAGCATAAATTGTACAATTGTAAGCTAATAAATACTTTTCCAAGATAGAACTCATGTATATTTATGCAATAAGGCCTGAGGAGGTATGTTATGGTCAATATACCACGACTAAGGGCTGTTAGGCACGATGCAATGCCTCAGTCGCCTAATTGCTATTATAAACTGGTTACCAACATATGTATAACAGTAAAAAAATATATATATATATTGTCATACCTGTGGTGTACGTCTGATATACCACGGCTTTCAGCCAATCAGCATTCAGGGCTCGGACAACCCCGACCACCCAATGTATATTTACTACAGTAAAATAATATACTGCACCAACTACATAAATATCTGATAGGGGCCATTATCTTCTACGTGGACTTTAAACGAACATCAAAATGGACGCCATTTTAACAGCTCGTAAGATTATAATTTTTTTTACACAAAAACCAATAACATGTCAAACGAACACAGAAATCTCAAATTGATCCTTTATTAAATTACATTGACGAAAGTATTTACATTCACTTAGACAAATACCAAATCTCTAGCTATGTGACTTGTAAACTAGTTTTTATCTATTGTTTTTATCATGTTCTTTCACTCACTCGGTTTGACACAAAAATAACACATAACTTTACCAAATGGGAGAATACCTTGACGTATTTGTTAACTAGCATGTTATGACATGTTCTTTCGATATTAGAAAGTTTAAACGTGCTATTACATACCTGTAGTAATACATTTAAAACAGACACAAAGTTGTCGCCTTTACTGCACATGTCTGGCGCATTCTTTATTCTGAATAATGGGGCGCGACAACCCGGAACTTCCTGTTCCCCCACTACCACAGTGCAACATCGCCATCTATTGGACTGATGGACTAACTGCCTCTTCTTATTATTATTTAGTATAATGACTTTCACGTAATGTGTTTGCCGCCAGATACTGTTCGGTTAGTTTCCTGGATAAACAAATTAATGTCCATTCTGGAAAAGGGGGACAACCTACATCACACAAAATAAACACATTTTAAAAAGTCACAGTCCAATCCAAATCACATCCCTACACAGGCCATCCTCCTCAGGTAATTTCATAAAAAAAACTAAAATAGTGAATCATTAAAAAAGTTTTTGTTTTTAGATAAAACTATAAATATATATTTATATGTCACCAAATAATTGATTAAAACACACTGTTTTGCAATGAAGGTCTACAATAGCCTCAACAGAACTCTGTAGGGTAGCACCATGGTGTAGCCGGATGACAGCTAGCTTCCGTCCTCCTCTGAGTACATTGACTTCAATACAAAATCTAGGAGGCTCATGGTTCTCACCCCCTTCCATAGACTTAAACAGTAATTATGACAGCTTCCGCAGGACATCCTCCAACCTATAAGAGCATTTGAAACATGAACTGACATGTTGTCCACCAAATCAAAGGATCAGAGAATGAATCTAGTACTGAAAGCATAAGCTACAGCTAGCTAGCACTGCAGTGCATAAAATGTATTGAGTAGTTGACTCAAAGAGAGAGAAAGACAATAGTTGAACAGTTTTGAACAAATGAATTTCTTCAAAAACGAAGGAGGAGCGAGAGAGATATTTTGTCATTTTTGTTCAGTTTCACTTACTAGCTAGCAAATGCAGCTGGCTAGTTTAGCCTACTCAAACACCCGGCTCAAACAGAGGGATGCTATATTAGCTAGCTGGCTAGTTTAGCCTACTCAAACACCCGGCTCAAACAGAGGGATGCTATGTTAGCTAGCTGGCTAGTTTAGCCTACTCAAACACCCGGCTCAAACAGAGGGATGCTATGTTAGCTAGCTGGCTAGTTTAGCCTACTCAAACACCCGGCTCAAACAGAGGGATGCTATGTTAGCTAGCTGGCTAGTTTAGCCTACTCAAACACCCGGCTCAAACAGAGGGATGCTATGTTAGCTAGCTGGCTAGTTTAGCCTACTCAAACACCCGGCTCAAACAGAGGGATGCTATATTAGCTAGCTGGCTATGACTATCTAACACTGGAACTCTTCCAAGTCAAGGTAAGCTTTTGGTTTTACTAATTTATTGCCACCGGGGCCCGCCGGTATAACTGCTAAACTGCTTACTGACAGTACACTGTGCTGCATGATTGTAGCAGGTTTACTAACGTGTTAGTTCTATTAGCTATGTTGACTATGACATTACTTTAGCTAACATGGTGACAATGATGTAGGCTTTGTGTAGCGGTTATGATATGATGGTTTGGCTTGGAAAGGTTTTTGTGTTGTTCACAAGTGAAGGGAAAAGGTGAGAAGAGGAGAGCGTTTGGATGCAAGAAGGAATACAACAACCTGTTTGGCTCTGAAATTGAACTGTTTGCGTGTGTTCAGGGTGTATTCATTCCGCCGATTCTGTTGAAAAACGTTTCTTAAACGGACGCAAACGGAATGAAACGGGGATAAACATACCTGAATTTGCCCAATAGAAACTATTGTTTGCAACTGTTGGACTAATGATTACACCATAGATAAGCTAGATGCAGGCAAGTGTGTGTAAGGCGGTATTGAATGTGCCAATCTTCTCCTCCTCTTCTTCATCTTTAATGTTGACATTCAGCTCCAGTGTTTGACTGCAGTCTTCCAGCTTCACGGATGCCATCTCTGGATCCTGCAGTAAACTGGACTCGACTGTCAATCAGGACCCAGTGACTGTAGGTTTGGACTCAGTGTGGAAGGAGAGAGGCAGGCTGGGTTTGTCCTCACTATTGATGTTACCGGCCTCAGACTTAATTCTAGTCGTCCTGTAGTAACAATGAGAAACAGACACAAAAAGTTATTGTCTTGACAGTTCTGGCACTTTCTTTATTCTCTAAAAATATACTACATTTCTTCTTGTTAAATTATCTAATTCAGTGCTTGACTTGGACTGAAATAGGTGCCGGTACTGTTTATATTTAGGTGCAGGAGCTCCACAATACTGTTGAGCTAATATTCTATAAGAGGAACATGAACTAAAGCACTAGATTTTTGAGGTGCCGGTACTTAACCTATAGCAGATCTTCCCAAATTCACATACAGTACCTGTCAAACGTTTTAGAACACCTACTCATTCCAGGGATTTTCTTTATTGTTACTATTTTCTACATGGTAGAATAATAGTGAACACATCAAAACTATCAAATAAAACATATGGAATCATGTAGTAACCAAAAAAGTGTTAAACAAATCAAAATATATATTTTATATTTGAAATTCTTCAAAGTAAGCAACCTATGCCTTGAAGACAGTTTTGCACACTCTTGGCATTCTCTCAACCAGTTTCATGAGGTAGTCACCTGGAATGCATTTCAATTAACAGGTGTGCCTTGTTAAAAGTTAATTTGTGGAATTTCTTAATGCGCTTGGGCCAATCAGTTGTGTTGTGACAAGGTAGGGGTGGTATCCAGAAGATAGGCCTATTTGGTAAAAGACCAAGTCCATATTATTGCAAGAACAGCTCAAATAAGCAAAGAGAAACAACAGTCCATCATTACTTTTAGACATGAAGGTCAGTCAATCCGGAACATTTGAATAACTTTTAACGTTTATTCAAGTGCTGTCTGAAAAACCCATCAAGCGCTATGATGATACTGGCTCTCATGAGGACCGCCACAGGAAAGGAAGATCCAGAGTTACCTCAGCTGCAGAGGATAAGTTCATTAGAGTTACCAGCCTCAGAAATTGCAGCCCAAATAAATGCTTCACAGAGTTCAAGTAACAGACACATCTCAACATCAACTGTTCAGAGGAGACTGCGTGAATGAGGCCTTCATGGTCGAATTGCTGCAAGGTAACCACTAGTAAAGGACACCAACAAGAAGAAGAGACTTGCTTGGGCCAAAAAACATGAGCAATGGACATTAGACCGGGGGAAATCTGTCCTTTGGTCTGATGTTACCAAATTTGAGATTTTTGGTTCCAACCGCAGTGTCTTTGTGAGACACAGAGTAGGTGAACGGATGATCTCTACATGTGTGGATCCCACCGTGAAGCATGGAGGAGGTGGTGTGATGGTACTTTGCTGGTGATTTTTTTTTATTCAAGGCCCACTTAACCAGCATGGCTACCACAGCATTCTGCAGCGATACGCCATCCCATCTGGTTTGAGCTTAGTGGGATTATCATTTGTTTTTCAACAGGACAATGACACAACACACCTCCAGGCTGTGTAAGGGCTATTTGACCAAGAAGGAGAGTGATGGAGTGCTGCATCAGATGACCTGGCCACAATCAACGACCTCAACCCAATTGAGATGGTTTGGGATGAGTTGGACCGCAGAGTGAAGGAAAAGCAGTCAACAAGTGCTCAGCATATGTGTGAACTTCTTCAAGACTGTTGGAAAAGCATTCCAGGTGAAGCTGGTTGAGAGAATGCCAAGAGTGTGCAAAGCTGTCATCAAGCATCATGCTGACAATACTGGTGTCAAACCAAGCAAGTCTCAGTAGCATGAAATAACCCAGTTATAGCCCAGTTGTTCAGGGACGTGTGATGTCAGAATTACAGAATAGATAGAGCCTGCTCTTACCATGATTAACAGCTTTCCCAATCTTCTCCTCCTCTTCTTCATCTTTAATGTTGACATTCAGCTCCAGTGTTTGACTGCAGTCTTCCAGCTTCACTGATGCCATCTCTGGTACCTGCGGTGCAAACTGGGCTCGACTGTCAATCAGGACCCAGTGACTGTAGGTTTGGACTCAGTGTGGAAGGAGAGAGGCATGCTGGGTTTGTCCTCACTGTTGATGTTACCGGCCTCAGACTTAATCTGAGTCGTCCAGTAGTAATATAGAGAAACTCAATACAGTTATTCAAATACATTCATCATCAATGACTAAAATAATTAATCTAGTATTAAAAGACAATTTAATAAACACAAGTAGTCGATTCATAGCCTGTTCATCATTAAACAAAATATGTTTAGTAACATAAAATAATCCATCCAAACTAATGCTGAAAACTGATCATCACACATCTTTAATTGATATACACTGAGTCTACAAAACATTAGGAACACCTTCCTAATATTGAGTTGCAACCCCCTTTGAGTTTGAGTTGATTTATTCTTGCTCACCGATAAAACTGAAGAAATGCAGAATTTACATGACTAATAACTGCAAAACACTCATTTTAAAATACATAACACAATATGTTTATTTCTAATACATTTGCAAAAATGTCTAAACCTGTTTTTACTTTGTCATTATGGGGTATTGTGTGTTGATTGATGAGGGATAAAAAACAAATCTATTTTTTACATCTATTTTACAATAAGGCTGTAACGTATTGTTTTGTTAAAAGTCAAGGGGTCTAAATACTTTAAGAATGCACTGTATAGACACTAACTATATCACTTTAAACAGTTTGTTATATTTATGCACAAGAGAAGAAGAGGTTGCCCAGCACAAACTCATGTACAAACAGGATTTTTCATTACATATTTGTAATTTAGCAGATGCTCTTATCCAGAGCGACTTATAGGTTAATTGCCTTGCTCAAGGGCCCAATGACAGCTTTTTGACATAGTTGGCTCAGGATTCAAACCAGCGACCTTTCAGTTACTGGCCCAACACTCTTAACCGCTAGGCTACCTGTTAAATACATAACACAATACGTGACATAAGTAGAATACAGAACACTTGAAACATTACAGGACATTTTTCATGATGGAAATTGAAATATTGAAATGTGATACATTTTTTTGGGGGGAAAACCATTTAAGAGCTGGAGTTATTATGCAGTCTGATAGCAGTGGGTAGAGTGGCGTTTCGCAGGCGGTTTGTACAGGCAGTTAGACAGGACAGTTTGTGGCTGTTTCTCAGGACCCTGGTGGTGCAGTTACCTCTTCTTGGAGGGAGCAGGTCATTCGGTGGATGGTCAAGAGTGTGCATGTCCTTCACCAGGTGCACTGCAGCCTGTTCTCGCCTGCTCTGCAGTGACGGGAGCTGTGGTTGGACTGCTCCACCTCTGGAGATGATCCTCAAGGCCCTCCTCTGCACCCTGTCTAGTTGGGCCTGCTGCTTTTTACTGCATCCAACTAACAGCACTCCACCGTATTCCAGACAAGGCCTGGCAGATCTTCAGTAGGACATTACTGGCAAGAAATGTCAAAAAGGTGCTTTGTGGCCTTTTTCACTGACTACTCCACGTGTCACCACTGAGGTTAGTCTAGATGAAAACCAAGATACTTGGATGTTGTTAACACTGGTACTTCCTGTCCTCCTAGGATTAGTGGTGCAGGTTGTGGATGGTCTTTATAAAAACATATCTGAATTTCCACAGACTTTTTCCCATTCAGGACCATGTTGTTGGATGTGGCCCACTCTTCCAGCTGCTGTATCTCCAAGCCCATGGAAGTGTCCTCTTGGATGCTGGTTAATGGTATGGCTCGGGACAGCCCTACATCGTCTGCATACCCAGTGTCCAGAGTGTCACTGAAGACAACTTTTCAGATGGACATGTGAAGGAGAAACAGATATGGTGAAACCACGCCACCTTGTGGCACACCAGACGTAGCCTCTGACAAAGGGCTAAATGTGCCAGTTGCCATCACCCTCTGCCCTCTTTCGGAGGTGTAGCTGTGGAGCCAGGCTAGTAACCTTGGACACAGTTCAATGTCAGACAGATGTTGCAGGAACTTTGTGTGATCTACTCGATCAAATGCTTTGGACACATCAGCAAGTAACACCCTCACCGTTGTTGGTTTTATAGAGTCTGTAGCTGTCAGCCAGGAGTGTGTGGCTTTCACAAGGGCAGTAGTAGTGCTGGACTTTGGGAGGTAGTCATACTGATTCGTGCACTTAGATAAAACTGTCCCCTGCCAGTAGGAGGTGTTAACAATGTGTTTGATGACAGGGGCTAGATCTTCTGCATGCTCTTTTAGTAGCCAGGCTGGAATGCCATCAGGCCCACATGCTTTACGTGGGCTGAGTCTGTTCAGAGCTTGCATTAACTGGCCAATGCTGCACAGCTCAACCTGCTTTGTAGACATGGGCAGGGGGAAGATGGCAAGATGTGTGGTGCTTGTCCATGCCTCAGCAAAGAAGCCATTCAAAACATCAGCCACGTTGTCGTCTTCAATTCCTTTGACCTGTATTCTCCCTCCTGATGTTTTCTTTGGTCCCAGTCCATTGTTAATGAAGTCCCACCATTTCTTAGGGTTTTTCTTCTTTAGGTCCTGGATTTCAGTTTTGTAGAAGATTGTCTTTGCTTCCTTGATAATCATTTGCACTGTGTTTCTGTATTTTCTCCATGTCATTGTTTCTCCCCATCTGTTGAAAATATTCTGTATTTTCCTGATGGCAGCCTTTATTCTTTCAGTCATCCAGGGCTTGTCCAGTGTTGTTTTCTAATTGGCATGTATACATCAAGTGCAGTTTGAATGCAGGAGTTGAACGTCTCCACCTTTGCATCGATGCTCTCCACCTCATGTATGGCAGACCAGTCAGTACTGGCCATACATCGTGCAAAGGTCTCCTTTCTGTTCTGGGTTACCAGATGTCCTTTTTTCCGCTGCACCTCTCTTCTCCCTCCTGATGTTGTGTTTGGAGAGAACAGCAGACATTTGTGATCACAGGATCCGATAGGAGTAAGTACAGTGGGTTGTGTGTATCAGATCTAGGATGGAGTCCCCTCTGTGGTCTTGTCTTTGGCCACTTGTTTCATGTATGGATGGGAGTTTGTCAGCATCTTGATGGGCAGGTGATTAAAGTCTCCACACAGGATGAGACCCATTTGGGGAGAGGACATCCTGATCACATGGACAGTGATTATGAGATAATCCACAGTGTTCTGCTGCAGTGTTTTGTCATGTGCCCATGGTGGATGTTAGAGCACTCCACTACCAGAGATGAAACTGAGCTGGGGTGTTGTTTAGGACGGAGCTGAAGACACTCAAACTCTTCTTTCTCTAGGTCAGTTATTCTTCTCTTTGCCTGCATACTGTGATTCACATACATAGCCACGCCCCCTCCTCGCATCCCCTCTCTGGACCTGTCAATTCTGAACAGCTGATAGTCTTTGTCATCAGAACAGCCTCAATTTGTCAGGGCATGGATGCATGTACTCGTGGTTTCCTCAATATCCTATACCTCTCATTATCTTTACAGTAGGAGCTATCTAAGGACTGCAAAACTGACAAGGTGCACACTGATCAGTTAAGAGATTCTAACATTCTACAACTTTCTCGTTCCTCTGCACAGTTCTCTCACAGTGAGAAACAATAGGATTATAATAGAGTGTTCTATGCTTTCTTAATTTGATCCAATCCACTACTACTTCTTATGTATACGTTGGTGTCTTTTTAAATTGCCAGATCTGTAGAATCTCATCTCACAGTCAGAGCAGAAGTATGGCTTCTCTCCTGTATGTATACGTTCATGTATTTTAAAGTGGCCCAGTCGAGAGAAACTCTTCCCACAGTAAGAGCAGGAGTAAGGCTTCTCCCCTGTGTGTATACGTTCATGTCTTTTTAAGCTGCCAAGATGAGAGAAACTTAACCCACAGTCAGAGCAGGAGTAAGGCTTCTCTCCTGTGTGTATACGTTCATGTTGTTTTAAGCTGCCCAGTTGAGAGAAACTTGCCCCACAGTCAGAGCAGGAGTAAGGCTTCTCTCCTGTGTGTATACGTTCATGTTGTTTTAAACTGCCCAGATGAGAGAAACTTGCCCCACAGTCAGAACAGGAGTAAGGCTTCTCTCCTGTGTGTAACCGTTGGTGTGATTTTAAGCTGTCCTGTAGAGAGAAATTTTTCCCACAGTCAGAGCAGGAGTAAGGCTTCTCTCCTGTGTGTATACGTTCATGTTGTTTTAACCTGCCCAGACGAGAGAAACTTGCCCCACAGTCAGAACAGGAGTAAGGCTTCTCTCCTGTGTGTAACCGTTGGTGTGATTTTAATCTTTCCTGTTGAGAGAATTTTTTCCCACAGTCAGAGCAGGAGTAAGGCTTCTCTCCTGTGTGTTTACGTTCATGTTGTTTTAAGCTGCCCAGATGAGAGAAACTTGCCCCACAGTCAGAACAGGAGTAAGGCTTCTCTCCTGTGTGTTTACGTTCATGTTGTTTTAAGCTAACCAGATGAGAGAAACTTGCCCCACAGTCAGAACAGGAGTAAGGCTTCTCTCCTGTATGTATACGTTCATGTGTTTTTAAGTGGCCCAGTTGAGAGAAACTTGCCCCACAGTCAGAGCAGGAGTAAGGCTTCTCTCCTGTGTGTGTTCTCTGATGAAGTCTTAGCTCAGTTGATGTTGTGAAGCATTTTACACAGTCAGAGCAGGAGTATGGCTTCTCTCCTGTGTGTATACGTTCATGTTGTTTTAAGCTGCCCAGATGAGAGAAACTTGCCCCACAGTCAGAACAGGAGTAAGGCTTCTCTCCTGTGTGTAACCGTTGGTGTGATTTTAAGCTGTCCTGTCGAGAGAACCTCTTCCCACAGTAAGAGCAGGAGTAAGGCTTCTCCCCTGTGTGTATACGTTCGTGTCTTTTTAAGCTGCCAAGATGAGAGAAACTTGCCCCACAGTCAGAGCAGGAGTAAGGCTTCAATCCTATGTGCACTCTCTGATGAACTGTCAGAGCCTTTGATATTGTGAAATTCTTCCCACAGTCAGTACAGGAATTCAGATTCTCTCCTGTGTGTATATGTAGGTGTATTTTTAACTTTGATAGAATTGAGAAACTCGCCTCACAATGTGGGCAGTGGTGAGACCTCTTAGCTCTGTGATCTTCCTGCTGTTGCTCTCTGGATGTATTGAATGTCTCAACATGGTCTCCTGTGTGAACAACATCAGAAGAACCAGTCAGTTGGTGTGATATACATGTCAATCAACTGTATTTTATGAAGCCCTTTTTACATCAGAAGTTGTCACAAAGTGCTTTATAGAAACCCAGCCAAAACCCCCAAAGAGCAAGCTTTGCAGATGTAAAAGCCATATCATCCTCCACTCACTATCACAAGGGTTCGTAACTACACAGACTCATTTAATAAAACTTTAAAACATTGGCAGTTTGTCTACTTCACTTCTTTAGTCTACTATCTGATCACTCTAGATAGCCCAGTGAATAAAACAAATGCTGGCAATACTGGTGTAAAACCATGTACAATGAGGGAAAAAAGTATTTGATTCCCTGCTGATTTTGTACGTTTGCCCACTGACAAAGACATGATCAGTCTATAATTTTAATGGTAGGTCTATTTGAACAGTGAGAGACAGAATAACAACAAAGAAATCCAGAAAAACACATGTCAAAAATGTTATAAATTGATTTGCATTTTAATGAGGGAAATAAGTATTTAATGGGCCTCAGGATCTTGTCATGGCATCTCTGTGCATTCAAACTGCCATCTATAAAATGCAATTGTATTAGTTGTCTGTAGCTTACGCCATGCCATACAGCGGGGGGGAAAGTATTTCGTCAGCCACCAATTGTGCAAGTTCTCCCACTTAAAAAGATGAGAGAGGCCTGTAATTTTCATCATAGGTACACGTCAACTATGACAGACAAATTTAAGATTTTTGTCCCAGAAAATCACATTGTAGGATTTTTAATGAATTTATTTGCAAATTATGGTGGAAAATAAGTATTTGGTCACCTACAAACAAGCAAGATTTCTGGCTCTCACAGACCTGTAACTTCTTCTTTAAGAGGCTCCTCTGTCCTCCACTCGTTACCTGCATTAATGGCACCTGTTTGAACTTGTTATCAGTATAAAAGACACCTGTCCACAACCTCAAACAGTCACACTCCAAACTCCACTATGGCCAAGACCAAAGAGCTGTCAAAGGACACCAGAAACAAAATTGTAGACCTGCACCAGGCTGGGAAGACTGAATCTGCAATAGGTAAGCAGCTTGGTTTGAAGAAATCAACTGTGGGAGCAATTATTAGGAAATGGAAGACATACAAGACCACTGATAATCCCCCTCGAGCTGGGGCTCCACGCAAGATCTCACCCCGTGGGGTCAAAATGATCACAAGAACGGTAAGCAAAAATCCCAGAACCACACGGGGGGACCTAGTGAATGACCTGCAGAGAGCTGGGACCAAAGTAACAAAGCCTACCATCAGTAACACACTACGCCGCCAGGGTCTCAAATCCTGCAGTGCCAGACGTGTCCCCCTGCTTAAGCCAGTACATGTCCAGGCCCGTCTGAAGTTTGCTAGAGAACATTTGGATGATCCAGAAGAGGATTGGGAGAATGTCATATGGTCAGATGAAACCAAAATATAACTTTTTGGTAAAAACTCAACTCGGCGTGTTTGGAGGACAAAGAATGCTGAGTTGCATCCAAAGAACACCATACCTACTGTGAAGCATGGGGGTGGAAACATCATGCTTTGGGGCTGTTTTTCTGCAAAGGGACCAGGACGACTGATCCATGTAAAGGAAAGAATGAATGGGGCCATGTATCGTGAGATTTTGAGTGAAAACCTCCTTCCATCAGCAAGGGCGTTGAAGATGAAACGTGGCTGGGTTGGGCAGCATGACAATGATCCCAAACACACCGCCCGGGCAATGAAGGAGTGGCTTCGTAAGAAGCATTTCAAGGTCTGGAGTGGCCTAGCCAGTCTCCAGATCTCAACCCCATAGAAAATCTTTGGAGGGAGTTGAAGGTCTGTGTGGCCCAGCGACAGCCCCAAAACACCACTGCTCTAGAGGAGATCTGCATGGAGGAATGGGCCAAAATACCAGCAACAGTGTGTGAAAACCTTGTGAAGACTTACAGAAAACGTTTGACCTGTGTCATTGCCAACAAAGGGTATATAACAAAGTATTGAGAAACTTTTGTTATTGACCAAATACTTATTTTCCACCATAATTTGCAAATTAATTAATTAAAAATCCTACAATGTGATTTTCTGGATTTTTTTTCCTCGTTTTGTCTGTCATAGTTGACGTGTACCTATGATGAAAATTACAGGCCTCTCTCATCTTTTTAAGTGGGAGAACATGCACACTTGGTGGCTGACTAAATATTTTTTTCCCCCACTGTATTTCTACTGATAGCCTCCATTCCTGGTAAGGTCCTAATGGCAGGGGACTTTAATTGCACTCTTGATCTTCATCTAGATCGCTCCTCTGGTTTAGACACTTCCCACTCGCAGAGTAGAAAGAAATTACAGCATTTCATTAAGGACTTAAATCTATGTGAACCTTGGAGGACTCAGAACCCGAGTAAAAGGGAGAATTCATGTTCACATTTAAATCATATTCTCATGTAGACTACTTTTTAGTTTCTTGCTCATTGCTTCCCAATGTAGCAGGAAGTGGATATGATACTGTTGTTTTGAATGACCATTCCCCTGTGTGATTATTCTATATGGATTACAAAACTAGTAAAAGGATCCTCTAGATGGCGTTTGCATCCCAGATGGTTAAAGGACCCAGACTTCTTACATTACGCTGGAGTGCATATAGATGTTTATTTCACATTGAACACTGACCAAACGTCAGCGAGTACCAGATGGGAGGATTTCAAAGCACATATTTGCGGGCAAATTATACGTTTTACCAGTTTCAAATCTGATAAATCAGAAAATGAGAGACGGAGAGCAAAATGAGAGAATTGGAGAGGGAAGCTTTTTTGGATAACTCAGTAGAAGTAAACAAGGAATGATTTGGTCTTAAAGCTCAGTATGAAGAACTTCCCACCTCAAAGGCTGCAAACAGCTTTACTAGGCTGAAACAGTCCTATGATCAAGGTGAAAAACCTGGTAAATTGCTGGCCTGGCACATTAAGAAGCAAAATTCAGCCTTTAATGCAATTCATAATTTACAAGGACAATTATCAATGGATCCTGTAGAAATAAACCAAACATTTGCTTCCTACTACAACACACTTTACAACTTTGAATCTCCTGAGAACTGAACTAGTCAGGTCTTCATTTTCCCTCTATTTCAGAAGACACTCATTTGGATCTGATAAAAGGAATTGGATGGTGTTGAAATATCTGATGCTATTTTCGATATGAAGGGAGGTAAAGCGGAAGGTCCAGATGGGCTCCCAATAGATATTTAAGGACAAACTTCTAGGTCCACTTTTGGATATGTACAGTGCATTAGGAAAGTACTCAGACCCCTTTACTTTTTCCACAATTTGATTCGTTACAGCCTTATTCTGAAATTGATTAAATAAAAAAAATCCTCATCAATCTACACACAATACCTCATAATGACAAAGTGAAAACAGGTTCTTAGACATTTTTGCAAATGTATTAAAAATAAAAACAGCAGAAATACCTTGTTTACATAAGTATTCACACCCTTTGCTATGTGACTCGAAATTGAGCTCAGGTGGATCCTGTTTTCATTGATCATCCTTGAGATGTTTCTAAAACTTAATTGGAGTCCAACTGTGGTAAATTCAATTGATTGGAGATGATTTGGAAAGTCACACAACTGTCTATTTGGTGACCAAGAACATGATGGTCACTCTGACAGAGCTCCAGAGTTCCTCTATGGAAATGTGAGAACCTTCCAGAAGGACAACCATCTCTTCAGCACTCCACCAATCAGGCCTTTATGGTAGAGTGGCCAGACGGAAGCCACTCCTCAGCAAAAGGCACATGACAGCCCGCTTGGAGTTTGCCAAAGGCACCTAAAGTACTCGGACCATGAGAAACAAGATTCTCTGGTCTGATGAAACCAAGATTGAACTTCTTGGCCTGAATGCCAAGCATCACGCCTGGAGGAAACCTGGCACCATCCTTATGGTGAAGCACGGTGGTGGAAGCATCATGCTGCGCGGATGTTGTTAAGCGGCAGGGACTGGGAGCCTAGTCAGGATCGAGGGAAAGATGATTGGAGCAAAGTACAGAGAGATCTTTGATGAAAACCTCCTCCAGTGCGCTCAGGACCTCAAGACCGGGGCGAAGGTTCACCTTCCAATATGACAACGACCCTAAGCACACAGCCAAGACAACGCAGGAGTGACATCGGGACAAGTCTCTGAATGTCCTTGAGTGGCCCAGCCAGAGCCGGGACATAAACCCAATCGAACATCTCTGGAGACCTGAAAATAGCTGTGCAGCGACGCACCCCATCCAACCTGACAGAGCTTGAGAGGATCTGCAGAGAGGAATGGGAGAAACTCCCCAAATACAGATGTGCCAAGCTTGTAGCGTCATACACATTAAGACTTTAGCTGCAATCACTGCCAACGGTGCTTAAACAAAGTACTGAGTAAAGGGTCTGAATACTTATGTAAATATGATTGTTCAGTTGTTGTTGTTTTTGCTTTATCATTATGGGGTATTGTGTGTAGATTGATGAGGGGAAAAAAACTATTTAATCTATTTTACAATAAGGCTGTAACGTAACAAAATGTCGAAAAAGTCAAGGGGTCTGAATACTTTCAGAATGCACTGTATATAGACAGGTGTGTGCCTTTCCAAATCATGTCCAACAAACTTAGTTAGATAGAACCTGCTCTTACCCTGAGAAACAGATTTCCCAATCTTCTCCTCCTCTTCTTCATCTTTAATGTTGACATTCAGCTCCAGTGTTTGACTGCAGTCTTCCAGCTTCACTGATGCCATCTCTGGATATTGCGATGCAAACTGTGCTCCACTGTCACAATCAGGACCCAGTGACTGTAGGTTTGGACTCAGTGTGGAAGGAGAGAGGCAGGCTGGGTTTGTCCTCACTGTTGATGTTACCGGCCTCAGACTTACGTGAATCGGCCAGTATTAATAAAGAGAAACAGATACAAAAAGTTATTGTCTTCACAGTTCTGGCACTTTCTTTATTCTCTAAAAATATTTTCACTTTTTTCTTGTTCAATTATCTAATTCATTGCTTGACTTGGACTGAAATAGGTGCTAATACTCATTTTGGGTGCCGGTACTGTTTATATTAAAGTGCAGGAGCTCCACAATACTTTTGAGCTAATACCTAACCTATAGTAGATAAATGCATATATGACTCAAAATCCATTTAGTACAAGGTTACAGTTTGTTTTAGACAGCACTGTGTGCTAATTTCCTTAAACCTTGTCTTCACTGTATTACTTCAATCAAAAACCAATTGTTTTTCCTGTTCACACCATAGCAACATTTATTGATAAAGACTGAAACTAGTGAATGTGTCTGAATATTAGTACACATGTAGAAAACTGATAATCATTACATTCTGCTTCAAAACAGTAGTGCGACCGTGAAATTGTCTCTGATGCACCCGCACTGTCCTCACTGAAGTCCGTTGACGCTGACCGAGAGTAGCCGCCATTTTACCAGCATTGGAATTTTACACAAAACCAATAATATGCAAAACGAACTCAGAAATCTCAAATAAATTGATTATTAATTAAACTAAAATGAGAAAATTATGTACATTCACTCAGACAAACCCAAAATCTCTAGCTATGTGACTTGTAAAATAGTTTTTATCACGTTCTTTCACTTACTCGGTTTGACACAAAAATAACACATCAAACCTTTAACAAACGTGATAATACCTTAACGGATTTGTTACCTAACATGGTATGACATGTTCTTTCGACATTACAAAGTTTAAACGTGCTATTACATACCTGTAGTAATAAATAGAAACGGACACAAAGGTTATCTTCTTGACTGTACAGTTCTGGCGCTTTCTTTATTGTGAAGAATGGTGGCCGCCTGCCCGGAACTTCCTGTCCCCCCACTACTAACGGTCCGTGCATTCCGAGATCGGATTACAACATTTCATTAAATTACAACAAAAAAAGTGTAAACTGTAGCAATTTATTTCCCTTTATAGTTTATTAGCCTAAGCATGACCTTCATCTACATAATTTCTCTAGGATTGGAACCGGTTCAGGGAAATAACCGGAAAAAGTGTTCTATACTTTTTAGGAACAGCACAGTTATTTTAAAAGCATGGAATCCAGGTAATAACCTTATTTTCCTTTCCGGGTATTTTTCTCCAGTCCCACAAAAATCGCAACAAAGCTCACTCTAGAAACGTATTCCAGTTTCTGCCTGCCAGCTGGAATAGGCCCTTTTCACGTGACGTCAGACAACTTCCGTTCTGCCGCGATGCAGGTTATGTTTACATCCGGTGTCGCTTAGGAACGCTTAGCTAGTAGCACATCATTATGGAGTTCACCCAGTCCCTTTCACATCTGCCACCAATACGACTTAACGACGTAGAACGACTTGCTGACAAGTGGTCCCTTACTTCAAGATCGAAGCTTGATAAAGGCTACAAGTTCTTCGTTGAAGGTTACCTGTTTGATTATGAAGGTACGTGTTTATCTTTATTTAGCTTAAATTAGCCCTATGCTAGCGAAGGTTATGAGCTGACGAGTTTCTGTTTTGCAGCCTCTTTTTAATATTACTGCTGTTTGTATCGACCGTAAGATAAGAGTCAGTAATGTATTAATGGCTAATGCTGCGCCCTTTCTCCCAATCACTGTATTGAAACAGTCTCAAGTGTAGTTAACGGTGAGGTGACAGTGAGAGGGCGATGTTACAGGTCCATGAAGAAAAATGAGGAGGCTCATCGGCTTCAGGTTTCTCAGATAAACAGTTCTCTACTGTTGCGATACAGACACCGGGAGAAAAGAAACAGCTAAATTAACATTCAGCTTTGACCAGGAATCAATATTTATCTAGCTATCATGCACAACAGTATTTGAATAGGTGAGTTACTATACATTCATGAATAAACTAACTGCCTAACAAAGGGTTAGATAGCTAGCTAAGTAAACTTGTTACATTACAGCCAGGCAGCAATGTAACGCTACCTTTTAACGTTATCGGTATCTGGTACTAAGTTGTTGTTAGCTAACGTTAGCCCACTTTTAAGTAACTAAGGCAGTGAACAATTATGAATTAACAATAACGTTAGCAAGTTACAAACCATTGCATATACGTAAACATTATTACTCTTAACTTTACTAATTTAACTTAAACGTACCTTTTGGAATTTCTTCAAGTAGCTAGCTTGCTAGTTAGTGGTCAACAGTTGTATTTTCGTTGAGAAGTCTCAGGTTACGGGCGAACGGAAGTGAAGTTAACCTGCTACGCGGAAAGGCGGAAGTTAGATGACGTCATCGTGAAAAGGGCCTATGGAAACCTTTGCCAGTGGGTGTGCGTGTGGAAACTACCTGCTCCTCCCCTCCGAAGCATAGGTTACTGTATCCTACTGGCAACGTTACAAGCATGATTCAGAAATTAGGGAGATATGTTTAATTTGAGAAGAATGGATGAACTTTTTCAATGCTAGTTAAGGATACTATAGTCACCACGTTTCACATTGGATTTATTAACGACAAAAAGGTACGACCTCTTTTTAATTATAGTGCTGCACTGCACTTTACAAACAAGGTTGTTAGCTAGCTAGCTAACATTAGCTCTGTTCCAACGTTAAACCAACTCTGTAGTTCCGATAAGTTGACAGAGAAGCAGACGGCCTGACCGATAAGCTGACAGAGAAGCAGACGGCCTGACCGATAAAGGACAGAGAAGCAGACGGCCTGACCGTTAAGCTGACAGAGAAGCAGACGGCCTGACCGATAAGCTGACAGAGAAGCAGACGGCCTGACCGATAAGCTGACAGAGAAGCAGACGGCCTGACCGATAAAGGACAGAGAAGCAGACGGCCTGACCGTTAAGCTGACAGAGAAGCAGACGGCCTGACAGATAAGCAGACAGAGAAGCAGACGGCCTGACTGATAAGCAGACAGAGAAGCAGACAGAGGCAGACAGAGCAGCAGATGGCCTGACCGATAAGCAGACAGAGAAGCAGACACTCCATGTAGGAGACTTTATGTAAAACGCATAGGGCGACAGAAAGACAAGTCACACAGCATGATGTTAAAGTAGAAGCAGCCCATTCACTCAGACATAATAACCCCCTACCAATCATAAGAATACAATACAATGTTTCACACACAAGTTATATGTGCCTATATGTTACAACATGTTGCTTCTCTTGTATTGTCAACATCAATTTCAAATTATTTGGCTGTCAGCAAATACATGGTTATCAATACTACTAATATATATGAAGGGTGGATATGTTGATGGAGGTATTTCACATGGCCTTGATCCATGTCCTGCCTGGTACTCATGGCTTGTATTGTCACACTACTTGCAGCAAAACTGTTGAGTCTTTTATTATTTTGCAGATCTTCAAGCAGTGGAGATGAGGATAATGGTGAAACTGGAGATGATCCGTACAGAGTTCAGGACTGCTCTGAACCAAGTTATGGAAGCCATAGAGGATAATGGTGAAACTGGAGATGATCCGTACAGAGTTCAGGACTGCTCTGAACCAAGTTATGGAGGCCATAGAGGATAATGGTGGAACTGGAGATGATCCGTACAGAGTTCAGGACTGCTCTGAACCAAGTTATGGAGGCCATAGAGGATAATGGTGAAACTGGAGATGATCCGTACAGAGTTCAGGACTGCTCTGAACCAAGTTATGGAGGCCATAGAGGATAATGGTGAAACTGGAGATGATCTGTACAGAGTTCAGGACTGCTCTGAACCAAGTTATGGAGGCCATAGAGCATAATGGTGGAACTGGAGATGATCCGTACAGAGTTCAGGACTGCTCTGAACCAAGTTATGGAGGCCATAGAGGATAATGGTGGAATTGGAGATGATCCGTACAGAGTTCAGGACTGCTCTGAACCAAGTTATGGAGGCCATAGAGGCCCGGCAGCCAAAGGAGTCAGAGTCCTTGGGGCAACTTGAAATGCTGCAAAACCCTGCAGAAACAAATGAGGAACTAAAGGATATCTGTGAAACACTTAAAGACTCCCACTATCGAAGGGAAATGGTAGGGATGGCCATTTAAAATGTATCTGTTTGTAAAAAATTGGAAATCTATATCAAGTATTTTGAAAGCAATTGACAAAAATAAGTTAGCTGTTTATCAAGAGCCCCTTGATTGCGTCCAGATTTGAGAGAAAATTGCAACCTGCAAAATAATTGAATCCAAATATCTTAATGTCAACGAAATGCAGTTGTCATATATGCCATATGCCTATTTAGTGTTTGGATTGATTTCCCAATTAACACTTAACTTATTTTAAGAAGAAACGATCAGCCCTCTGCCTGTTTACACAAGTTTTAGCCCATGATGTCACGCCCTGGCTCTGGGGACTCTTAAATGTTGAGCCAGGGTGTGGATTTTTCTTTGTTTAGTTTTCTATGTTTTTTGTTCTAGATCGTTTAGATCTATGTTGGCCAGGGTGGTTCCCAATCAGAGGCAGCTGTAGCTCGTTGTCTCTGATTGGGGACCATACTTAGGCAGCCTGTTGGCACCAGTTAGTTTGTGGGATCTTGATCCGTAAAGGTTTGGTGTATGTAACCTCAGGACTTCACATATCGTTTCGTTTTGTTGTTTTGTTCATGTGTTGTGTATCAATAAAGATGTACGCTTATCACGCTGCGCCTTGGTTCCACGAGTCATCAGTCAACGTGCGTGACAGAAGATCCCACCTAAAGAGGACCAAGCAGCGTGTCCAGGAACAGACAGCCTATACTTGGGAGGAGATCCTGGACGGGAAGGGATCCTGGACTTGGGAAGAGATTCAGGCCGGAATGGATCGCCGTCCTTGGGAGGAGACTGTGGAGGCACGCTACAGAGAGGAGCAGTGGCAACACAGAGGGTACCGGCCGAGGAGGAACAGCCCCAAGAAAAATGTTTGGGGGGGCTAAAAGGGTGGTTGGCGGAGCCTAGAGTTAGAGCAGAGCCAACTCCCCATACTCAGGCTAGGAAGCGTGAGACTGGGCAGGCTCCGTGTTATGCGGAGCCACGTACTGTGCCGTGAGTGTTCCGGCACAGTCCTGTACGTCCGGTGCTAGCACCAAGCCAGTGGTGCGTGTTCCCAGTCCAGCCCGGCCTGTTCCTGCTCCCCGCACCAAGCCAGTGGTGCGTGTTCCCAGCCCGGTCCGGCCTGTTCCTGTCCCTCGCACCAAGCCAGTGGTGCGCGTCGCCAGCCCGGTCCGGCCCGTTCCTGCTCCCCGCACCAAGCCTGTGGTGCGCATCGTCAGCCCGGTCCGGCCCGTTCCTGCTCCCCTCACCAAGCCAGTGGTGCGCGTCGTCAGCCCGGTCCGGCCCGTTCCTGCTCTCCGCGCCAAACCAGTGGTGCGTGTGTCCAGTCCGCCACGGCGCGTGCCTGTTACACCGGTGCCTGGTCCGGCACCGGTCAGCTGCTCCACTCCGGAGTCAGAGCAATCCGCTCCACCGGGGTCCGGTCCAACTCCAGTCAGCGGATCCACTCCGGAGCCAGAGCAATCCGCTCCACCGGTGTCCAGTCCAGCTCCGGCCAGCGGCTCCAGTCCGGAGCCAGTAAGGTTTGGTCCACCGTCGTCGGGTCCAGCTCCAGTCAGCGGGACCAGACCAGGGGCGCAACGGGGAGGTGGAGAAAAGGTGGTGGTCACGCCCGGAGCCGGATCCGCCTCCGAGGCGGAAAGCCCACCCGGCCCCTACCCTCTTGTGTTTGTGTGGCGGAGGAGAACTGGGTGAAAGTGTTGTCGTCAGATGAGACCAAAATCGAGCTCTTTGGCATCAACTCAACTCACCGTGTTTGGAGGAGGAGGAATGCTGCCTATGACCCCAAGAACACCATCCCCACCATCAAACATGGAGGTGGAAACATTATGCTTTGGAGGTGTTTTTCTGCTAAGGGGACAGAACAACTTCACCGCATCAAAGGGACGATGGACGGGGCCATGTACCGTAAAATCTTGGGTGAAAACCTCCTTCCCTCAGCCAGGGCATTGAAAATGGGTCGTGGATGGGTATTCCAGCATGACAATGACCCAAAACACACGACCAAGGCAACAAAGGAGTGGCTCAAGAAGAAGCACATTAAGGTCCTGGATTGGCCTAGCCAGTCTCCAGACCTTAATCCCATAGAAAATCTGTGGAGGGAGCTGAAGGTTCGAGTTGCCAAACGTCAGGCTCGAAACCTTAATGACTTGTAGAAGAGCTGCAAAGAGGAGTGGGACAAAATCCCTCCTGAGATGTGTGCAAACCTGGTGGCCAACTACAAGAAACGTCTGACCTCTGTGATTGCCAACAAGGGTTTTGCCACCAAGTACTAAGTCATGTTTTGCAGAGGGGTCAAATACTTATTTCCCTCATTAAAATGCAAATCAATTCATAACATTTTTGACATGCGTTTTTATGGATTTTTGTTGTTGTTATTCTGTCTCTCACTCTTCAAATAAACCTACCATTAAAATTATAGACTTATCATGTCTTTGTCAGTGGGCAAACGTACAAAATCAGCAGGGGATCAAATACTTTTTTCCCTCACTGTATGTCAGCGGAAACCACAGCTACGTAGAAGGAACGTTTCACAATAACGTTATCATGACTTATTTAGGGACTAAAATAACTTTGGTCACGTCCTGGAACGTAATTTTGTTAGCTGGGAAAGCTCTAGAAACGTATTCCAGTTTCTGCCTGCCAGCTGGAATGGAAATCCTTGCCAGTGGGTGTGCGTGTGGAAACTACCTGCTCCTCCCCTCTGAAGCATAGGTTACTGTATCCTACTGACAACGTTACAAGCATGATTCAGAAATTAGGGAGATATGTTTAATTTGAGAACAATGGATGAACTTTTTCAATGCTAGTTAAGGATACTATAGTCACCACGTTTCACATTGGATTTATTAACGACATAAAGGTACGACCTGTTTTTAATTCTAGTGCTACACTGCACTGCACAAACAAGGTTGTTAGCTAGCTAGCTAACACTGCACTGCACAAACAAGGTTGTTAGCTAGCTAGCTAACACTGCACTGCACAAACAAGGTAGTTAGCTAGCTAGCTAACATCTGCTCTGGTCCAACGTTAAACCAACTCTGAAGTTCAAAGACATTCAAAGTTCCTCCATAGAAGCCGCTCCTCCGTAGGTATAATTCTGTGGGCCTAATTCAGATAATGCAGGTCATAACACGATTCCCAGCTCTTCAATGCAAGCTTTCTCTATCCTCTAACGAGCTCTCCATACCCGCAAAATGTCGCACCCTTACACTGTGATTGGCAGCACAGTGTGCTCTGAATGATTTTTCTTATACAGATACTCTGTGGTGTACTAGTGTATTTATTCTCCCACTTGGATGTCACTTCCACAAGCTTTAAATTGAGGGCCAGGTTGTCAGGATGGGTAATGTACTGTACACATTAATTACAAGTACTCCCAAAGATACACTTCATTTTAAATAGCTAAATCCTGTGTAACAACTAGTAATTACATTGTACTTGGCTAACATTACATGTACTATGCTTTGAAATAGTGTCTTATTCTTTATCTGGGATTTGGATTTGTAAAATGTATTATAAAATGTATTTAATATATGTCTGATTAGGCTCAGGTAGCATCAGGTTTGTATTTTCATGCTGATCAAAGCTCTAATCAAATCCAGACATTTATAAGCGTTATAATGCTTTTGAATGACACTTCCGGTTTTGGCGGAAAATACCGGGTTACCCGGGAGAAAAGTGATTTATTCTCGGGATGGAACATTTGTAAAACACAGGGGAAATATTAAACCCTGATGCGCATTCCAGTTGATTCACAAGACACCAACTAAGTAACTTACATATACGGTATCTTCATTAGGCCTAATGGCATTTCATGTCCATGATAGGAAGTTTGTTGTAGTGACTCAGTAAGGCTAATTGTAAAAGTAACCCTCTAAAGTGCCATGTTTGTACAGTTTATTATGTGGAGGAAACATTTAGGCAGCCAGGACCATACACCAGGACCGCTCCGTAGGCCGCACTGTAGGCCTAGCTCTTACTGCAGTCCAGTGCCATGGACATCTTTGAAGTTTGGCCTCTAGTAATTTAGGAGGGCAACTTTATGAAGGCCTCCTCACCCTGGTCTTATCGTACAAGGCTCTACAGACATATAAAATAAAGACAGGCTATTTTTACATATTATTTGCGTTGATTATGTATTGAAGTCAAGTGGTTCAACATTAAAATGTAGTTGGATGGACCACACAGGACTGCTTGGAAAATGCGACGGTCGGTGGAACACTTGCGCCACCAAGTGGACAATTGCTTCAGTTCTCTTGTGGCATCAACGCTACCAGAGATATGTGATATAAGATCAAATGTTATGTCAATATTATTATCTCTAAATTGATTCCGCCACCCGTATTTCATACATTATTATTCAGATTTAGCTGTTAATCTGGATTTAATTTCATAAACGCTTTCTGTCATTTCCGATTGGAGGTCAGAGAACCACGTGACTTCCGAACCTACCAATGTGTTACTTTGTAACAGTCAAAAGTGGTTATTCCCAACGTTGATCAACTCCCAATCTATGCCAAGATTTTTTTAAAGCATTATCTTTGATATTTGGCGGACAGTTTACAGAGCTACGTTTTGTGTAAACGTCATCGAATTTGACGTGTCCGAGAATGGGACCTATCTCCCGAAACCATTGCGGTTTCTCTTCTTGGCTAAAATGAAGTGTAGTATCTGGAGTACAAGTTTTTATTGACCACATATAGTCGATGCGAGAGGCTCTGGTGCCATCACCACAATTTTTGTTTTAGATTCCGTCTCTCACAGTTGAAGTGTAACTATTATATAAATTACAGACCTCTACATGCTTTGTAAGTAGGAAAACCTGCAAAATCGGCAGTGTATCAAATACTTGTTCTCCCCACTGTACATGTCAACTGCATATATTTGAGTCTTGTGAAATAGCAGGCCTATCAAATAATGACTTCAGACAAATACATCAGATAACGTTACCGGTATGTGAGGCAGTTCATGTTACCAGTACATGACTTTAGCACATTTAATAGTTTATACTGTATAGTCTTCCAGTGTATATATTTCCAATCATAACAATTGTCTTCTTTTTGTTAAACTACTTTATTACTTAGCTATTTGTGTATATTTTTGATCATGTGTATTGCACTGTTGAGGAGAGCTTGCAAGTAAGCATTTCACTGTACCATTTACACCCTGTATTCTGTGGAGGTGATGAATAAACTTTGATTAGAAGATTAATGCACCATTGATATCAGCTATCATAGTCAAGATAACGGTGACTGACTTGACCAGCACTCTCTAGCCATCATTGACATTGAGATGAACTTGCTCAAATGTGAAAATACAAAATACATCACAATCCTAACTAATTAAAACTAAGCATCTGCGTTAACTCAGCATGATTTATTTTCACAATGAGAGGGGGTGCACCGTTCCTGGAGGTACTGCAATACCAGGTCGATGCGTGGAGTGGACGGAGCAAGCCCCTATTCCATCTCCCTGTTCCAAAAATCAATTTAATATATGGTCCCCAGATAGGGGACGTATCAGATATTAAACTGATAAGAACAGATTTTTATTTTTTATTTTTTATTTTTGGAAAAATAATTTTTATTTTCATTTCACATTCAAATACAAGTACAAATTCAGTGCATAACGTTGTACATAACATGGGTTTACAAAAACAGTACCTTAACCGTATAAAAATAGCGAAACTCCTAAAAAAAAGTGCTGTTCTGAGGAACCTGACCAGCTAAAAGGCCAACATTCAAGAGATGCATGTAAACAATTGCCTCTAACAATCTCCCAAAGCTGATCTTTCAAAGGAATAAAAACTATTATAGAAATAAAAACATACAGATATACCAAAGGGAACTCTGAATAAACCTCAGTGTATATTGAATATTTACAAAGACTTAGCCTACATTTCAATTTAAACGACAGAATACAGTTATACATAGGCCTATATATAGGCTATAAAAAACGTTTACAATGAAGGGTATACCCCTTTCCATCTATATTTAACAGATGTGATGCCCCACTTATCTATTTCGAATTGTATTTTTTTCCAAATTTCTTGTTTTATAAATGTAACCAATCCCGTCGGTGACCACTTGAGGGTGTCATTGACCGTACCACATCTGGCCTCCCAAAGTTTGGTCTTGATAAGGGACACCAGAGTTACTAATTCTAATAATTGCACCTTTTCCACATTTTTTAGTTCAAATTTGGCTACCCCTTCATAATCAATGTTTTTTAAAATATTAAAATCTATTTTAATTTTCTTCCAAACTATTTGGGCAAAAGAGCATTCCCATAAAACATGGGGAATTGTTTCAATTGCAAAACAGTTGTCCCTGGGACAAAATTTATTCAGGGTCAAATTATGATCATATAATGTTGAACGGACCGGAAGACGTCTGTGTAAAACAAGCCAATTAAAATCTTTCAGTCTGTTGTCTAAACCTTTTAATTGTGCCCGTAGCCAGGTGGAAGGTGATATTGGTAATCGGTCTCTAGGACAACAATTTTCTATCAATTTCACATATAGCAGTCTGTGGTTGATTACATTTTCTTTTACTTTGCAGACAGGGTTTTTCCTTGCCCATTCAACTATTTTCTTAAAATGTAATGGGATAATTTCAGCTTTTGGCTTACTATTATCCCACTCCACCATAAACCTTAACGGTATGGACAGCCAGAATTTGATTAATATATTACATTTGTGTACAGAAGACGACAAAAGACAACAAACGTTTGAGTAGAACAACGCATCTAGTTTGAGAGGAATATGAGGGAAATCCCTTCCACCAGCCTCTATAGGCTGGTACATCCGATCTCTCCGGATGTACTCATATCCCCCCCAAAAGAAATTAAACAGTACACGTATGAACATTTTCCTTAGAGACACCGGCATGGGAAACACATATGCAAGGTGGAGTAATGAAGGCAGAATGTCCGCCTTCAGCACTAACACCTTGCCACTAAAAGATAATCGCCTCACTTTCCACAGTCCCAATCTTTTATTAAGCGAAAGTAGTTTTTCTTTCCAATTAACCATGTCATCTTTAATTTCATTTCCGAAAGATATCCCGAGCACTACCATTGGTCCTGTGCACACAGTCAAACCACATAACGGATCAGATCTCCATTTCCACTGTCCCATATATTTTATTTCTGTTTTATTCTTGTTAATCCTAGACCCGGAGGCAACAGAGAACTCATCAATGACTTTGATAACCTCTTTCAAGCTCAGGTCGTCTTGTAAATATAAAATGGTGTCGTCCGCGTATTGTGAAATTTTTAGAATATCCCCTCCAGGTAATATAATGCCTTTGATGTTGTAATTTGTCCTAATTGCACATGCGAAAGGTTCAATATATAAAACATACAATAGCGCAGAGAGAGGGTCCCCCTGTCTGACACCTCGTAATTGCTTGATTACATTTCCAATATTCCCATTAATATTTACTCTGCTTCCCACATTACTATAAAGAATTTTTACCCATTTCATGAAATTATTTCCAAAACCACATTTTTTCAGAACTCTAAACAAAAACTCATGGTTTACCATGTCAAAGGCTTTTTCCTGGTCCAAATTTACAGTAATAGCTGGCAGGTGCCTTTCCTCTAAATATGCTTGAACGTCTCTGTGCAATTGCAAGTTCCAGGTTAACTTTCTCCCTACCACACCACATGTTTGGTCTAAACCAACAACATATGCCATGGCAGAAGACAGACGATTAGTTATGGCTTTACTTAATACTTTATAGTCTACACATAACATTGTTAAAGGTCTCCAATTTGCTAGTGTCTTGGGGTCTCCATTTTTGTAAAGTAGCGAGATTACCCCCTCGCACATTGAACCTCCCATATGCTCCAAACCAAAAATAACTCTAAATACTTCCAAAAGATGACATCCAATTAAATCCCAATAAACTACGTAAAACTCTTTAGAGAGCCCATCCACTCCTGGTACTTTGTTATCTTTCATGCTCTTCAGTGCCATATATATTTCATCTAAATTCAATTCCCCTTCTAATTGGTCTCTAATATCTAAAGGTATCTGCACATCCACACATTTAAAAAAAGTAGTCCCCTTCTCATAATTAATTGTTTGCTTTTGGAATAGCTGAGAAAAGTGCTGGGTAGCGACACCAAGCATGCCATCTCCATCCTCAACCGTCTCCCCGTCTTGATTCAATAAAGCCGAAATGGTCCTCCTCTTTCCCCGTGACTTAATTTGTTTGAAAAAATATGCAGAGCACTTCTCATCATTATCCCATTTATCTTGTTGACTTTTAAACATGAAATCTCGAGCTTTCTTTTCAAAAAAGGCCTGCTGCTTTTTCTGCAGGTTACACAATGTGTCTTTATCTAAACCACCACCATTCAAATTACCTTGGATGTGCAGATCTTCTAGTTCGTTCTGCAACTTATAAAAATCTTTGTATTAATTACGTGCTTTAGTTTTGCAATAATTCTGAATAAAAATCTTGATTCTTAATTTTGTGCTCTCCCACCAGTCTATGACAGTAGAATAAAATGATTTCATGGTTACACAGCCCTGGAAAAAATACCTAAATCTAGTCTCAAATGTTTTGTCATGTAAAATACCATTATTAATTTTCCAATATCCTTTTCCAAATTCAATTGTTTTTAATTCTACTGTCACAGACAGGCAACTGTGGTCAGAATAAAAAACCGGGGTGACGCGTGCAGAGGACACTCCGAGTCCACGCGGAACAAACACATAATCTATGCGGCTCCTCGCGCCCCTGCTGTTTCCCCAGGTGAAACCGGGATCATTTGCATGCGCCACTCTATAAGTATCCACCAAATTATATTTCTCTATGAGATTTTTTACAAGATGCCCTCCCAGATTACCTCGGTCATATGACACATTAAAATCTCCCCCCATAATAACCTGTCTGTTTGTCATAAAAATAGCGTCTAGGTTGTTCAGCATTTCCCTCCTTTCCTTGGGTGTCGATGGTGCATATACATTAATTAACCGAAGACATTTACCCCTCCAATCAATATCTACTATTAAAACCCTCCCGTGTACTGCCGAAAAACTTCCCACTATTTTAAAATCCCTATTTCCACATAGAACACCAACCCCTGTAGAATGCACCCCGCCGACACTCCACCTTGACTCTCCCTGAACCCATTCCCTCGTAAATCTCTCCACATCATTTTGATCTTTTAAATGTACTTCTTGTAAAAAACACACAGAGAAGCAAATGGAGGACAAATGGGAAAAAACAGTCGCCCTTTTAACGGGGTTCCTAAGCCCTCTAGCGTTTATGCTAGCTATGTTAAAAAGGGACGACATGGGGAAAGGAGGGAAGCAGACAACTATCTAAATATGACATGAATTTCCAGACTCACTTTAAGTCCAGTTCCTCGTTAGGAGGCCTGTCTGGGAAACGGTGGTCCCCAGGGGGAGGACTGTCCACAAAGATAGGGGTCGGGAAAACCCTTTCCTCCTCAGTCAGTGTGGGTGCTGGAACACCGCTGGGTGCGAGACCGCTGCTGTCGGTAGAGCTCGCGCCTGACAGGGAAAGCAGAGTCTCCTCTGCGCTGCACGGGTTTCCCGCGCTTTTCTCCTCAGACTCCCCGCTTGCAAAACAACTGAAACGATTCCCCCCCAGGGCGGACTCCTCCGTCGCCTCCATGTGGATGAGTGGGGAAACAGGGCTCATCTGCTTCCTCTTGATAGAGCACTTCCTCCTCTCTCCCACCGTGGTCCAGCTCTCCGGAGCAGAGGGCGCGGTGGGCTCTCCCGTAGCCTCCTCCATTTGCTTGCTCCAGCTCCTGTCCCCCGCTCCGCTCTCCTCATGAGGTGATGATGGCTGTGTTTACCTTTTCTAGAAAAGGTAAATACAGCTATCTGTATGGCTTTGTAAAAATGAACAACCATATTCTGGTCAATTGTATAGATTTGTAAATATGATGATGTCTCCTTTCATGCATACATTTTCAAATAAAGCTCTGCTTTGAGAAAGATCGAATGATATTGTTTCATCTTACCTTATGGCCTGCACACTGCTTGTGAAGCTGTCGAGGGCACGTTTGATGAAGACAGCATCGATGTCCTTCTTCTGTGCCCTTGAAAACTTTAGCATTTTTAAGATGGTCATCAAACACCTCATCTAATTGTGCCACAAAGTTGACAAGTCCAAGAAAAATACCAGGGTTGGTGGAGCCCTCCGTTTCATCTTTGCCTCGCAAAGCTAACTCAAACACTCCGCAAAACTTCACACACTGGATTAGCCGGCTGAGGATGTGGCGGTTCTTGCTAACCTCATCGTTGTGGCGGCGGACAGCTAGCCTGTATCCCTCATCCAGTTGAGTGACAATGTTCACTCTCCCCAAAGCAGACAATCTCAAACAGCTATCCATGTGGGTCTTTGACAGCTCATGTTTCTTAATCTTTTCTGAAAGATGGTGCATGTCGGTTACACCAGTCGCTGTCCAAGCCGTGCTGTCTGCCGTGCCGCCTTCAGGGTGAAAGAGTAAGCAGGGGTAGCAGAAAACTGCATTAGCTACATCGCAGCCTGCTAGCCAGATTTCTCGTTCATACCAATTTTTGGAAAATCCTCGGGTGTAGGACTTTCCCCCTTTAGTAGAAACCTGTTGAATTATTAAATTTGGTCTGGGAGGTCCTAATTGTTTCGTTGCCAATTTATCTTGATTTGTTCGCCGACAAAAAGGAACTTATTTCAAAGAGACAATCGAGTTGCACTGAAGGGTAGCCATGTTGACAGTAGTAATGAATTGATTGACGTGGCTACCCGCTCTTTTCTTAGTTACGTTCATGGTTATGTTACGTATGACGAAAGCGCGTAAGTGCAAGCCCTCAGAATCCCATAGAGATTGTATTGAAAGCTCTGATATTTGAAAAAAAAGGATTTTACATTAGAGGCTATGAGAGACTTCTGGGCGATTTTCAACCTGACTGAAATCGCCCCAAAACGGGCGGGGACATTTGAAGCACGACTTTAGCCTGATTGGACATTTAGTGGCAGATCAGACGTCTAGATTAGAACACTGATAACTACTGTTGCCGTGATATAATTGATTAGAAAAAAAATCCCTTCCTTTTCCCGTTTGGCAGTGCGTCGCCCATTTCGCCCTAATGAACACACCGCCCCTGATCTTGGCATACATTAGGAGTTGATCAACGTTGGGAATAACCACTTTTGACTGTTACAAAGTAACAAATTGGTAGGTTGGTAAGTCACGTGGTCATCTGCCCTCCAATCGGAAATGACAGAAAGCGTTTATAAATTAAATCCTGATTAACAGCTAAATCGGAATAATAATATATGAAATACCGGTGGGGGAATCAATTTAGAGATAATAATATTGACATAACATTTGATCTTATATCACATATCTCTGGTAGCGTTGACGCCACAAGAGAACTGAAGCAATTATCCACTTGGTGGCGCAAGTGTTCCACCGACCGTCGCGTTTTCCAAGCTGTCCTGTGTGGTCCATCCAACTACATTTGAATGTTGAACCACTTGACTTCAATACATCATCAACGCAAATAATAATATGAACAATAAAAATAGCCTGTTTTTATTTTACATGTCTGTAGAGCCTTGTACGATAAGACCAGGGTGAATAGGCCTTCATAAAGTTGCCGTCCTAAATTACTAGAGGCCAAACTTCAAAGATGTCCATGGCACTGGACTGCAGTAAGAGCTAGGCCTACAGTGCGGCCTACGGAGCGGTCCTGGTGTATGGTCCTGGCTGCCTAAATGTTTCCTCCACATAATAAACTGTACAAACATGGCACTTTAGAGGGTTACTTTTACAATTAGCCTTACTGAGTCACTACAACAAACGTCATATCATGGACATGAAATGCCATTAGGCCTAATGAAGATACCGTATATGTAAGTTACTTAGTTGGTGTCTTATGAATCTACTGGTATGCGCATCAGGGTTTAATATTTCCTCGGTAACCTATGCTTCAGAGGGGAGGAGCAGGTAGTTTCCACACGCACACCCACTGGCAAAGATTTCCATTCCAGCTGGCAGGCAGAAACTGGAATACGTTTCTAGAGTGAGCTTTGTTGCGATTTTTGTGGGACTGAGAAAAAATCCCCGGAAAGTAAAATAAGGTTATTACCTGGATTCCATGCTTTTAAAAGAACTGCTGTTCCTGAAAAGTATATAACACTTAAGTTTCCGGTTCATTTTTAGGTTATTTTTCGGTTCTGTTCCCTGAACCGGTTTCAACCCTAGATTACAACACATGTAGAAAACTGCTGGACATTACATTCAGGCAGCTTCAAAATAGTAGTGCAACCGTCAACTTCTCTCTCTCTCTAATGCATCCGCACTGTATGCAGTGAAGTCCGTTGATGTAAACGAACTCAGAAATCTCAAATAAATTAACTATTTATTAAAATATCTTGACGAAATGATGTACATTCAATCACGCAGACAAACCCAAAGTCTCTAGTTAGCTATGTGACTTGTAAAATAGTTTTTATCACGTTCTTCACTCACTCGGTTTGACACAAAATAACACGTAGCTAAAACCTTTACCAAACTTGATAATACCTTGACATATTTGTGACCTAGCATGTTATGAAATGTTCTTTATAAATTAGAAAGTTGAAACGTGCTATTACATAACTGTAGTAATACATTTGAAACGGACACAACAGCTATTGTCTTTACAGCACAGTTTTAGCTATTTTTTCTTTATCTGAAGAATGGTGCCCGCCTGACCGCTGAGGTATAAGAGGTAGAGACTGTCTCCAAGATGGCCGACCGTTGTTTTCAACGTAATCTACTCACGTTCGCATCAGGCCAGGGTTCTGGTTGGGAAGTAGCCATCCTATGTACCTAGAGGAGACTGGCGGTAGGGTACTAGGGGGTAACTCGCCCCCCCTAAGAACAATGTCTAATTGCTGACACAAAAAATTGGTGGTGGTGGGGGGGGGGGATTATGTGGATGAAGGTCATGCTTAGGCTAATAAACTATAAAGGGAAATAAATTGCTACAGTTTACACTTTTTTAGTTATTTAATGAAATGTTGTTTTTTAGAAAAGGGGCGTTTTTTTAAGTCGCAGGGTAAGTGCCCCGCTTGGGGCAGAAATCTTTCTGATTGAGAGGGGGTCAAATACTTATTTCCCTCATTAAAATGCAAATCAATTTATAACATTTTTGACATGTGTTTTTCTGGATTTTGTTTTTGTTATTCTGTCTCTCACTGTTCAAATAAACCTACCATTAAAATGATAGACTGATCATGTCTTTGTCAGTGGGCAAACGTACAAAACCAGCAGGGGATCAAATACTTTTTCCCCCTCACTGTATACCTTGTTATTAGCTTGTACCTATAATTGTTGATCAGTCAGGTAGCATGTTAACTAACTACCAATACACTGCTTGAAACTATAATTGTTCAGAATGTGTTAGTTTACTAGTTAATAAGAAAATAAATCAAATGTAATTGTTCAATAATGTGTAATGTGTAATTGTTCAATAATTCAATGTGTTGTGTTTAAAAATAAAAATATCTGATCATATAAATGTGTTGCGTTTCAAATTACTTTTACAAATAAAAATATGTGATAATAAACAAACAAATCTAAACTAACAAATGTCAAATAATATTTGTAGTCAAGATGGCCAGTCAATTTGAATAACGTTATTGTGTATTCTACGTAATGACGCAATTTTATGTTATAACGAAAAATGTATGCACTCACTAACTGTAAGTCGGTCTGGATAAGAGCGTCTGCTAAATGACTAAAATGTAATGATGTCATCACGTGATGACATCACAACGTCATTTAGCAACTTTTAGAAACAAATTGACCTGCCTCTAACAACTTCCCCTGAAAATGAGTTGGCAACCCTGCAGGGGAGTTGCTCTTTCAACTTTCACATTTCTCTTAGACTTTCCAACATAATAATAGCCACATGGGCACATCAGGAAATATACCACACATTTTGTTTTACAGGAAATTCTACCCAGGACATACATTTTATTTCCAATATGAGGGTGAAGAAAGAAATCCCCCTTGGTCATTGTATTACAGTTCTCACAATGATTTGAGGGGAGGGTGGATAGGAAATGCTGATTGGGAACATATTCATCTGCTCTTACTAGGCTGTCCTTTATGTTTCTAGCATGTTTAAAAGAGAATTGAGAGATATTCTGAAAAGGCCGGCCCACAGAGGGATCCCAGTCCTAAATAGAAGTCAGAGATCAAACTCCTGGTTCTCCCCTGTTCCTTCCACACGCCCTCCCATTGTACTGTATGTATGAACACATTTTGAACAATGGCTGCCTAAAATGCTGTGGTGCTTACAAACACAATAGGAAAGGTTGTGGTAGACGTGGGCCATCACAGGTGAGTTCACAGCTCTTTTACTCTGAGCTTCATATCAATGACTCACCCTCAGACATGGTTTGAATCCTAATCAATCCATCCAATGTGAGTACATGTTGAAGTACAGTAGATTAATAAAGCTACAGTACTGCAGCTGGTGACAAAGCTGCGTATATTGAAAAAGCTTGTTAGTGCATAGGTCAAATGTATCTTTGTGATGCTCATTTCAGGTATTTCTACCAGCTTCAGACAAACACTAAATATTTCACTTAAAACATCGTTTTGTTGTATTTAATGATAGAGAAGAGAAGAGTTTGACCAACACAGATTCATGTCCAATCTTTGAGGACGTGTCTACATTGTTAGAGTGGTCACATGCCAATCTGTTCCATATAATAGACAGTCTTTGGGACAGTGGAAAGCTGCATGGCCCCTTGGTTGTTGCTAAGCATGCATTCTTCTTCTATGGTGTTTATTGGTGGTGTTCAGACCAACGTTAAAGGTATATCACTGCCTCCTTCTGGGCTGGAGTGTGATAGAGACATGTGGTTCTGTCCTGGTGAGATCACAGGGTCAAAGAACTTGGTATGACTGTAGTCACTCCAGGCACTCAGCCCATGAGAACCATTCATACTGTCAGATCTAATATGGAAGAACTGAATACAACCATAAGAACCATTCATACTGTCAGATCTAATATGGAAGAACTGAATACAAACATAAGAGCCATTCATACTGTCAGATCTAATATGGAAGAACTGAATACAACCATAAGAACCATTCATACTGTCAGAAATAATATGGAAGAACTGAATATAACCATAAGAACCATTCATACTGTCAGATCTAATAAGGAAGAACTGAATACAAAAGAGAAGGAGAGGTTGACCAGTACAAATTCATGTACTAATGTTATTTTTCATTGGCAGATCAATGCAGTTTTCCAAACATAATCATCATCAGTTGTTTTGTAAGATTTTAACTAACTGAACAAAAATATAAACACAACATTCAACAATTTTACTGGGGTACAGTTCATATAAGGAAATCAGACAATTGAAATACATTCATTAAGCCCTAATCTATGGATTTCACATGACAGGGGCCCACCCATCAGTCAATAAGAATAATTTTTCCCCACTAAAAGGGCTTTATTACAGATATAAATACTCCTCAGTTTCATCAGCTGTCCCGGTGGCTGGTCTCAGATGATCCTGCAGGTGAAGAAGCCAGATGTGGAGGTCCTGGGCTTGCACGGTTACACGTGGTCTGTGGCTGTGAAGCCAGTTGGACGTTCTGCCAAATTCTCGGTAGAGAAATGTACATTCAATTCTCTGGCAACAGCTCGTGAACATTCCTGCAGTCAGCATGCCAATTGCGCACTCCCTCAAAATGTAGACATATGTGGCATTGTGTTGTGTGACAAAACTGCACATTTCAGAGTGGCCTTTTATTGTACCCAGCACAAGGTGCACCTGTGTAATGATCATGCTGTTTAATCAGCTTCTTGATATGCCACAACTCGCAGGTGGATTGATTATCTTGGCAAAGGAGAAATGCTCACTAACAGAAATGGAAACAAATTTGTGCACCAAATTTGAGAGAAATAAGCTTTTTGTGCGTATGGAAAATATCTGGGATCTTTTATTTCAGCTCATGAAACATGGGAACAACACTTTACATGTCAAGTTTATATATTTTTTCAGTATAGTTTTAGAAGACAATTAACTAAATACGTAGTCATTTCATTTTAATTGTCACATGTTTGGTAAACAACAGGTGTAGACTAACAGTGAAATGTTGACCAACAATGGAGAACACAATACAACAATTATAATAATAGGAAAAAAGATTGTAGCACAAGGAATTAATACACGATGAGCAATGGTAGCTTGGCTATATACATGGGGTGCCAATACCTAGTCAATGGTAGCTTGGCTATATACATGGGGTGCCAATACCTAGTCAATGGTAGCTTGGCTATATACATGGGGTGCCAATACCTAGTCAATGGTAGCTTGGCTATATACAGTGCAACCTGAAAGTATTCAGACTCCTTAACTTTTTCCACATTTTATTACGTTACAGCCATATTCTAAAGTTGGTTAAATAATTTTTCCCCTTCATCAATCTACACACAATACACCATAATGTCAAAGCAAAACACAGGTTTTTAGAAATGTTTCCTAATTTATTAATAAAAAATTGAAATATCTAAGTATTCAGACCCTTTACTCAGTACTTTCTTGAAGCACCTTTGGCAGCGATTACAGCATCGAGTCTTCTTGGGTATGATGCTACAAGCTTGGCACACCTGTATTTGGGGAGTTTCATTCATTCTTCTCTGCAGATCCTCTCAAACTCTGTCAGGTTGGATGGGGAGCGTTGCTGCACAGCTATTTTCTGGTCTCTCCGGAGATGTTAAATCGGGTTCAAGTCTGGGCTCTGGCTGGGCCAGGTGAACCTTCGCCCCAGTCTGAAGTCCTGAGCACTCTGGAGCAGGTTTTCATCAAGGATCTCTCTGTACTTTGCTCCGTTCATTATTCCCTCGATCCTGACTAGTCTCCCAGTCCCTGCCTCTGAAAAACATCCGCACAGCATGATACTGCCACGACCATGCTTCACCGTAGGCATGGTACCAGGTTTCCTCCAGAAGTGACGCTTGGTATTCAGGCCAAAGAGTTCAATCTTGGTAACATCAGACCAGAGAATCTTGTTTCTCATGGTCAGTCCTTTAGGTGCCTCTTGGCAAACTCCAAGCGGGCTGAACTCTGGAGCTCTGTCAAAGTGATCATCGGGTTCTTGGTCACCTCCCTGACCAAGGCCCTTCTCCTCCGATTGCGCAGTTGGCCGGGCGGACAGCTCTAGGAAGAATCTAGGTGATTCCAAACTTCTTCCATTTAAGAATGGAGGAGGCCACTGTGTTCTTGGGGACCTTCAATGCTGCAGACATTTTTTGGTACCCTTCCCCAGATATGTGCCTCATCACAATCCTGTCTCGGAGCTCTACGGACAATTCCTTCAACCTCATGGCTTGGTTTTTGCTCTGACATGCAAATGTCAACTGTGGGATGTTATATAGACAGATGTGTGCCTTTTCAAACCATGTCCAATCAATTGAATTTATCTCAGGTGGACTCCAATCAAGTTGTAGAAACATCTCAAGGAATATCAATGGAAACAGGATGCACCTGAGCTAAATTTCGAGATTCATAGCAAAGGGTCCGGAATACTAATGTAAAAAAGGTTTTGCAAAAATGTCTAAACCTGTTTCCACTTTGTCATTATGGGGTATTATGTGTAGATTGATGAGGGATTGTTGTTGCTTTTGTTGTTTGTAAAAAAAAAAAACATTTTTACAATAAGGCTGTAACTTATTTTTTTGTTGAAAAAGTCAAGGGGTCTGAATACTTTCAGAATGCACTGTATAGACACTAACTATTTCACTTTAAACACTTTGTTATATTTATTGGCAAGCGAAGAGGTTGCCCAGCACAAATTAATGTACAAACATGATTTTTCATTACATATTTGTAATTTAGCAGATGCTCTTATTCAGAGCGACTTATAGGACCAATTGGGGTTAATTGCCTTGCTCAAGGCCACAATGACAGATTTTTGACCTAGTTGGCTCGGGATTCAAACCAGCGACCTTTCAGTTACTGGCCCAACACTCTTAACCGCTAGGCTACCTGTTAAATACATAACACAATATGTGACATAAGTAGAATACAGAACACTTGAAACATTACAGGACATTTTTCATGATGGAAATTGAAATATTAAAATGTGATTTAAAAAAAGCAGTGGGTAGAGTGGCGTTTCACAGGCGGTTTGTACGGGCAGTTATACAGGACAGTTTGTGGCTGTTTCTCAGGAGCCTGGTGGTGTAGTTACATATTTTTGGAGGGAGCAGGTCATTCAGTGGATGGTCAAGAGTGTGCATGTCCTTCACCAGGTGCACTGCAGCCTGTTCTCGCCTGCTCTGCAGTGACGGGAGCTGTGGTTGGACTGCTCCACCTCTGGAGATGATCCTCAAGGCCCTCCTCTGCACCCTGTCTAGTTGGGCCTGCTGCTTTTTACTGCATCCAACTAACAGCACTCCACCGTATTCCAGACAAGGCCTGGCCAGTGTAGTATAGACTGTGACCAGATCTTCAGTAGGACATTACTGGCAAGAACAGTCAAAAAGGCGTATCGAGGCCATTCTCACTGGCTGATCCAGGTGTCACTACTGAGGTTAGAGTCTAGATGAAAACCAAGATACTTGGTTGTTGTTACCACTGGTACTTCCTGTCCTCCTAGGATTAGTGGTGCAGTTTGTGGATGGTCCTCTGACCAAGGGCTAAATGTACCAGTTGCCATCACCCTCTGCCCTCTTTCGGTGGTGTAGCTGTGGAGTCAGGCTAGTAACCTTGGACACAGTTCAATGTCAGACAGATGTTGAAGGAACTATGGGTGATATACTCGATCAAAGGCTTTGGACACATCAGCCAGTAACACCCTCACCATTGTTGGGTTTATGGAGTCTGTAGCTGTCAGCCAGGAGTATGTGGCTTTCACAAGGGCGGTAGTAGTGCTGGACTTTGGGAGGTAGTCATACTGAATCGTGCACTCAGATAACACCTCCTACTGGCAGGGGACAGTTTTAACAATGTGTTTGATGACAGGGGCTAGATCTTCTGCATGCTCTTTAGTAGCCTGGCTGGAATTCCATCAGGCCCACATGCTTTACGTGCTCTGAGTCTGTTCAGAACTTGCTTTAACTAGCCAATGCTGCACAGCTCAACCTGCTTTGTAGGCATTGGCAGGGGGAAGATGGCAAGAGGTGTGGTGCTTGTCCATGCCTCAGCAAAGAAGCCATTCAAAAACATCAGCCACGTTGTTGCCTTCAATTCCCTCGACCTGTATTCTCCCTCCTGATGTTTTCTTTGGTCCCAGTCAATTGTTAATGAAGTCCCACCATTCCTTAGGGTTTTTCTTCTTAAGGTCCTGGATTTCAGTTTTGTAGAAGATTGTCTTTGCTTCCTTGATAATCATTTGCACTGTGTTTCTGTATTTTCTCCATGTCATTGTTTCTCCCCATCTGTTGAAAATATTCTGCATTTTCCTGATGGCAGCCTTTATTCTTTCAGTCATCCAGGGCTGGTCCAGTATTGTTGTTTTCTTATTTCTTATTGACATGCAGTCAATAAGAGAGTAAGTACAGTGGGTTGTGTTGATCAGATCTAGGATGGAGTCCCCTCTGTGGTCTTGTCTTTGGCCACTTGTTTCATGTCTGGATGGGAGTTTGTCAGCATCTTGATGGGCAGGTGATTAAAGTCTCCACACAGGATGAGACCCATTTGGGGAGAGGACATCCTGATCACATGGACAGTGATTATGAGATAATACACAGTGTTCTGCTCCAGTGTCTTTTCATGTGCCCATGGTGGGTGTTAGAGCACTCCACTACCAGAGATGAAACTGAGCTGGGGTGTTGTTTAGGACGGAGCTGAAGACACACAAACTCTTCTTTCTCTAGGTCAGTTATTCTTCTCTTTGCCTGCATACTGTGATTCACATACATAGCCACGCCCCCTCCTCGCATCCCCTCTCTGGACCTGTCATTTCTGAACAGCTGATAGTCTTTGTCATCAGAACAGCCTTAATTCGTCGGGGCATGGACTCTACAAGGTGTCGTAAGCGTTCCACTGGGATGCTGGGCCATGTTGACTGCAATGCTTCCCACAGTTGTGTCAAGTTGTCTGGCAGTGGATTTCTACTCAGAATAGCTCGTTCCATCTCCTACAACAGATGCACAATTGGATTGAGATCTGGTGCCTCGGAAGGCCACTGCAGTAACCTGAATTCACTGTCATGTTCGTGGAACCTTTTCTGGACAAGCCTTGTGGCATGGGGCATAATCCTGCTGAAAAAATATATTTGCAGATGGATAACTGCTGCCATGAAGGGATGCACCTGATTGACAATGATTTTTAGATATCCTGTGGCATTCAAACGTTGCTCCACTTTTATCAAGGGGCCCAATGTCTGCCATGAAAACACACCCCACACCACCACCACCATCCTGCAATGCTGACACACGGCATGAATGCATGTACTCGTGGTTTCCTCAATATCCTAGACCTCTCATTATCTTTACAGTAGGAGCTATCTAAGCACTGCAAAACTGACAAGGTGCACACTGATCAGTTAAGAGATTCTAACATTCTACAACTTTCCCGTTCCTCTGCACAGTTCTCTCACAGTGAGAAACAATAGGATTACAATAGAGTGTATCCAATCCACTACCACTTCTTATGTATACGTTGGTGTCTTTTTAAATTGCCCAGTCGAGAGAAACTCTTCCCACAGTCAGAGCAGGAGTAAGGCTTCTCTCCTGTGTGTATCCATCCGTTGGTTTGATTTCAAGCTTTCCTGCTGAGAGAAACCCTTCCCACAGTCATTGCAGGAGTATGGCTTCTGTCCTGTGTGTACGTTCATGTATTTTTAAGTGGCCCAGTCGAGAGAAACTCTTCCCACAGTCAGAGCAGGAGTATGGCTTTTCTCCTCTGTGTATATGTTCATGTCGTTTTAAGTTACCAGGTTGCGAGAAGCTTGCCCCACAGTCAGAGCAGGAGTAAGGCTTCTCTCCTGTGTGTGTTCTCTGATGAAGTCTTAGGTTAGTTGATGTTGTGAAGCATTTTACACAGTCAGAGCAGGAGTAAGGCTTCTCTCCTGTATGTATACGTTCATGTATTTTTAAGTTGCCAGATTTAGAGAAACTTAACCCACAGTCAGAGCAGGAGTAAGGCTTCTCTTCTGTGTGTGTTCTCTGATGAACTTTTAGCTCAGTTGATGTTGTGAAGCATTTTACACAGTCAGAGCAGGAGTAAGGCTTCTCTCCTGTGTGTTTATATTCATGTCGTTTTAATTTGCCAGGTTGCGAGAAGCTTGCCCCACAGTCAGAGCAGGAGTAAGGCTCCTCTCCTGTGTGTATACGTTCATGTATTTTTAAGCTGCCAGGTTGACAGAAACGTAACCCACAGTCAGAGCAGGAGTATGGCTTCTCTCCTCTGTGTATATGTTCATGTATTTTTAAGTTGCCAGAATGAGAGAAGCTTGCCCCACAGAGCAGGAGTAAGGCTTCTCTCCTGTGTGTATACGTTCATGTTGTTTTAAGGGGCCCTGTCGAGAGAAACTCTTCCCACAGTCAGAGCAGTAGTAAGGCTTCTCTCCTGTGTGTATACGTTCATGTATTTTTAAGGGGCCCTGTCGAGAGAAACTCTTCCCACAGTCAGAGCAGGAGTAAGGCTTCTCTCCTGTGTGTATACGTTCATGTATTTTTAAGGTGCTCTGATGAGAGAAACTTGCCCCACAGTCAGAGCAGGAGTAAGGCTTCTCTCCTGTGTGTGTTGTCTGATGAACTTTTAGCTCAGTTGATGTTGTGAAGCATTTTACACAGTCAGAGCAGGAGTAAGGCTTCTCTCCTGTATGTATACGTTTATGTCTTTTTAAGGTGCTCTGATGAGAGAAACTTGACCCACAATCAGAGCAGAAGTAAGGCTTCTCTCCAGTGTGCACTCTCTGATGAACCGTCAGAGTCTGTGATGTAGTGAAATTCTTCCCACAGTAAGTACAGGAATACAGATTCTCTCCTGTGTGTATTTTTAGGTGTATTTTTAGCTTTGATAGAATTGGGAAAATCTCCTCACAATGTGGGCAGTGGTGAGACCTCTTAGCTCTGTGATCTTCCTGCTGTTGCTCTCTGGATATAGCGAATGTCTCAACATGGTCTCCTGTGTGAACAACATCAGAAGAACCAGTCAGTTGGTGTGATATACATGTCAATCAAATGTATTTTATGAAGCCCTTTTTACATCAGAAGTTGTCACAAAGTGCTTTATAGAAACCCAGCCAAAAACCCCAAAGATCAAGCAATGCAGATGAAGAAGCCATATCATCCTCCACTCACTATCACAAGGGTTAGTGTCATCCTCCACTCACTATCACGAGGGTTAGTAACTACACAGACTCATTTAATAGAACTTTAAAACATTGGCAGTTTGTCTACTTCACTTCTTTAGTCTACTCTCTGATCACTCTAGATAGCCCAGTGAATAAAACCAATGCTGGCAATACTGGTGTCAAACCATGTACAGTGAGGGGAAAAAAGTATTTGATCCCCTGCTGATTTTGTACGTTTGCCCACTGACAAAGACATGATCAGTCTATAATTTTAATGGTAGGTTTATTTGAACAGTGAGACAGAATAACATAAAAAAAATCCAGAAAAACGCATGTCAAAAATGTTATTAATTGATTTGCATTTTAATGAGGGAAATACGTATTTGACCCCCCCTCAATCAGAAAGATTTCTGGCTCCCAGGTGTCTTTTATACAGGTAACGAGCTGAGATCAGAAGCACACTCTTAAAGGGAGTGGTCCTAATCTCAGTTTGTTACCTGTATAAAAGACACCTGTCCACAGAAGCAATCAATCAATCAGATTCCAAACTCTCCACCATGGCCAAGACCAAAGAGCTCTCCAATGATGTCAGGGACAAGATTGTAGACCTACACAAGGATGGAATGAGCTGAGACCTTGAAACTGAGATATCCCTTTTGGTTCCCAGAACAATGTTCTGGGCGTACTGCCAATTGGGCTGAGAAGATCAGTCACCTGCACGAACCAAGAACATTTACCCTCACATTTTTGAGAGCAGGCTAATACTGCAATTTTGTATTAATTACCGTATCAATGAATTTAATGTATATAGGCTCTGAATGGCCTCACACACCAGTACAGTAGGTGGCGGTGTATGCACCTAAAAGTTGAATGCGCTCCGCCAACCAAATCCCGAAGAAGAAGGATGGAGAATGTGAAAAAGGAGCAAAGTTTTAAATCTTTATTATTGATGTTTGATGAAGAGGATCTACCACCCTATGTAAAGCTGGGATATATAATATACCCCATAAGAGACTTTGTGTAAAACCTGATGCAATGCAAGAAATGTAAAACGTTTGACCACATGTTTGCAGACGGAAGGAATATGTTATTGAAGAGCATGTGAATGTAAAATGTTGTAACTGTGGTGGGGGTCATATTTCTGAATTCCCAGAGTGCCCTGTTAGGGTGAAAGAGGTTGAGGTGTCAAGGATCAGGGCTGTACAGCAAATCTCCTATGTGGAGGCGGTGAAGAGAGTTATAGTAGCAAGAGGCCACAGTTCTGAAGAAGATATGGCGGTGGATGCACTGCAACCAGTTGCAAATGTTATACGTCAATCAAGTGATCTGGATACACTTATTTTGAAGGTGGATTTTTTAGTATTTATAGCCTAATTTATTTTACTGCAGCCTAATAATTTTACTGCACAATAAGTCCAAGAAGCTGGACATCATTATATCTGTAGCTGAGAAGTTTTTGGGCCTCCAAGACTTCACGGCAGAAGCCCTGCAAGGTCTACTGTAGCCAGAAAATGTTCCACCCTCACAGGATCCTTCTGAGCCTGTGTAGGGACCTGATTAGAACAGAAAAGCAGGCTGATTTAATTTAAATATTGTTATTGATAGTTTGTATGATTTTTTTAGAAATACTGTATACACAGAACAAACATATAAGCGCAACATGTAAAGTGTTGGTCCCATGTTTCATGAGGTGAAATAAAAGATCCCAGAAATGTTCCAGACACAAACTTATTTCTAAAATGTTGTTTACATCCCTGTTAGTGAGCATTTCTCCTTTGCCAACATAATCCATCCACCTGACAGGTGTGGCATATCATGAAGCTGATTAAATAGCATGATCATTATTACACAGGTGCACCTTGTGCTGGGGACAAGAGTAGCTGAGGAGGTGCTTGGCAGCATCTAATGGGGATCCCTAACAAATACAAAAATGCCACTCTAAAATGTGCAGTCTTTTCACACAACACAATGCCACAGATGTCTCAAGTTTTGAGGGAGCATGCAATTGGCATGCTGACTGCAGGAATGTCCACCAGAGCTGTTGCCAGAGAATGTTAGGTTAATTTCTCTACCATTAGCTGCCTCCAATGTTGTTTTAGAGTATTTTGCAGTATGCCCAACCAGCCTCACAACTGCTGACCACCGTGTATGGCGTTGTGTGGACGTGCGGTTTGCTGATGTCAATGTTGTGAACAGAGTACCCGATGGTGGTATCGGGGCTATGGCATGGCATATGCTACAGACAACTAAAAAAAATGCATTTTATCATTTTATCTGCAGTAAATCCTCGCAATCCCAAGTACTTCTCTGCCGCTGCCACCACAGCCTCTATTTTCTGGGACTTTTTTTTTTATCAATTTCTGCAGTACAATTGACAACCATTGCTATAAATGCTAAAAAGCCCACCTTACTGAAGCACATATTCTTCCCATCACTCTCTCTTGGTCTCTGCCTACTCACAGGAATCCTCTCAAGATCCCTCACCCTGTACCCATCTTCCTCTACCACTCCCTTCACTGCTTCTGCTACAACACTTTCTGTACTACTGTAACCCTGGCAACCTCAATCTAATAATAATAATAATAATAATAAGCCATTTAGCAGACGCTTTTATCCAAAGCGACTTACAGTCATGTGCGCATACATTTTTACGTATGGGTGGTCCCGGGGATCGAACCCACTACCCGTTACAAGTGCCATGCTCTACCAATTGAGCTACAGTTGAGCTACAGAGGACCATAATCTGCCTTTCTCTCACCTGACACCTCAGATCTCCAGCCCGTTAGCACCCCCACAACTAACACACAGAACTTTCTCCACCGATACCACACATTTCTTCATCTCATGTCCTCCTGCACACTTGTCACATCTAGGCATCTCACACCTACACACTGCTGCAACAGGCCCATAAACTTCACACCTAAAACACTGTAGTATTTACGGAACAAAATCGCTCACGGGATAACTGACACTTCCTACCTTGATCTTATCTGGCAGTGACTATGCATCAAAATCCAGCATGACAGATAATGTATTCTCTGTTTCCCCACGCTCTACACCAGATCTACGTCTCACCAAACGGAGGGCGTCACAGACACCTGGAATCTTCCATTTCAACTGCTCATCCTCAACACTTAAACCTAACCCCGTTATCACTCCTTTCAATGCCACCCTGTTCCGGAGAGCAATTCAAGTCACAATTCCTGTCTCTAATCACGTAATCCGCAGCGCCCGCTCCCTCTGGACAGAGGAGAAACAATACATCCACTCAGAGTTACCTTCACCAACTCAACAGTCCCCAACATCTTCTCCACCTAACCTGACACCACATATGTATCCATTCTCTCTACAAATCTCACTCCCACTGGGCCAGAATCATTCTTATCATTCTTGGAACGAGGCCCGAACTCGGAGTTCCTCACCGCAGGTAATTCATCCTCACTCTCGCCAGGTTCCATCTCTGAGCTACTGGAGGACGTATCCCTCTTTATAGACTAGACGATAACCTCCCTCACCACGCTGCTTCCCTCTACACTCAGCTCCTCAGCGGTCATCACTGCACCTGCCACCACAGTTAAGTAGTTTTAAATTGACACAATACCTGTTATCAAAGGTTACAGCTAGAGATGACGTGCAGGAGCTTGCAGTGTTGTTGTTTTGCATGATGTCTACTTTGATGATAATTAGAGTTTTATAATCTGAGAGGAAATAGAGCCGAATATTGCTAAAAGTCACGCCAGGGTAAGCCTACACGAAACACAGCCATTATTCTAAGTGTTTCTAAAATGAATAAAAGGGAAAAATGATTGGAACCATTTCCCTGATTGACCGCTACGTTTTATGACACCATTTTTGCAAAAATAATAATAATAAAAATAAAAACATTTATTCAGACTTTACTCAGTACTTTGTTGAAGCTCCTTTGGCAGTGATTACAGCCTCAAGTCTTCTTGGGTATAACGCTACAAGCTTGGCATACCTGTATTTGGGGAGTTTCTCTGCAGATCCTCTCAAGCTTGTCAGGTAAGATGGGTAGTGTCGCCGCACAGCTATTTTCAGTTCTCTCTGTACTTTGCTCCGTTCATCTTTCCCTCGATCCTGACTAGTCTCCCAGTCCCTGCCACTGAAAAACATCCCCACAGCATGATGCTGCCACCACGCTTCACCGTTGGGATGGTGCCTGGATTCCTCCAGACGTGACGCTTGGCATTCAGGCCAAAGAGTTCAATTTTGGTTTCATCAGACCAGAGAATCTTGTTTCTCATGGTCTGAGAGTCCTTTAGGTGTCTTTTGGCAAACTCCCAGCGGGCCTTTTCATGAGGAGTGGCTTCCGTCTAGCCACTCTACCATAAAGGCCTGATTGGTGGAGTTCTGCAGAGATGGTTGTCCTTCTGGAAGGTTCTCCTATCGCCACAGAACTCTGGAGCTCTGTCAGAGTGACCACCGGCTTCTCCATTTAAGAATGATGGAGGCCTTTCGATCATGTCCTTGGACTAAAATGATTGACACTCAGGTGAAAGCCTAACATCATATGCAAAGGGCCTTTGGGTAACGTAGCTCATATTCAATGATATCTCTTTTTCTCACGTAGGCTGTTCATTTCTGATCTTTGATACTTTTTCTGGTTTATAAACGTATCATGGTATACTACGTTAACGCTATACGTATGGGCCATATTGTTACTTGGTAGCTACTAGCAACAGACCCTGTGTTGTGGATCATCTACCACTATTTTGGACGGTCCATACTGTAACTTTAACGTTAGTCTCAGGCTTCACTAACTAGCGTTACTGTTTTAGGTGGAGCTATTCTTTGCTACTTTTCAAACAAATAATACGTAATATTTCACATATCATCTTGCTAGAGAGGCCATTTGTTGTGATATTTAGGCTACTATATAGGCTACTAGCAAAATACCCTGTGTTGTTAGGATAGATTTATGTTTGTTTCTTCCAACAGATCTTTACACATTTTCCTCACTACAAAATATTCCTGTGGTCCTTGTGGTTACTAAACAGATTTTAGATATGCCTTTATGCTATAGCTTATTCCATGTTTACATCTTTGGTTAAATGACTTTGTAACTGCCTCAGTCGCCAGTTTATTTCATGTATTTGCACTTTTTATTATTTAATTTATTCTGAATTGTACGTTTACAGCAAGACGGAACTAATTATTGGTTCCGCCCGAGTGTCGTCACCCGATCGCCTTTTAGCGACGCACCGAGGAAACTTTACCGCAAAAAGCGAATTATTTTTCCACTGTTATCGTGTTTAAGTGCATACTTACAAAGAAAGTATACAGAAGAAGATAAAGGACATTTAAAATGATGTTTAGCACCTCTGTGTGATAAGCAGCAATGAGGTTTGTTGACTATTTATTTTGCTATGAGGGTGTTTGTGTTTATGTGCGTCATTTTTTGGTGTAAAATATACATAGTGTCTAGCTGTATGAGCTTGATTATAACGCCAGATGTGTGAGACATGCATATGGCATTATTTTGTTAATGTATTTTTTCTTTCTTTAAACCAGTTCTCATGGGTTGACCAGCATTAAAGCCCTGTATTCAAATCAAGACCTCTTGCCTCATGCCTGTCACTGGAGGAGCTACAGTGAGAACTCATCTGCTCTGCATGAGTAGACGAGGAAGACAGTACCAAAGAGCCGTGATCCATGGACAAGAAGGGACATCTCTACATCCAAGAGTGTGCATCTGCCCCTGACATTTACACAGCCGCAGCATCCACAGAAGAATCCAGGCACCTTACCATGAATCCAGCTGATGCAAAGAAGCTTAAACAATTTCCCACAAGAGACTGCCACATTTTTGCCTTCATATTCATACGGTATAGTTGTGTGTATGTTTAAGTGTTAACTAAGCTACAACCAAGAGACTGAATTTTGCATTTCATAGAACAACGTGATATTGATTTGTGTGAAGTAGAAGTGAATATGTTCTAAAAAATAATATTAGTGGTAAAAATAGTATAAATGTGAATAGCTAATGGGAGCTGAATCACTTAGCTACAGGCCAAATTAGATTTAACCCAAATTTAAGTACACCAAGTAACAATGTCAGAGCCTAGTCTTACCTCTGGGAGAAAGCAGGTTAATGTAGGTGAAAGTATAGAGCAGCAGTGCATAGACATGCAACCACAGGCTACTAAAGGCACAAGAGCTAATGACCACACTTCCTCACAAGAACCACGAAGAAGCCAAAGAGACCGAAAGTTAACAGAAAAGGGCCAAGAACTGTACAATGAGCAAATAAGAAGATTTTCTCACCGTTTCAATGTGAGCTATGAGGAGTGGAAGGCTATTGCTAAAGACGCCAAGCAAGCTTTGAGTGGACAATGCTCAAACAACCTGCTACATGAACACATAAGCAAAATAAGTGCTGCCTCAGAGAATCTGAACATTGCTTATGAGGAGTTAAGGCGCATAGACAACCCTGACCATGACACACGTCGCAGAATTGACACCTGTGATGCAGTAACCAGGAAGATCATCCAAACTGCAAAAGGCTTGAAGCTGAAGCTGCAGAGAGACAAAAGGTGCTAGATGCAAAGCGGAGACAACTGGAGCGACTAGAGATAGTAAAAAAGTTAAAGGCTGCTAAGGCACGTCAGCGAGTGTATGATCAGAGTGAGTGCTCAGATAAAGAAATAAGCAGTCTACTCCATCAAAGTGTCTGTATGAAGGAAAAGGAAGAAGTTAAACATGAAAATCATCTGTTGCAGCACCATTCTTCACCACAAGACCGGGCACATTCAAAGCAGGATGACAGCACAGCAGCTCTTGTTAGAGCACTTGCAGAGTCCATCAGTGCAGGTCGTCTTCCTATACCTGAACCAACAATATTCAATGGCGACCCACTCAGATTCAATGAATGGAAGGTTTCATTTCAGACACTCATTGATCGGAAAAACATTCCAGCCGAAGAAAAGATATATAACTTGCGAAAGTATGTGGGTGGACCTGCTAAAAAGGCTATAGAGAGCTACTTCCTGCTTGGTTCAGAGTCAGCCTATCACGCAGCATGGAGGATTCTCCAGGAAATATATGGAAATCCATTCCTCATAGCCAAAGCATTCAGAGATAAGCTGGAGGCATGGCCCAAGATAAGCTCCAAAGGCAGTATCGAACTTCAAGAGTTTGCTGATTTTCTTCGGAGCTGTGAGGCTGCTATGACTCAGATCAGAGGCCTCAAAGTACTTAATGACTGCAATGAGAACCAGAAGTTACTTGCAAAGCTTCCAGACTGGCTGACCTCGAGATGGAACAGAAAGGTCATAGAAGTGGAGGAAGAAAGTCACACATTCCCAAGCTTCCAGCAGTTTGTAAAGTTTCTCACACGTGAAGCTAAGATTGCAAATAACCCAATAACATCTCTCCATGCTCTGAAACCTGCTGAAGGTGAGCAGATCAAGGTTTTAAAGAACAGAGCTCTCGGAGCAAAGGTACTAGCAACTAACTCAGATGAAAAAGCTTTCTCCACAAGCTGTGTTTTTTGTGAGAAGTCAGGTCACAGTCCACACAAGTGTTGGAAATGTATGAATAAAACCATCTCTGAGCGAGTCAAGTTTGTTCAAGGGATGAAGTGGTGCTTTGGCTGTCTGAAGCCTGGCCATCGCTCAAAGGAGTGTGAAAATAGAAGGATCTGTGATACTTGTGAGAAAGGACATCCAACCTGCCTACACGATAATCGCAGCAAAGAAAGAGGAATGTCAACAAGGACTGATGGAGAAATGGAGAGTGACAAGTCAAGAGAAGGAACGACAGATCGTTCACAAGAGAGGGTGACAAAACCACCACGCGAGGTAACATCTAACAGAGTTATCCAGAATGTTAAAGGCACCCATACATCCTCAGTCATTCCTGTGTGGTTGTCCACTACAAGTAAGCCAAATCATGAAGTCCTTGTGTACGCTCTTCTCGATACACAGAGTGACACGACCTTCATCCTTGAAGAGACAGCAAAGATGCTTCACACTAAAAATGAACCAGTCCAGTTAAAGCTCTCCACAATGGCTTCAAGGGATACAGTGGTGCCTAGCAGAAGGCTGACTGATCTACAAATAAGAGGATTCTACTCCGATAAGATAATCTACCTGCCAGTAACTTACTCAAGAGAATTCATCCCTGCAAACAGAGATCATATTCCCACACCAGAGACTGCCAAGGCATGGTCTCATCTTGAGCACATTGCAGATGAAATTGCTCCTCTGCAGAGCTGTGACATCGGCCTACTAATTGGCTACAACTGTCCTCAAGCTCTTGTACCAAGAAAAGTGGTTGCTGGAGAAGAAAATGAGCCCTTTGCTCAGAGAACAGACTTGGGTTGGAGTGTAGTCGGCTATGGCAACCCATGTCTTGACTTTGGAGATGCCTTTGGAATAAGCCATCAAGTCATTGTGAAGCAAGTGACATCAGTTCTTCAAAATCACAGATCAAAGAAGTAGTCCTTCCAACAGACGTCATCAAGGTTTTGGAATCTGATTTTGTAGAAAGGGCTTCAGAAGATGACCCAGCTGACCACGCCTCAAGGGGTGTCACAGCAGAACAACTCACAGCTTCTAACTGGTTCACAGGTCCAGACCTTCTTTGGCAAAAAGAGCTACCAACTGGAGTTGTCATGGTGGGAGAGACCGAGAGCAGTGACCCAGAGGTCAAGAAAGCTCAGGTTCATGACACTCAGGCAGAAGAAGCAAAAACAATTTTAGATCGTCTACACAAGTTCTCAGACTGGGCAAGAATGGTGAAGGCTGTTGCCAGACTCAAGCGCCGTGCTAAGGAAATCAAAGGTCTCAAGCCAAAGTCCTGTGAGGCCTCGAACTTGGAGGAAAGGAAAGAGGCGGAGCTGACCATAATCAAGATGGTCCAGGAAGCAACTCTCTCTCAAGAAATTCAACGCCTTAGACATCATAAGGAGACAAAGGTCAAAGACAAAGCCAACCAGTTGCACAAACTATGTCCGTTCCTGGATGATCAAGGTGTAATCAGAGTAGGAGGCCGCTTAGCTAATGCTGCCCTACATCCACATGTGAGGCATCCAGCAGTACTTCCTAGAGACAGTCATGTTTCTGCATTGCTCGTCAGGCACTATCATGAGAGAGTGTACCATCAAGGTCGAGGAATGACTATAAATGAACTCCGATCCAATGGCATATGGATCCTGGGTTGCAGCAAGCTTGTTTCATCCCATATTCACAAGTGCACAAGTTGCAGAAGGTTCCGAAGATGCACAGAGCAACAAAGGATGGCAGACCTTCCAGAAGAGCGGATGGAAACAACTGCTCCATTCACTTACTGTGGAATGGACTGCTTCGGACCATTTCACATTAAGGAAGGAAGAAAGGAGCTAAAGCGTTATGGGCTGTTGCTCACCTGCATGTGTTCAAGAGGAGTTCACATTGAAGCACTTGATGACTTGACCTCAGATGCCTTTATCAATACTCTGCGTTCATTCATCGCCATTTGTGGATCAGTAAGGCAGATAAGGTGTGATCAAGGGACAAACTTTGTCGGAGCAAGGCGTGAGTTCATTGAAGCACTGAAAGAGATGGATCAAGAAGAGCTCAAAGATTTGGGCTGCGAGTTCATCATGAACACCCCTGCCTCAAGTCATATGGGTGGAGTCTGGGAAAGACAAATCCGCACTATCAGAAGTGTCCTGGCGTCCATTCTAGAACAGTCGTCCAGACAACTTGACTCCTCTTCCCTACGAACATTTCTATATGAGGTTATGGCGGTTGTGAATAGCAGACCTCTAACCACTGATCATCTGAACGATTCTACCAGTCCAGAGCCCTTGACACCAAACCACATCTTGACCATGAAATCCACAATCATTCTCCCTCCTCCTGGAAAGTTTGTCAAGGAGGATCTCTACCTCCGCAAAAGATGGCGCAGAGTTCAACTCTTAACCAACAACTTTTGGGTACGATGGAAAAAGGAGTATCTCCTGAATCTCCAACACAGACAGAAATGGACCAAAGATCGCAGAAATGCAAAGGTCGGTGACATTGTTCTGTTACAAGATGCTGCCACACCACGAAACCAATGGAAGCTAGCAAGAGTCATCGAGGTGTATCCTGGAAGTGATGAAAGAGTGAGGAGACTCAAGTTACTCATCAGTGACTCCTCCCTGGATGGAAGAGGAAAGCGTACAGCCAAACCTGTTTACCTGGAGAGACCCATTCAGAAAACAGTTACATTGCTAGAAGCAGACTGATGGTTCTATCATACACTCACACACAGTTTATTAGTTGTTTATTAGGACAGAGTTTCATTTAATTTATTCATGCAGTAGGTTTGTCTCCAAGTTTTAAGAAATCACTTGTGATTTGGTGGGAGTGTAACTGTCTCTGTCGCCAGTTTATTTCATGTATTAGCACTTTAGTTATTTCATGTATTTGCACTTTTTATTATTTAATTTCTTCTGAATTGTACGTTTACAGCGAGACGGAACTAATTATTGGTTCCGCCCGAGTGTTGTCACCCGAGCGCCTTTTAGCGACGCACCGAGGAAACTTTACCGCAAAAAGCGAATTATTTTTCCACTGTTATCGTGTTTAAGTGCATACTTACAAAGAAAGTATACAGAAGAAGATAAAGGACATTTAAAAGGATGTTTAGCACCTCTGTGTGATAAGCAGCAATGAGGTTTGTTGACTATTTATTTTGCTATGAGGGTGTTTGTGTTTACGTGCGTCATTTTTTGGTGTAAAATATACATAAAGTGTCTAGCTGTATGAGCTTGATTATAACGCCAGATGTGTGAGACATGCATATGGCATTATTTTGTTAATGTATTTTTTATTTCTTTAAACCAGTTCTCACGGGTTGACCAGCATTAAAGCCCTGTATTCAAATCAAGACCTCTTGCCTCATGCCTGTCACTGGAGGAGCTACAGAGTCACTACAACAAACTTCCTATCATGGACATGAAATGTCATTAGGCCTAATGAAGATACCGTACATGTAAGTTACTTAGTTGGTGTCTTGTGAATCAACTGGTATGCGCATCAGGGTTTAATATTTCCTCGATATTATACAAATGTTCCATCCCGAGAATAAATCACTATTCTCCCGGGTAACCCGGTATTTTCCGCCAAAACCGGAAGTGTCATTCAAAAGCATTATAACACTTATAAATGTCTGGATTTGATTAGAGCTTTGATCAACATGAAAATACAAACCTGATGCTACCTGAGCCTGATCAGACATATATTAAATACATGTTATAATACATTTTACAAATTCAAATCCCAGATGAAGAATAAGACACTATTTCAAAGCATAGTACATGTAATGTTAGCCAAGTACAATGTAATTACTAGTTGTTACACAGGATTTAGCCAATTAAAATTAAGTGTATCTTTAGGAGTACTTTGTAATTAATGTGTACAGTACATTACCCATCCTGACAACCTGGCCCTCAATTTAAAGCTTGTGGAAGTGACATCCAAGTGGGAGAATAAATACACTAGTAAACCACAGAGTATCTGTATAAGAAAATCATTCAGAGCACACTGTGCTGCCAATCACAGTGTAAGGTGCGACATTTTGCGGGTGTGGAGAGCTCTTAGAGGATAGAGAAAGCTTGCATTGAAGAGCTGGGCATCGTGTTATGACCTGCATTATCTGAATTAGGCCCGCAGAATTATACCTACGGAGGAGCGGCTTCTATGGAGGAACTTTGAATGTCTGAACTTCAGAGTTGGTTTAACGTTGGAACAGAGCAGATGTTCGCTAGCTAGCTAACAACCTTGTTTGTGCAGTGCAGTGTTAGCTAGCTAGCTAACAACCTTGTTTGTGCAGTGTAGCACTAGAATTAAAAACAGGTCTTACCTTTTTGTCGTTAATAAATCCAATGTGAAACGTGCTGACTATAGTATCCTTAACTAGCATTGAAAAAGTTCATCCATTCTTCTCAAATTAAACATATCTCCCTAATTTCTGAATCATGCTTGTAACGTTGTCAGTAGGATACAGTAACCTATGCTTCAGAGTGGAGGAGCAGGTAGTTTCCACACGCACACCCACTGGCAAAGGTTTCCATTCCAGCTGGAAGGCAGAAACTGGAATACGTTTCTAGAGTGAGCTTTCCCAGCTAACAAAATTACATTCCAGGACGTGACCAAAGTTATTTTAGTCCCTACATAAGTCATGATAACGTTATTGTGAAACGTTCCTTCTACGTAGCTGTGGTGTCCGCTGACAAAATTTACGTCCCAAGTCTTTTCAGGACATAAAAAATGTGGGGGATTTTAAACCGTTAAATATGTGTATTTTTAAGTCAACCTCATAACGTTGCTAAACGTCAGAAAGTACGTTGAGAGCCCCATAAAATGCAGTTTCTGGTAACGTAACTTTCGTCAGTGGGTACCTATAGTACCAATAAGGCACGTAACAGTGTGATGGGGACAAGGACATTCCGGCTGGCCAAACCCTCCCCTAACCCGGACGACACTGGGCCAATTGTGCATCACCTCATGGGTCTCACGGTCGTGGCTGGCTGCGACACAGACAGGTATCGAACCAGCATCTGTAGCAATGCAGCTGCGATGCAGTGTCTTAGACCACTGCACCACTCGGGAGGACCCTTAAGACACGTCATTTAATCTACCCTGAACATATAAACAGTGTCCCGTCGGTAGGTGTCCACTGACGAAATATGCAAAATGCCAGAAAATAAGTGTTTTTTTTACTTAAACTGTATCACAATAGATTCATAAACAAAATCACAGCAATAAGCTCACAAAATAACAAGTCAGTAAAATAATGAACACTGCACTCCAATCAAGAACTGTAAAACTGCTTAAAGCTAAAAGTGAATAACTATGTCATGTTTATTCAGGTGCTGCTGCTCCATCCTCATCCACAGTCTCTTCCTCGACCCGCTCCTGGAAGTCAAAATAACACAAACTGGTCATTATTTTCCGTAAACAAATGATCAAAATGCCGGTTTAACGTCGACTCCCTACTACATTCCTTTTTTACTAGCACAATCATTTAGCTATCATAAAGTGTTATTTTTAATCATACCTTTCTCTTACTCTTGAGCCGAGCTGGTGCATGTTTGAGATTCTGCTATTTCGTCTGCTATTTTGTCATCTACCTCTTGGTAGGTAGCCTTGGGGTGTGCTTTCAGGGACACTCCTATGTTGTGAAAAATAATTGTAAATGGTACATTCCATGTCATATCATTACTTTTTCACCTATGCTGGCTGAGACAGAGATTGGGTATTGTCCCTCTCGTCCCCCATAGGCAGTTTTGGCCATGAGACCTCTCTCCTTCATCTTTCCTTTGTCCTCTCTCTCCGATCTTAAAAGGTGGTAGGATTTCACATTAATTTGTAACTGCCTTGTTACTGATTTACTTCATATGAAATGTTAATAAAAACACATTTTACTTACCATCACTTGACCAATAATACTATCTACTAAATAATAATAAATAAGGATCTAAACTTGTGCATTTACTTGTGACAGCATCATAGATTGATAGCTCATTAAAGGCCCTCTTCCCCTTCCTGCCCTTCAAGGAGTAGCCTGTCCACAGCTCCTCTGTTCTAATTTTTCTCATCATTCGTCTGATTCCTGAGCCCAGGTCCAGGCAACAGCAGAGGGTCAGGTATCGGATCTGATAAAAGAAACCCCACTAATTTGTGTGTTCCTCAGCTAAAACAGCTGGCCATACAGTTCTGATTGATAGTAATGAGAAATCATTTTTGTAGTGTATCATGTAATCATGGGCTGAAACTTGTGTAAACAGGCAGAGGGCTGATCGTTTCTTCTTAAGATAAGTTAAATACCTCGATCGTGTGAACTCTGTACGGATCATCTCCAGTTCCACCATTATCCTCTATGGCCTCCATAACTTGGTTCAGAGCAGTCCAGAACTCTGTACGGATCATCTCCAGTTCCACCATTATCCTCTATGGCCTCCATAACTTGGTTCAGAGCAGTCCTGAACTCTGTACGGATCATCTCCAGTTTCACCATTATCCTCATCTCCACTGCTTGAAGATCTGCAAAATAATAAAAGACTCAACAGTTTTGCTGCAAGCAGCGTGACAATACAAGCCATGAGTACCAGGCAGGGCATGGATCAAGGCCATGTGAAATACCTCAATCAAAATATCCACCCTTCATATATATTAGTAGTATTGATAACCATGTATCTGCTGACAGCAAAATCATTTGGAATTGATGTTGACAATACAAGAGAAGCAACATGTTGTAACATATAGGCTAGCATAATATAACTTTAATGTATCCAGCAGGCATCTCAGAAGCCACAGGCTCATCAAGCAGGGATGGCAGCTCTTGGTCTAAAATATAAGAACAAATCATGCTGTTATTTAAACTTTCTACATTTACAATTTCGAGATCAATATCTTGATGGCTAAAGAAACCTGGTTCTGATGCTCTGTCTTGGCCAGCTTCTTCCTGGCTGCCACTTGGACTAACTGAGAAAACAGAAGGAAAAACATGAATACTTTGCTTTTGAAACTGGCACAGAACCAAACGTGAAGGGATGTCAGTCAGGAGCTCAGTGGGAAGGTTAATGAATCCCAACAAAAATAAATGCTAAGCATAATTGTTTTATTTTTTATTATGCTTTTAGTTTGATGGCAAATCCATACAGATATTTACAAACATGGCGTCACACTTGTGTTTTACCCCAGAAGAATAGGGTGATTTCACTACTGTTGTAAATACAAGTTTCACCCATACACAGCACCACAACTATTTGGAAAGTTCTAACAGTATGCACAAAGTAGTAATATGACTTTAAATACCCTAATATGTAAAAATATGATGGTAATTGTATTCTATTGAGTGGCTTTGAAAGGTTTGTAAAGCTATAATATTTCATACAATTCAATTGTTTACCCTAAAACTAACTGTTTACCCTAAAACTACAACCAGACACTTACTGTCGCTCTGGCTTGAGGTGGCACATGGCCACAAGTCCTCTGTATCTGCAACTTCAGAGAATATCACAGATGTCAAACCGTTACCACATTTATAGTACACACTTAACAGATTTTCCTGTTCATCCCATACAGTTGGTAGGAACAGAACTTTGAGAAAGTAGGCTTGTTTATCAGACTTTAAACATGATGTACCTTGTTGTAGGGTCTTTTCAAAGACACTGGCTCTGCCGGAGTGCCAAGTCTAGGTCTAAAAAGACTTCAACAGCTTCTACCCCCAAGCCATAAGACTCCTGAACAGCTAATCATGGCTACCCGGACTATTTGCACTGCCCCCCCACCCCATCCTTTTACGCTGCTGCTACTCTGTTAATTATTTATGCATAGTCACTTTAACTCTACGCACGTGTACATATTACTTCAACTAGCCGGTGCCCCCGCACATTGACTCTGCACCGGTACCCCCCTGTATATATAGCCTCCCTACTGTTATTTTATTTTACTTCTGCTCTTTTTTTCTCAACACTTTTTTTGTTGTTATTTTATTTTTATTTTTTGTTTAAAATAAATGCACTGTTGGTTAAGGGCTGTAAGTAAGCATTTCACTGTAATGTCTGCACCTGTTGTATTTGGCACATGTGGCCAATAAAATTTGATTTTCTTTTATTTAGATGTTTCACTAACTCCACCTTCACTTTAAATCTGACAAACTCCACATTAGACTTGGCTTCAACAAAAACATTGGTCGTTTCTAGGAGAATTCTAGCAGTGGAAGGCAAATCTGGGTGACCATTAGACTGCAGCATCTTCAGAAGTGCATCAACAGCATTGTGTTTCACTTGGAAATCACTTATCCAGGTTGCCAGGTCCTCTCTAAAGGTAGAATCATTTTCAACATCATCATTGTCAGAGTCAGTTGTCTCCTGAATTGCACAACCAGCATTGGCTTCAGTCTCTGAATCTATGTCACTGTGTGATGGCAGTCTTGGCTTAGTACCACCTACTGCCTGGAGTTCACCATCTGACTCTTCCTCAGCGTGTGTTGGCAGTCTTGTAGGAGTACCACCTACTGCCTGGAGTTCAGCATCTGACTCAATTTTGCTGTCAGATTCAGTAGAACTGGTATCTTCACTCTTGGTATCAGACTAGCTGATGAGACTAGATCCACTTTCATTGTCATTGACTTCCTTCTCTACCCTTTTTTTCTTACGGTTGGTTTTCTCCCATGACAATTTAATCCAGATTCTCTCTTTCTTGAAGTACTCGACATCCGTATTACACCAGAAGATTTAACAGTCTGAAAATGATTAAACAATGATATGACAATGGCTCTACACATACAGTACAAAATGAAATTGGACTGCCTTACTTGTCCATTTAAAATGAATAACCAGTTAGACAACACATAGGTTTACCTTTTTTGAAGACATTTTCAATCTTTAGAACACTAAGTAAAGAAACGGAAAGAACATTAATCTCTTCTACCCAAGACGTTATCCATAATATCCATCTTGAATCAGAACTTCAATGAGGAAAGAGATGACTACAGCTTCTCAGGCTATCGTGAATGCATTTGAATAATGTTGGTGTTATAGAACAGATAAATTGCACTTTTCATTATCTGGATTGTTTAAATTTAGTCAGCCCTTTAGTAAAAATGTATGTATCAAGCCGTAGCATGCATTATATATTTTTACGTGCTTATGCTAGTAATAGACCAATGTTGTTCTTCATCAGGACCTAAGAACACGATTACTCAACCCTGTAACACAGGCTGTGGTTACACGCAGCACTATCCAAGTAACGTAGCTAGGCTAAACTATCTATTAGCCAACTGGCTAATTAGCTAACTGGCAAGCTTCCTCGCTAGTTAGATAGCCTGACATCATCAACATGTCTTTATCTGGAGAGCTGGGAGTACACTAAGTTACTTGGTTTAAATAGTACACGCCGGATAACTTACCTTTCGTAAAAACTTCCAAGAGGTGAACTGTGTTCGGTCAGTCGGAGTCAATGGCGTCTTCGCTGTTCAGCTGTGTTGTTTCACTTTTACCAATTAGTACGGTAGGTGTTTCTTTCTGGCTCCAGCCTCAGTATTGTTAGTTGCCACACCCACTTCTATATTTGCAATGACGGATAATAGAGTCAAAAGGAATATTCAGGATCAACCGTCGTCAGGCCACCACTACTGCTAGCTGCTTTATAATGATTTGTAAAAATTGTTATTATTGTTATAGGCTACATTCATAAATTAATATAATAAAAACATATTATTTGTAGGTATCGTTCCCTCTTCCATAGGCCTATACTGAGGTCAAAATTACATTATTAATTTCCATACATTTATTAAATCGGTAGAATTATGGAAAAATATATTGCGGAGTGGAAGAGCTGGATCCACTTCCTTTACTCAAAGCACAGGTATGCTGGTCCCAATATCTTGGGATCTAAAGTACTTATTTAGAACGTAACAAATGTTCCTACACACTTAGAAAGACAACGTTACCAGTGTACCACCACTTGACTTACAGACGACGTTACAAAATGTATTTCTATCATTCTGATTGTAACGTTACATGAAGACAAAAACCATAGCTCTAAATGTAACGTTATGAAATGTTCCTAGGATATCTCCAAAATAACATGATATTCAGAACCTTTCATGGACTATCAAGGAATGTTTTTAAAGTTCCCATGATGTCCGTATAGCGACCAGATATTTATAACCTCTATAATACTTATTAGAAACGTTATGAATGTGCCTGTAACGTCCCAAACGGGCTATGACATTCAGTACCTCTGGAAGACTTAAGGGGAATGTTACAAATGTCTGTTACATTCCTTGTTACCTGGGTTGTTGCGATTTTTGTGGGACTGGAGAACAAAATGCCAGGAAAGTAAAATAAGGTTATTACCTGGATTCCATGCTTTTAAAATAACGGCTATTACTGAAAAGTATAGAACACTTTAGTTTCCGGTTCATTTTCGGGAGAACAGGTTTCAACCCTAGATTACAACACATGTAGAAAACTGCTGGACATTACATTCAGGCAGCTTCAAAATAGTAGTGCAACCGTCAACTTCTCTCTCTCTCTAATGCATCCGCACTGTCTGCAGTGAATTATGTTGATGTAAACGAACTCAGAGATCTCAAATAAATTGATTATTTATTAAATTATCTTGACGAGATGATGTACATTCAATCACGCAGACAAACCCAAAGTCTCTAGTTAGCTATGTGACTTGTAAAATAGTTTTTATCACGTTCTTCACTCACTCGGTTTGACACAAAAATAACACATAGCTAAAACCTTTAACAAACTTGATAATACCGTGACATATTTGTAACCTAGCATGTTATGAAATGTTCTTTCTAAATTAGAAAGTTGAAACGTGCTATTACATAACTGCAGTAATTCATTTGAAACCGAGACAACAGCTATTGTCTTGACAGCACAGTTTTAGCTATTTTTTCTTTATCTGAAGAATGGTGCCCGCCTGACGGCTGAGGTATAAGAGGTAGAGACTGTCTCCAAGATGGCCGACCGTTGTTTTCAACGTAATCTACCCACGTTCGCATCAGGCCAGGGTTCTGGTTGGGAAGTAGCCATCCTATGTACCTAGAGGAGACTGGCGGTAGGGTACTTTGGGGTAACTCGCCCCCCTAAGAACAAAGTCTAATTGCTGACACAAAAAAGCAAAAAAAAAATTTTTTGGGGGGGGGTTATGTGGATGAAGGTCATGCTTAGGCTAATAAACTATAAAGGGAAATAAATTGCTACAGTTTACACTTTTTTAGTTATTTAATTAAATGTTTTTTTTTTTAGAAAAGGGCCGTTTTTAAAAGTCGTGGGGTAAGTGCCCCCCATCAGAATTGTCCATTTAAATAAATGTAGCCTATTTATTCATTACTACATTTAGCTAACATTATATAGTTAATCCAGAGATCCTTACCTTTGCCTCGATTCGGCAGTCTTGTCCAGATCATCATGGCATTTGTAGTTCTTTAGGATAGCCACATTAGCAGCTAATTAGCATTTCATTTTTGGGGGGTAAATGCAGGTGAATATATTTATCAAAGTCACCTTGTCCTAGAGAGATCTACACTGTTATCAAAACGTTACGCCAGGGTAAGCCTATCTTCCACCCTATGTAAAGCTGGGATATATAAGATACCCCGTAAAAAAAAAAAACACTCTAAAATGTGAAGTTTTGTCACACAACACAATGCCCAGTGGCGTTAAGTACTGAAGTAAAAATAATTTAAAGTACTACTTAAGTCGTTTTTTGGGGTATCTGTACTTTACTATTTATATTTTGGACAACTTTTACTTCACTACATTCCGAAAGAAAAAGATTACATTTTAGTAATTTACAGTTAGTGATTGCATACATTTTCATACTATCCCCCCGTGGGAAACGAACCCACAACCCTGGCGTTGCAAACGCCATGCTCTACCAACTGAGCTACACAGGACATACAGTGGGGGAAAAAAGTATTTAGTCAGCCACCAATTGTGCAAGTTCTCCCACTTAAAAAGATGAGAGAGGCCTGTAATTTTCATCATAGGTACACGTCAACTATGACAGACAAAATGAGAAAAAAAAATCCAGAAAATCACATTGTAGGATTTTTTATGAATTTATTGGCATATGATGGTGGAAAATAAGTATTTGGTCAATAACAAAAGTTTCTCAATACTTTGTTATATACCCTTTGTTGGCAATGACACAGGTCAAACGTTTTCTGTAAGTCTTCACAAGGTTTTCACACACTGTTGCTGGTATTTTGGCCCATTCCTCCATGCAGATCTCCTCTAGAGCAGTGATGTTTTGGGGCTGTCGCTGGGCAACACAGACTTTCAACTCCCTCCAAAGATTTTCTATGGGGTTGAGATCTGGAGACTGGCTAGGCCACTCCAGGACCTTGAAATGCTTCTTACGAAGCCACTCCTTCGTTGCCCGGGGGTGTGTTTGGGATCATTGTCATGCTGAAAGACCCAGCCACGTTTCATCTTCAATGCCCTTGCTGATGGAAGGAGGGTTTCACTCAAAATCTCACGATACATGGCCCCATTCATTCTTTCCTTTACACGGATCAGTCGTCCTGGTCCCTTTGCAGAAAAACAGCCCCAAAGCATGATGTTTCCAACCCCATGCTTCACAGTAGGTATGGTGTTCTTTGGATGCAACTCAGCATTCTTTGTCCTCCAAACATGACGAGTTGAGTTTTTACCAAAAAGTTATATTTTGGTTTCATCTGACCATATGACATTCTCCCAATCCTCTTCTGGATCATCCAAATGCACTTCAGACGGGCCTGGACATGTACTGGCTTAAGCAGGGGGACATGTCTCGCACTGCAGGATTTGAGTCCCTGGCGGCGTAGTGTGTTACTGATGGTTGGCTTTGTTACTTTGGTCCCAGCTCTCTGCAGGTCATTCACTAGGTCCCCCCGTGTGGTTCTGGGATTTTTGCTCACCGTTCTTGTGATCATTTTGACCCCACGGGGTGAGATCTTGCGTCGAGCCCCAGATCGAGGGAGATTATCAGTGGTCTTGTATGTCTTCCATTTCCTAATAATTGCTCCCACAGTTGATTTCTTCAAACCAAGCTGCTTACCTATTGCAGATTCAGTCTTCCCAGCCTGGTGCAGGTCTACAATTTTGTTTTTGGTGTCCTTTGACAGCTCTTTGGTCTTGGCCATTGTGAAGTTTGGAGTGTGACTGTTTGAGGTTGTGGACAGGTGTATTTTATACTGATAACAAGTTCAAACAGGTGCCATTAATACAGGTAACGAGTGGAGGACAGAGGAGCCTCTGAAAGAAGAAGTTACAGGTCTGTGAGAGCCAGAAATCTTGCTTGTTTGTAGGTGACCAAATACTTATTTTCCACCATAATTTGCAAATAAATTCATTAAAAATCCTACAATGGGATTTTCTGGATTTTTTTCCCTCAATTTGTCTGTCATAGTTGACGTGTACCTATGATGAAAATTACAGGCCTCTCTCATCTTTTTAAGTGGGAGAACTTGCACAATTGGTGGCTGACTAAATACTTTTTTTCCCCACTGTACATCCCTGGTCATCCCTACTGCCTCTGATCTGGCGGACTCACTAAACACGTTTAATTTGTAAATGATATCTGAGTGTTGGAGTGTGCCCCTGGCTATCCATTAATAGAAAATAAAATAAAAAATGGTGTCATCTGGTTTACTTAATATAAGGAATTTGAAATGATTCATACGTTTACTTTTACTTTTAATAGTGAAGTACATTTAAAACCAAATACTTATAGACTTTTACTCAAGTAGTATTTTACTGGGTGACTTTCAGTTTTACTTGAGTCATTTTCTATTAAGGTATCTTTACTTTTACTCAAGTATGACAATTGGGTGCTTTTTCTACCACTGACAATGCAACAGATGTCTCAAGTTTTGAGGGAGTATGCAACTGGCATGCTGACTGCAGGAATGTCCACCAGAGCTATTGCCAGATAATTTAATGGTAATTTGTATACCATAAGCTGCCTCCAACTTTGTTTTAGTGAAATTGGCAGTATGCCCAACCACCCTCACAACTGCAGACCATGTGTATGGTGGTGTTCTTCCGAGTGGCGCAGTGGTCTAAGGCTTTATATATATTTAATGTATGCACTAACTGTAAGTCGCTCTGGATAAGAGTGTCTGCTAAATGACTTAAATGTAAAAATGTGTGTGTGTGTGAGTGGTTTGCTGATGTCAATGTCATGAACAGAGTACCCCATGTCAGGGTTATGGTATGGGCAGGCATAAGCTACGGAGAAGGAACACAATTGCATTTTATCAATGGCAAATTGAATTCACAGAGATACCATGACAAGATCCTGAGGCCCATTGTCCTGCCGACATCACGTCAAGTTTCAGCATGATAACGCAGGGCCCAATGTCGCAAGGATCTGTCCACAATTCATGGAGGCTGAAAATGTCCCAGTTCTTCCATGTCCTGCATACTCACCAGACATGTCACCCATTGAGCATGTTTGGGAGGGCTGGATCGACGTGTACCACAGCTTGTTCCAGTTCCCGTCAATATACAGCAACTTCGCACAGCCACTGAAGAGGAATGTTAACACACTATTGGTAGTTTGTTGTAACCAAGTATTGGTGCTAAACTGTGTGTTATTGGATGCTAGCATGCTAGTTAGCTATGGTGTCATAGTTAGGCATCGTGGGCTGTTGTGGGTAGTTACTGTAGGTTGGCATTGTTTTCGGCGGTGCCGGGTGTAGCACGAAGCTAGCTAGCTAGCCGTTTTTCGAACAGAGTCAACACAGTAGCCATTGTGTGCTGTACTGTGGCAGCTAAATACAATATATTTGTGCTAGCTAGCCAACGTTTAATTATTGCTGCGTTATGAAAGGAACTAGACACGGACACGAATTATCTGCTTAGTGTGTTAACACACTATTGGTGGTTTGTTGTGACCAAGTGTTGGTGCTAAACTGTGTGTTATTGGATGCTAGCATGCTAGTTAGCTATGGTGTCATAGTTAGCTAGCTGAATAAAGTGGGTTGAGTCTATTCCTTTAAACATTGAACCGCTGTGGTTCACAACAATTCTGATTTCTAAAGGTGGAAGTTGGGAGAGTTTTTGTTCGGGTGGTTCAGTGAAACAATTATAGTTTCTGAGGTGGAAGTTTTGGTGAGGGAGGCCCTGCTCTCTCCTCTCCCAGATGTTTAGTTCATTTCATTCCGATCTCCTCTGCATTATTGTAGCCATTTGCTAAAGCCTGTCAACTATGCCTTTGCCTATCCCTGTTCTCTCCTCTCTGCACAGGCTACACAAACGCCTCACACCTCGTGGCTGCTGCCTCTCTAACCTGGTGGTCCCTGCACGCACCCCACACCTGGAGTTCCAGGTCTCAGGCAGCCTCTGGAACTGCCGTTCTGCTGCCAACAAAGCTGACTTCATCCCAGCCTATGCTAACCTCCAGTCCCTCGACTTCCTGGCGCTGACGGAAACATGGATTACCACTGAAAACACTGCTACTCCTACTGCTCTCTCCTCGTCTGACCATGTGTTCTCGCATACCCCGAGAGCATCTGGTCAGAGGGGTGGTGGCACAGGAATCCTCATCTCTCCCAAGTGGACATTCTCAATTTTTCCCCTAACCCATCTGTCTATCTCCTCATTTGAATTCCATGCTGTCACAGTCACTAGCCCATTTAAGCTTAATATCCTTGTCATCTATCGCCCTCCAGGTTCCCTTGGAGAGTTCATCAATGAGCTTGACGCCTTGATAAGTTCCTTTCCTGAGGATGGCTCACCCCTCACAGTTTTGAGGGATTTCAACCTCCCTATGTCCACATTTGACTCATTTCTCTCTGCCTCCTTCTTTCCACTCCTCTCCTCTTTTGACCTCACCCTCTCACCGTCCCGCCCTACTCACAAGGCAGGCAATACGCTTGACCTCATCTTTACTAGATGCTGCTCTTCTACTAATCTCACTGCAACTCCCCTCCATGTCTCCGACCACTACTTTGTTTCCTTTTCTCTCTCGCTCTCCTCCAACACTACTCACTCTGCCCCTACACAGATGGTAATGCGCCGCCGCAACCTTCGCTCTCTCTCTCCCACTACTCTCTCCTCTTCCATCCTATCATCTCTTCCCTCTGCTCAATCCTTCTCCCTCCAATCTCCTGATTCTGCCTCCTCAACCCTCCTCTCCTCCCTTTCTGCATCCTTTGACTCTCTGTGTCCCCTATCCTCCCGGCCGGCTCGGTCCTCCCCTCCAGCTCCGTGGCTTGATGACTCATTGCGAGCTCACAGAACAGAGCTCCGGGCAGCGGAGCGGAAATGGAAGAAAACTAAACTCCCTGCCGACCTGGCATCTTTTCACTCCCTCCTCTCTACATTTTCTTCATCTGTTTCTGCTGCTAAGGCCACTTTCTACCACTCTAAATTCCAAGCATCTGCCTCTAACCCTAGGAAGCTCTTTGCCACATTTTTCTCCCTGCTGAATCCCCCCCCCCCCCCCCCTCCTCTCTCTCTGTGGATGACTTCGTCAACCACTTTGAAAAGAAGGTTGACGACATCCGATCCTCGTTTGTTAAGTCTAATGACACTGCTGGTCCTACTCACACTGCCCTACCCTATGCTTTGACTTCTTTCTCCCCTCTCTCTCCAGATAAAATCCTGCGACTTGTGACTGCAGGCCGCCCAACAACCTGCCCGCTTGACCCCATCCCCTCCTCTCTTCTCCAGACCATCTCCAGTGACCTTCTCCCCTACCTCACCTCGCTGATCAACTCATCCTTGACCGCTGGCCATGTCCCTTCCGTCTTCAAGAGAGCGAGAGTTGCTCCCCTTCTCAAAAAACCAACACTCGATCCCACTGATGTCAACAACTACAGACCAGTATCCCTTCTTTCTTTTCTTTCCAAAACTATTGAGCATGCCGTCTTTAGCCAACTCTCTTGCTATCTCTCTCAGAATGACCTTCTTGATCCAAACCAGTCAGGTTTCAGGACTGGTCATTCAACTGAGACTGCTCTTCTCTGTGTCACGGAGGCTCTCCGCACTGCTAAAGCTAACTCTCTCTCCTCTGCTCTTGTCCTTCTAGACCTGTCTGCTGCCTTTGATACTGTGAACCATCAGATCCTCCTCTCCACCCTCTCCGAGCTGGGCATCTCCGGCGTGGCTCACTCCTGGATTGCGTCCTACCTGACCGGTCGCTCCTACCAAGTGGCGTGGCGAGAAGCTGTCTCCGCACCACGTGCTCTCACCACTGGTGTCCCCCAGGGCTCAGTTCTAGGCCCTCTCCTATTCTCGCTATACACCAAGTCACTTGGCTCTGTCATATCCTCACATGGCCTCTCCTATCATTGCTACGCTGACGATACACAACTAATCTTCTCCTTTCCCCCTTCTGATAACCAGGTGGCGAATCGCATCTCTGCATGTCTGGCTGACATATCAGTATGGATGACGGATCACCACCTCAAGCTGAACCCTGGCAAGACGGAGCTGCTCTTCCTCCCGGGGAAGGACTGCCCGTTCCATGATCTCGCCATCACGGTTGACAACTCCGTTGTGTCCTCCTCCCAGAGTGCGAAGAGCCTTGGCGTGACCCTGGACAACACCCTGTCGTTCTCCGCCAACATCAAGGCGGTGACCCGATCCTGCAGGTTCATGCTCTACAACATTCGGAGAGTATGACCCTGCCTTACACAGGAAGCGGCACAGGTCCTAATCCAGGCACTTGTCATCTCCCGTCTGGATTACTGCAACTCGCTGTTGGCTGGGCTCCCTGCCTGTGCCATTAAACCCCTACAACTCATCCAGAATGCCGCAGCCCATCTGGTGTTCAACCTTCCCATGTTCTCTCACGTCACCCCCCTCCTCCGCACACTCCACTGGCTTCCAGTTGAAGCTCGCATCCGTTACAAGACCATGGTGCTTGCCTATGGAGCAGTGAGGGGAACGGCACCTCCGTACCTTCAGGCTCTGATCAGTCCCTACACCCAGGCGAGGGCATTGCGTTCATCCACCTCTGGCCTGCTGGCTCCCCTTCCTCTGCGGAAGCATAGTTCCCGCTCAGCCCAGTCAAAGCTGTTCGCTGCTCATGGCACCCCAATGGTGGAACAAGCTCCCTCACGACGCCAGGACAGCGGAGTCACTCACCACCTTTCGGAGACATTTGAAACCCCACCTCTTTAAGGAACACCTGGGATAGGATAGAGTAATCCTTCAACCCCCCCCAAAAAAAAAGAAAAAAAAGAAAGTATAATTGTAAAGTGGTTATCCCACTGGCTATGGGGTGAATGCACCAATTTGTAGTCGCTCTGGATAAGAGCGTCTGCTAAATGACGTAAATGTGCCCTTGAGCAAGGCACTTAACCCTAATTGCTCCTGTGAGTCGCTCTGGATAAGAGCGTCTGCTAAATGACTAAAATGTAAATGTAAAATGTAACAGCACTAGGACCATCATTTCAACAGCAGTAGGACCATCATTTCAACAGCACTAGGACCAATCTACCTTGTTTTATTAGGGCTCTAAAGCAATACTATTTGTGCCCCCGTTACAAGCGCCATGCTCTACCAATTGAGCTACAGAGGACCCCTCTTGCCTGCATCTAGCTTATCTATGGTGTAATCATTTGTCCAACAGTTGCAAACAAGTTTCTATTGGACAAATTCAGGTATGTTTATCCCTGTTTCATTCCGTTTGCTTCCGTTTAAGAAACGTTTTTCAACAAATTGGCGGAATGAATACACCCTGATCACACGTGAACAGTTCACTTTCATAGCCAAACAGTTTGTTGTATTCTTTCTTAGCAGTTACACCGGCGGGCCCCGGTGGGAATAAATTAGTCAAACCAAAAGCTTACCTTGACTTGGAAGAGTTCCAGTGTTAGATAGTCATAGCCAGCTACCTAACATAGCATCCCTCTGTTTGAGCCGGGTATTTGAGTAGGCAAAACTAACCATTTGCATTTGCTAGCTAAGTAAGTGCAACTGAAAAAAATGACAAAATATCTCTCTCTCTTGCTCCTCCTTCATTTTTGAAGAAATTAATTTGTTAAAAACTGTTCAACTATTGTCTTTCTCTCTCTTTGAGTCAACTACTCAATACATTTTATGCACTGCAGTGCTAGCTAGCTGTAGCTTATGCTTTCAGTCCTAGATTCATTCTCTGATCCTTTGATTTGGTGGACAACATGTCAGTTCATGCTGCAAAAGGTTAGAGGATGTCCTGCGGAAGTTGTCATAATTACTGTGTAAGTCTATGGAAGGGGGTGAGAACCATGAGCCTCCTAGGTTTTGTATTGAAGTCAATGTACCCAGAGGTGGACGGAAGCTAGCTGTCATCGCAAAACAGTGTGTTTTAATCAATTATTTGGTTAAATATTAATGTATATATATTTTTTATAGTTGTATCTAAAAAGGATAACTTTTTTAATGTTTCACTATTATAAAAATAAAAAAATGAAATTCACAGGGGGATGGTCCTCCCCTTCCTCCTCTAAGGAGTTTCCACTGATTGCAGGGAATACTGACTGGAGATGTTCCGCCCTCCAAGGCCCCTGAACCTGTGTAGGGATGTGATTTGGATTGGACTGTGACTTTTTTATGTATTTAAATTTTGTGTGATGTAGTTTTTCCCCCTTTTCCACAATGGACATTTGTTTTTTCTCTGGTTTACTAACCGAACAGTAGGTGGAGGCATACACATTACGTGAACGTCATTATACTAGATAAGAAGAAGAAGAAGAGGTAGAGGGACCACCCATACGTAAAAATGTATGCACACATGACTGTAAGTCGCTTTGGATAAAAGCGTCTGCTAAATGGCTTATTATTTATTATTATTATTATTATTATTAAGAGGTAGTTAGTCCATCAGTCCAATAGATGTCGATGTTGCACTGTAGTAGTGGGGGAACAGGAAGTTCCGGGTTGGCGCGACCCATTGTTCAGAATAAAGAATGCGCCAGACCTGTGCTGTCAAGACGACAACTTTGTGTCTGTTTCAAATGTATTACTAGAGGTATGTAATAGCACGTATAAACTTTCTAATATCGAAAGAACATGTCATAACATGCTAGTTAACAAATACGTCAAGGTATTCTCCCATTTGGTAAAGTTATGTGTTATTTTTGTGTCAAACCGAGTGAGTGAAAGAACGTGATAAAAACTATTTTACAAGTCACATAGCTAGATATTTGCGATTTGTCTGAGTGGATGTACATAATTTCGTCAAAGTAACATAATAAAATAAACCATTTGAGATTTCTGTGTTCGTTTGACATGTTATTGGTTTTGTGTAAAAATGTATAATCTTACGAGCTGTTAAAATGGCGTCGTCTATTCTGATGTTCGTTTAAAGTCCGCGTAGAAGATAATGGCCCCTATCAGATATTTATGTAGTTGGTGCAGTATATTATTTTACTGTAGTAAATATACATTGGGTGGTCGGGGTTGTTAGAGCCCTGAATGCTGATTAGCTGAAAGCCGTGGTAATTCAGACCTACACCACCAGTATGACAAAAGCAATATGTGTACTGTTCTACATATGTTGGTAACCAGTTTAATAATAGCATAAGGCGACTCAGGCGTTGCATCGTGCCTAACAGCCCTTAGCCGTGGTATATTGACCATATACCACACCTCCTCTGGCCTTATAGTATAAATATACATGAGTTCTAACTTGGAAAAGCATTTATTAGCTTTCAATTGTACAATTTATGCTCCCCGCATATAACCACGAAGACGGCCGGAAAGGCCCTAAAGTATTGGAGATTTTTCAGTTAATCGCGGTTAACCACTAACTCACACAAGGATAGAAAACATAACAAGCTAAGTATGGTGCAAAAGGAAATGGCTCAGTTGAAACAAAGACAGGAAATGGCTCAGTATACACCTATGGAGAAAGAACCACTTAAAGGGTTAAAACAGAGCCAGGAAGTGGCATAACAGGGTTTGGTCCCGCCACCATTGTTTCCAAAAACAGACGGAATAGAAGGAAGAGAAGTCAGATTGTGCCACTATTAAAGAATAAACAAGTGGGTAGGACAGTCAAGATGCTAAGATTGGAAACAATGGTGGAGTAAACTAACCAGGGATGGATTAAGAAAAAGGTGTGTACTAGGAGCAAAAATGAAACTGTATAAAAACTGACAACTGAGTGTAGGAGAGTAGTTGCTCTGCAGACCAGCTCGGCTCTATTGCTTGTGTAAAAAAGTCTATCTTGATTCTACAAAAACTCTGGAAGTACTTTGTTTTTACTGAGGATAAGGACAATTCTCCACAACATTGTCTGTTTCTCTTTATTACTACAGGCCGACTAGGATTAAATCTGAGGCCTGTAACATCAACAGTGAGGACAAACCCAGCCTGCCTCTCTCCTTCCACACTGAGTCCAAACCTACATTCACTGGGTCCTGATTGACAGTCGAGCCCAGTTTGCACCGCAGGTACAAGAGATGGCATCAGTGAAGCTGGAAGACTGCAGTCAAACACTGGAGCTGAATGTCAACATTAAAGATGAAGAAGAGGAGGAGAAGATTGGGAAATCTGTTTCTCATGGTAAGAGCAGGTTCGTTCCAACTTTCCACTGTGCATGAAAAGTTGCAGTAGAACTGTTTCATGATTAACTGTTTCAATGAGAAGGTAGATGTTATTTCATGCTACTGAGACTTGCATGGATGACACCAGTATAGTCTGTTTTGGAATGGGTGGCCAGTAATAAACTGGCCCTGAACATCTAAAACTAAGAGCATTGTATTTGGTACAAATCATTTCCTAAGTTCTAGACCTCAGCTGAATCTGGTAATGAATGGTGTGGCTGTTGAACAAGTTGAGGAGACTAAATTACTTGGCATTACCTTAGATTGTAAACTGTCATGGTCAAAACATATAGATTCAATGGTTATAAAGATGGGAAGAGTTCTGTCCGTAATAGATGCTCTGCTTTTTTGACACCACACTCCAAAAAGCAAGTTCTGCAGGTTCTAGATTTGTCTTATCTTGATTATTGTCCAGTCGTGTGGTCTAGGTCTGTAAGGAAAGACCTAGTTAAGTTAATAAGTATATAGGATATAGGTTAAGAACTTTTGTGAAAGAGCACGGTTTGAAAGATATGGCATACAGAAGAAACCGGATGGACATCATGAAAATGATCGGAGAGGTTGAGGAGTAAAAACAAACAAAATAGAACTATTGTGAAATTGACTGTGTCCATAAAATGTATATAGTATGTATAAGCATGAAGTAGAGGCCTAAGCATTGTTGTTCACTAGTTTACTCCAATTAGGGGAGGGGTGGTGGGGTTGGAAAGTAATAAAGGAAAATATGTATTTTTTAAGGATATATATATGTATATGTGAAAAATATATATGGGGGATTGGAAGTGATGCAGACAATTACATTGATGGAAGTTAAATCTATCAGAAATATTAAAGCTGATTTATTTTAAATAAAACGGAATAAATAAAAATACCTATTTAAGCTGCAGCTGGCCCAGAACAGAGCGGCACGTCCTGCTCTTCATTGTAATCAGAGGGCTAATATAAATACTATGCATGCTGTACACATATCTCTGACACACACACATACCCCACCAGACATGCCACCAGGGGTCTTTTCACAGTCCCCAAATCCAAGAAAGTATACACTATTATATAGAGCCGTTATTGCATGGAACTCCGTTCCATCTCATATTGCTCAAATAAACAGCAAACCTGCTTTCAAAAACAGATAAAGCAACACCTCATGGCACAACGCCTCTCCGCTATTTGACCTAGATCGTTTTTGTATGTATTGACATGTAGGCTACGTGTGCCTTTGTAAAATGTTTTTATGTAGTTCTGTCCTTGAGCTGTTCTTGTCTATTAATGTTCTGTATTATGTCATGTTTCATGTTTTGTGTGGACCCCAGGAAGAGTAGCTACTGCTTTTGCAACAGCTTATGGGGATCCTAAGAAAATACCCAAATACCAGTATTGCCAGCATGTGTTTTATTAACTGGGCTATCTGGAGTGCTCAGAGAGTAGACTGAAGAAGTGACGTAGACAAACTGCCAGTAATTAGAACTTCTATGAAATGAGTCTGTGTAGTTACTAGGCTTGGGTGGTATACTGGATACCAGGGAATTTGGAAAAAGCCACTGGATGGGTTTTCCATACAGCTGAAACTGTTTTCTTGAAGTTTTTCTTGATTAATTTGAATATTTGTAGCTACTTTTTAAGTAAATACCTGCAGTCAACTTGTGCAATACGTTACGAGATAAAGAACATTACGTCACATTATTATGTAGCTTACAGTAGTCCCCAGTCAACGAGAAGAGACCGGAGCCTTGTGAGTCACTCTCTGTCGTGCAGCATGCGCCAGGTGATCTAATTACAGTATGGAATTCACAACTACATGTTTGCCAGCTAGATATCTTAACTATTACGTTAACAGTCTACAATGTGCTAAATGCTCTGCAGTTGCCCATTAGGTTTGCTAATGTAGTAGTTAGTTAGCTATCTAGCTAAGTGGTTAGCTTCTTCCGATCAAGCATGCCCTTGCTAACAGCAGAGAATCCCCTCCTGGATCAAGAGCCTTGCTGGCTAATATTAGTTTTGTGCGGGCAGCCAACTGTGAGTGTTTGAGTTACTTGTATAGCTGAGGTCAGAAACTGTACAAAGTGTTCGCATTGCACTCGTTAGCATTCAGTTAGCATCCTCTATGATGATTCCTTAGTACTAGTTAGCATTTTGTTAGCATTCTGCTCAGTTAAGTTTTTTGGCCTTTGAATATTAGTACTTTTAAAATAAATACCTGTAGTCAAGTTGTTCGCTAGGTAATAGATAAAGCACATCGCATTCATCATTTCGCCCGTTAGATAATTTTTCATTATGAAGCTTTCTGTTAGGTTCTGAACAAACAGAGTAAAAACTCAAAAGGACATCTAGGAAAACCACAAAACCAAGTTCATTCATCCAACGGGTTTCAAACAGCTGCAAAGACAAAGCATGATTACACAAGCACATATATTTATAACCTCCTACTCAACTCCTTACATATCTAGACAGCCAATACATCTCTGATGCTAGTCAGGAACTTAATTGGTTCTTCTCACTGGTGTAGTCATGGCCCTGCCTGATGCTAGAACCTTCGTGGGCGTGAAAGTGTATGTGTGTGAGATAGGACTGTAGTAGGAGGGTCGTTGTGGTGGGCCCCTCTGGCCCCCCTCCCAGAGGTTTCTACTCACTTCATCTGTTGACATGACCTCGAGCCGGATTCCTTGCTCCTCCCTAGTTCCGCAACTGGCCTGCCTTATCAGGAACTGAAACTAGACTGTTGCCCTTTACCTCCCTCCTTAGGAACATGAATTCTGCACTTCCCCTTGTCTCCCTCAGTAACTTTCCATGCACCAAGTTCCTATCCACCCTTCATTGACCCCAACATATACAGTGCCATTCGGAAAGTATTCAGACCCCTTGACTTTTTCCATATTTTGTTGTGTTACAGCCTTATTCTAAAATTGATTAAATTGTTTTTTGCCCTCATCAATCTACACACTACCCCATAATGACAAAGCAAAAACAGGTTTTTAGACATTTTTGCCAAACTATTTACTACAGACCCATTACTCAGTACTTTGTTGAAGCACCTTTGGCAGCGATTATAGCATTGAGTCTTTTTGGGTATGACACTACAAGCTTGGCACATCTGTATTTGGAGAGTTTCTCCCATTCTTCTCTGCAGATTCTCTCAAGCAGTGTCAGGTTGGATGGCGAGCGCTGCTGCACAGCTATTTTCAAGTTTCTCCAGAGATGTTCGATCGGGTTCAAGTCCGGGTTCTGGATGTGCTACTCAAGGACATTCAGAGACTTGTCCTGAAGCCACTCCTGTGTTGTCTTGGCTGTGTGCTTAGGGTCATTGTCCTGTTGGAAGGTGAACCTTCGTCCCAGTCTGAGGTCCTGAGCGCTCGGGAGCAGGTTTTCATTAAGGATCTCTCTCTGTACTTTGCTCAGTTCATCTTTGCCTCGATCCTGACTAGTCTCTCAGTCCCTGACGCTGAAAAACATCCTGACAGCATGATGCTGCCACCACCATGCTTCACCGTAGGGATGGTGCCAGGTTTCCTCCAGACGTGGTGCTTGGCATTCAGGCCATAGAGTTCAATCTTGGTTTCATCCAACCAGAGAATCTTGTTTCTCATGGTCTGAGAGTCTTTAGGTGCCTTTTGGCAAACTCCAAGCGGGCAGTCATGTGCCTTTTACTGACAATTGGCTTCCGTCTGGCCACTCTACCATAAAGGCTTGATTGCTGGAGTGCTGCAGAGATGGTTGACCTTCTGGAATGTTCTCCTATCTCCAGAGGAACTCTAGAGCTTTGTCAGTGACCATCGTGTTCTTGGTCACCTCCCTGACCAAGGCCCTTCTCCCCCAATTGCTCAGTTTGGCCGGGCGGCCAGCTCTAGGAAGAGTCTTGGTGGTTCCAAACTTCTTCCATTTAAGAAATATGGAGGCCACTGTGTTCTTGGGGACCTTCAATGCTGCAGACATGTTTTGGTACCCTTGCCCAGATCTGTGCCGTGACACAATCCTGTCTCGGGGCTCTACGGACAACTCCTTCGACCTCATGGCTTGGTTTTTACTCTGACATGCACTGTCAACTGTGGGACCTTATATAAACAGGTGTGTTCCTTTCTAAATCATGTCCAATCAATTGAATTTACCAAGGATTGGCTCGAATCAAGTTGTAGAAACATCTCAAGGATGATAAATGGAAACAGGTTGCACCTGAGCTCAATTTCGAGTCTCATAGCAAAGGGTCTGAATAATTATGTAAATAATATAGTTCTGTTTTATTGTCACACCCTGGCTCTGGGACTCTATATGTTGAGCCAGGGTGTGTTCACTCTATGTGTTGTGTTTCTATGTCGGGAGTTCTAGTTGTATTATATTTCTATGTTGGCCAGTGTGGTTCTCAATCAGAGGCAATGAGTGTCAGCTGTGGCTGGTTGTCTCTGATTGGGAACCATATTTAAACAGTCTGTTTTCCATTCGTGTTTGTGGGATCTTGTTTCCGTTTTGGTTTGTTCCTTGTTGGCTATGTTAAACCGTAGGACTGCACGTTTCGTTTTGTTGTTTTGTTGTTCTTATTATCACTGAAGATAATAAAGATTAAATATGTTCGTTCATCACGCTGCGCCTTGGTCTACTCGCTACGACAATCGTGACAGAAGATCCCACCATACAAGGACCAAGCAGCGTGTCCAGGAGCAGGCTGCCTGGACATGGGAGGAAGCGCCAGGAAAGGAGCTGGAGAGGTTGGCGAGTGTGGTCCTGGGAGGACATGCTCGGGGGAAAAGGGCTAGGATTAAGGCCCTGGCGAGAGAGGAGCAGCGGCGTCAGCAGTGTCGGCGTCGGACGGAAGAAAACATTTTAGGGGGGGGGGGGCACACGGCATGGGCGACTGGGCAGCAGGAGGCTGCCACAGGGCGATTTGGGAGATTTGGAGAGGAGGCCACCGGGTTTGGGGGGCCAGAAGGCAGGTTGGTGGAGCCTGGATAGAGAGCAGAGCCAACTACCCATACTCAGGCATGGCAGCATGGGACTGGGCAGGTTCCGCGGTATGCGGAGCTGCGTACTGTGCCACGAGTGGTCCGGCATAGTCCGGTACATCCTGTGCGAGCACCCCGCACGTGTCGTGCGAAGGTGGGCATGCAGCCAGGACGGAGTGTGCCGGCTCAGCGCTCGTGGTCTCCAGTGCCTCTCCTCAGTCCCGGATATCCTGCGCCAGTGTCACGTGCTGTTATGCCAGTACGGGTACACAGCCCTGTACGTCCTGTGCGGATGCCTCACACAGAGTGTGTGAAGGTAGGCATTCAGCCAGGACGGGTTGTGGCCGCTCTTCACTCCAGGTCTCCTATCCGTCTCCACAGCCCGGCCCGGCCTGTTCCTGCTCCTCGCACCAAGCAGGTTTTCATTAAGGATCTCGCTCTGTACTTTGCTCAGTTCATCTTTGCCTCGATCCTGACTAGTCTCTCAGTCCCTGACGCTGAAAAACATCCCGACAGCATGATGCTGCCACCACCATGCTTCACCGTAGGGATGGTGCCAGGTTTCCTCCAGACGTGGTGCTTGGCATTCAGGCCAAATAGTTCAATCTTGGTTTCATCCAAGTGTGCGTCGCCAGCCCGGCCTGTTCCTGCCCCTCGCACCACGCCTACGGTGTGCGTCGCCAGCCCGGCCCGGCCTGTTCCTGCTACTCGCACCAAGCCTACGGTGCGCGTCGCCAGCCCGGCCCGGCCTGTTCCTGCCCTTCGCACCAAGCCTACGGTGCGCGTCGCCAGCCCGGCCTGTTCCTGCCACTCGCACCAAGCCTACGGTGCGCGTCGCCGGCCCGGTCTGTTCCTGCCACTCGCACCAAGCCTACGGTGCGCGTCGCCAGCCCGGCCCGGCCTGTTCCTGCTACTCGCACCAAGCCTACGGTGCGCGTCGCCGGCCCGGCCTGTTCCTGCCACTCGCACCAGGCCTACGGTGCGCGTCGCCAGCCCGGCCCGGCCTGTTCCTGCTACTCGCACCAAGCCTACGGTGCGCGTCGCCAGCCCGGCCCGGCCTGTTCCTGCCACTCGCACCAAGCCTAAGATGCGCGTCGCCAGCCCGGCCCGGCCTGTTCCTGCCACTCGCACCAAGCCAGGGGTGCGAGTTGTCAGCCTGGTAAGGCCCATTCCTGCTCCACGCACCAAGCCAGGGGTGTGCATCGTCAGCCCGGTCCGGTCCGTTCCTGCGCCACGCACCAAGCCAGGGGTGCGAGTTGTCAGCCCGGTCCGGCCAGTTGCTGCTCCACGCACCAAGCCAGGGGTGTGCATCGTCAGCCCGGTCCGGTCCGTTCCTGCGCCACGCACCAAGCCAGGGGTGCGCAACGTCAGCCCGGTCCAGCCAGTTGCTGCTCCACGCACCAAGGCAGGGGTGCGCGTCGTCAGTCCGGCACAACCCGTGCCTGGGTCACCGGTGCCTGATCAGGTACCGGTCGGCTGCTCCACACCGGAGCGGAAGCTATCCGCTCCTACTATGTCCAGTTCAGCTCCAGCCAGCGGGGCCAGATCGGACCAGGGGCGCTATGGGGGGATTATTGGAGGGTGGTGGGCAAGCCCGGAGCCAGAACCGCCACCGAGGAGGAATGCCCACCCAGCCCTCCCCTGTTTGGTTCTAGTTGAGGCGCGGTCGCAGTCCGCGCCTTTAGGGGGGGGGTACTGTCACACCCTGGCTCTGGGACTCTATATGTTGAGCCAGGGTGTGTTCATTCTATGTGTTGTGTTTCTATGTCGGGAGTTCTAGTTGTATTGTATTTCTATGTTGGCCAGTGTGGTTCTCAATCAGAGGCAACGAGTGTCAGCTGTGGCTGGTGTCTCTGATTGGGAACCATATTTAAACAGTCTGTTTTCCATTTGTGTTTGTGGGATCTTGTTTCCGTTTTGGTTTGTTCCTTGTTGGCTATGTTAAACCGTAGGACTGCACGTTTCGTTTTGTTGTTCTTATTATCACTGAAGATAATAAAGATTAAATATGTTCGTTCATCACGCTGCGCCTTGGTCTACTCTCTACGACGATCGTGACATTTATTTTTAATGTATTAGCAACATTTTCTAAAAACCTGTTTTCGCTTTGTCATTATGGGGTATTGCTGAGGATTATTTTTGTATTTATATTTTTTAATCCATTTTAGAATAAGGCTGCAACGTAACAAAATGTGGAAAAAGTCAAGGGGGTCTGATTACTTTCCGAATGCACTTGTTAGCAGTTGATGTTATTCTTCAATAACACAGACCCCAAAGCAAATCAGGGGGAGAAAAATATATTTATTCAAAGAGAACCAATCATTTTTTATGCTGGAAAGTAGATTGTAGATGTTTATTCTTCCCTGTCCTCAGTGTTTTCTCACTGAACAAAGAGACAGGATGTAGTTTATACCCAAGCCTTGCCTGTGGTTGACCAATTAGAATTCCTTGCAATAACATTGGTCCAATGGCCAAATACCAAGTATCCCGTTTCAGGCTCAATGTATAGACCATTTGGACCAATGCGAACTTGCCACATGTAGCTATGAGTCCCGGACTGGAACCCCTACATAGATACTAAACAGATGTTGAACTGAAAAACAACTGTTTCCATTGATCGTTAATTCCCTGCGTTGTATATTTATCTTGGAATACTCTTACACACTGTATATAGGCTACTGTATCAATCAGTCATTTGTTCATGTCATCACACACCATGCAAGCCATTGAAATGCAATGAAGCATTTATGGTTTTAAAATAACAAAGCAACCCTTGAATAATTAGCGTAAACAATAAATAAACAGTTCCATTTCAGAAATTGCATTCACGAATCAATGCAACTGTTTTTAGTCTTTGCTGTAATAAAGGCTTGACAATAAAACGTTACAACAGACTCTCTGATACGCTTATCATTTATTTACTATTTAGTTTGCTTCAACCTGTCAGACAAGCTCAGTGCATATGGTGGATTTGATTACCTGGATGTGCGTGTATTCTTCAGCTTTTGTATTTGATTTGATTAAAACACACCATTCACCCTCTGAATGGCACACATACACAATCCATGTCTCAATTGTCTCAAGGCTTAAAAGTCCTTCATTAATCTGCCTCCTCCCCTTCATCGACACTGATCTGAAGTGGATTTAACACGTGGCATCAATGAGGGATCATAGCTGTCACCTGGTCAGTCTATGTCATGGAAAGAGTTCATAATGTTTTGTACACTCAGTGCATATCACACCAATTGACTTTTTTAAATGCTTTTCACACAGGTGACATTGAGACATTCTCTACATCCAGAGAGCAACAGCAGGAAGATCGCAGAGCTAAGAGGTCTCACCACTGCCCACATTGTGAGGAGATTTTCCCAATTCTATCAAAGCTAAAAATACACCTAAAAATACACACAGGAGAGAATCTGTATTCCTGCACTGACTGTGGGAAGAGCTTCACAACATCACAGGCTCTGACAGTTCATCAGAGAGTGCACACAGGAGAGAAGCCTTACTCCTGCTCTGACTGTGGGATGAGTTTCTCTCGACTGGGCAACTTAAAAACACATGAACGTATACACACAGGAGAGAAGCCTTACTTCTGCTCTGACTGTGGGGTAAGTTTCTCTCAACTGGGCACCTTAAAAAAACATGAACGTATACATACAGGAGAAAAGCTTTACTCCTGCTCTGACTGTGTAAAATGCTTCACAACATCAACTGAGCTAAAAGTTCACCAGAGAACACACACAGGAGAGAAGCCTTACTCCTGCTCTGACTGTGGAAAGATTTTCTCTCGTCTAGGCCACTTAAAAACACATGAACGTATACACACAGGAGAGAAGCCTTACTTCTGCTCTGACTGTGGGGCAAGTTTCTCTCAACTGGGCACCTTAAAACAACATGAACCTATACATACAGGAGAAAAGCCTTACTCCTGCTCTGACTGTGTCAAATGCTTCACAAGATCAACTGAGCTAAAACGTCATCAGAGAACACACACAGGAGAGAAGCCTTACTCCTGCTCTGACTGTGGAAAGAGTTTCTCTCGACTGAGCAACTTAAAAACACATGAACGTATACACACAGGAGAGAAGCCTTACTTCTGCTCTGACTGTGGCAAGAGTTTTTCTGTACAGGACCACTTAAAATCACACCAACGGATACACACAGGAGAGAAGCCTTACTCCTGCTCTGACTGTGGGGCAAGTTTCTCTCAACTGGGCACCTTAAACAAACATGAACGTATTACACACAGGAGAAGCCTTACTCCTGCTCTGACTGTGTGAAATGCTTCACAACATCAACTGAGCTAAAAGTTCATCAGAGAACACACACAGGAGAGAAGCCTTACTCCTGCTCTGATTGTGTAAAATGCTTCACAACATCATCTCAGCTAAAGGTTCATCAGAGAACACACACAAGATAGAAGTCGTTTTCCTGCTCTGACTGTGGAAAGATTTTCTCTCAAATGGCCCATTTAAAAAGACACAAAGGTAAACATAAAGGAGAGAAGCCTTACCACTGATCTGACTGAAAATGTTTTAAAACAACAGCTGAGCTTAAAAGGTCATGATGTAAGAGAAAGTAGCAGACACTCAGATGGAAGTTTGATGTACATTTATTTCAGTACTGGATCACATAATAAGACGAACGCGCTTTGCCTCTTATCATATGACTGACTTACATAGACTCTCTCTCAGCCTATATAGTGCTCTTCAAGTCTACTTTTATCCATCCCAGTTGCTAACTATTACTAGCTGCCACTCACTTCCTACATATCATTCCTCTCCCTGGTGTCATATCTCACCCTAGCCAGTCCATTCCATCACGCACCAATCCTAAGATTAGCACTAGTGGACCCCAATCTATCTTGGCACACCGACCCTCTGCTCATCACTCTTCTTATCCTCTCTACATACAATTTACAATCTTTATAATATTGGATCAAACACTCTTTATATCAACTGCCATCAGGAAAATACATAATATTTTCAACAGATGGGGAGAAACAATGACATGGAGAAAATACAGAAACACAGTGCAAATGCTTATCAAGGAAGCAAAGACAAACTACTACAAAACTGAAATCCAGGACTTCAATGGACTGGGACCAAAGAAAACATATTTGCTGAGGCATGGACAAGCACCACACCTCTTGCCATCTTCCCCCTGCCCATGTCTACAAGGCAGGTTGAGCTGTGCAGCATTGGCCAGTTAAAGCAAGCTCTGACCAGACTCAGCCCACGTAAAGCATGTGGGCCTGATGGAATTCCAGCCTGGCTACTAAAGAGCATGCAGAAGATCTAGCCCCTTTCATCAAACACATTGTTAACACCTCCTACTGGCAGGGGACAGTTTGATCTGAGTGCACGAATCATTATGACTACCTCCCAAAGTCCAGCACTACTACCGCCCTTGTGAAAACCACACTTCTGCTGACAGCTACAGACTGCTGACAGCTACAGTCCCTTGGTCAGAGGACCATCCACAACCTGCACCACTAATCCTAGGAGGACAGGAAGTACCAGTGGTAACAACAACCAAGTATCTTGGTTTTCATCTAGACTCTAACCTCAGTGGTGACAAGTGGAGCAGCCAGTGAGAAAGGCCACAAAACGCCTTTTTGACATTTCTTGCCAGTAATGTCCTACTGAAGATCTGGTCACAGTCTATACTACACTGGCCAGGCCTTGTCTGGAATACGGTGGAGTGCTGTTAGTTGGATGCAGTAAAAAGCAGCAGGCCCAACTAGACAGGGTGCAGAGGAGGGCCTTGAGGATCATCTCCAGAGGTGGAGCAGTCCAACCACAGCTCCCGTCACTGCAGATGAGGCGAGAACAGGCTGCAGTGCACCTGGTGAAGGACATGCACACTCTTGACCATCCACTGAATGACCTGCTCCCTCCAAGAAGAGGTAACTGCACCACCAGGCTCCTGAGAAACAGCCACAAACTGTCCTGTATAACTGCCCGTACAAACCGCCTGCGAAACGCCACTCTACCCACTGCTATCAGACTGCATAATAACTCCAGCTCTTACACCTCTGTAGCTCAGCTGGTAGACCACGGCGCTTGTAACGCCAAGGTAGTGGGTTCGATCCCCGGGACCACCCATACACAAAAAAAAATGTATGCACGCATGACTGTAAGTCGCTTTGGATAAAAGCGTCTGCTAAATGGCATATTATTATTATTATTAAATGGTTTTCCCAAAAACTCTATTTTTTTTATCACATTTTAATATTTCAATTTCCATCATGAAAAATGTCCTGTAATGTTTCAAGTGTTCTGTATTCTACTTATGTCACGTATTGTGTTATGTATTTAACAGGTAGCCTAGTGGTTAAGAGTGTTGGGCCAGTAACTGAAAGGTCGCTGGTTTGAATCCTGAGCCAACTAGGTCAAAAATCTGTCATTGTGGCCTTGAGCAAGGCAATTAACCCAATTGGTCCTATAAGTCGCTCTGGATAAGAGCATCTGCTAAATTACAAATATGTAATGAAAAATCATGTTTGTACATTAATTTGTGCTGGGCAACCTTTTCTCTTGTGCATAAATATAACAAAGTGTTTAAAGTGAAATAGTTAGTCTATACAGTGCATTCTGAAAGTATTCAGACCTCTTGACTTTTCTACAAGAAAATACGTTACAGCCTTATTGTAAAATTAATTCAAAATGTATATATAATCCCTCATCAATCTGCACACAATACCACATAATGACAAAGCGAAAACAGGTTTAGACATTTTTGCAAATGTATTAGAAATTAAAAACAGATACCTTATTTAAATAAGTATTCCAGACGCTTTTCTATGAATCTCGAAATTTAGCTCAGGTGCATCCTGTTTCCATTGATCTTCCTTGTGATTTTTTCTACAACTTGATTGGAGTCCACCTGAGATCAATTAAATTGATTGGACATGGTTTGGAAAGGTACACACCTTTCTATATAACATCCGACAGTTGACATTGCATGTCAGACCAAAAACCAAGCCATGAGGTCAAAGGAATTGTCCGTAGAGCTCCGAGACAGGATTGTGTCGAGGCACAGATCTGGGGAAGGGTACCAAAAAATGTCTGCAGCATTGAAGGTCCCCAAGAATACAGTGGCCTCCATCATTCTTAAATGGAAGAAGTTTGGAACCACCAAGACTCTTCCTAGAGCTGTCCGCCCGGCCAAACTGAGCAATCGGGGGAGAAGGGCCTTGGTCAGGGAGGTGACCAAGAACCCGATGATCACTTTGACAGAGCTCCAGAGTTCAGCCCGCTTGGAGTTTGCCAAGAGGCACCTAAAGGACTCTGACCATGAGAAACAAGATTATCTGTTCTGATGTTACCAAGATTGAACTCTTTGACCTGAATGCCAAGCGTCACGTCTGGAGGAAACCCGGCACCATGCCTACGGTGAAGCATGGTCGTGGCAGTATCATGCTGTGCGGCTGTTTTTCAGAGGCAGGGAGACTAGTCAGGATCGAAGGAATAATGAGCAGAGCAAAGTACAGAGAGATCCTTGATGAAAACCTGCTCCAGAGTGCACAGGACTTCAGACTGGGGCGAAGGTTCACCTGGCCCAGCCAGAGCCCAGACCTGAACCCGATTTAGCATCTCTGGAGAGACCAGAAAATAGCTGTGCAGCAACGCTCCCCATCCAACCTGACAGCGCTTGAGAGGATCTGCAGAGAACAATGGATGAAACCCCCCAAATACAGGTGTGCCAAGCTTGTAGCGTCATACCCAAGAAGACTCGATGCTGTAATCGCTGCCAAAGGTGCTTCAAGAAAGTACTGAGTAAAGGGTCTGAATACTTAGATATTTCAGTTTTTTATTAATAATATTTTGCTTTGACATTATGGGGTATTGTGTGTAGATTGATGAGGGGAAAAAAACTATTTAATCAATTTTAGAATATGTCTGTAACGTAATAAAATGTGGAAAAAGTCAAGGGGTCTGAATACTTTCAGATTGCACTGTATATAGCCAAGCTACCATTGACTAGGTATTGGCACCCCATGTATATAGCCAAGCTACCATTGACTAGGTATTGGCACCCCATGTATATATCCAAGCCACCATTGACTATGTATTGGCACCCCATGTATATAGCCAAGCTACCATTGCTCATCGTGTATTAATTGCTTGTGCTACAATCTTTTTTCCTATTATTATAATTGTTGTATTGTATTCTCCATTGTTGGTCAACATTTCAGTGTTAGTCTACACCTGTTCTTTACCAAGCATATGACAATTTAAATGAAATGACTACGTGTTTAGTAAATTGTCTTCTAAACTATACTGAACAAAAATATAAACTTGACATGTAAAGTGTTGGTCACATGTTTCATTAGCTGAAATAAAAGATCCCAGAAATTGTCCATATGCACAACAACCTTATTTCTCTCAAATTTTGTGAACAAATTTGTTTCCATCCCTGTTAGTGAGCATTTCTCCTTTGCCAAGATAATCCATCCACCTGACAGGTGTGGCATATCAAGAAGCTGATTAAACAGCATGATCATTACACAGGTGCACCTTGTGCTGGGTACAATAAAAGGCCACTCTGAAATGTGCAGTTTTGTCACACAACACAATGCCACAGATGTCTACATTTTGAGGGAGTGCGTAATTGGCATGTTGACTGCAGGAATGTTCACCAGAGCTGTTGCCAGAGAATTGAATGTAAATTTCTCTACCGAGAATTTGGCAGAACGTCCAACTGTCTTCACAGCCGCAGACCACGTGTAACCGTGCAAGCCCTGGACCTCCACATCTGGCTTCTTCACCTGCAGGATAATCTGAGATCAGCCACCCGGACAGCTGATGAAACTGAGGAGTATCTATATCTGTAATAAAGCCCTTTAGTGGGGGAAAATCATTCTTATTGGCTGATGGGTGGGCCTGGCTCCCAAATGCGTGGGCCTTCCCAGGCCCACCCATGGCTGCTCCCCTGCCCAGTCATGTGAAATCCATAGATTAGGGCCTAATAAATGTATTTCAATTGACTGATTTCCTTATATGAATAGTACCCCAGTAAAATTGTTGAATGTTGTGTTTATATTTTTCTTCTGTTAAAACTGCATTGATCTGCAAATGAAAAATAATGTTTGTACATGAATTTGTACTGGTCAACCTCTCCTTCTCTTTTCTACTCAGTTATTCCATATTAAATCTGACAGTATGAATGGTTCTTATGGTTGTATTCAGTTATTCCATATTAAATCTGACAGTATGAATGGTTCTTATGGTTGTATTCAGTTATTCCATATTAAATCTGACAGTATGAATGGTTCTTATGGTTGTATTCAGTTATTCCATATTAAATCTGACAGTATGAATGGTTCTTATGGTTGTATTCAGTTATTCCATATTAGATCTGACAGTATGAATGGTTCTTATGGTTGTATTCAGTTATTCCATATTAAATCTGACAGTATGAATGGTTCTTATGGTTGTATTCAGTTATTCCATATTAGATCTGACAGTATGAATGGTTCTTATGGTTGTATTCAGTTCTTCCATATTAGATCTGACAGTGTGAATGGTTATTATGGGCTGAGTGCCTGGAGTGACTACAGTCATACCAAGTTTTCTTTGACCCTGTGATCTCACCAGGACAGAACCACATGTCTCTATCACACTCCAGCCCAGAAGGTGGCAGTGATGTACCTTTAACGTTGGTCTGAACACCACCAATAAACACCATAGAAGAAGAATGCATGCTTAGCAACAACCAAGGGACCATGCAGCTTTCCACTGTTCCAAAGACTGTCTATTATATGGAACAGATTGGCATGTGACCACTCTAACAATGTAGACACGTCCTCAAAGATTGGACATGAATCTGTGTTGGTCAAACTCTTCTCTTCTCTATCATTAAATACAACAAAACAATGTTTTAAGTGAAATATTTAGTGTTTTAAGCTGGAAAAAAGACTTGAAATTAGCATCACAAAGATACATTTGACCTATGCACTAACAAGCTTTTTCAATATACGCAGCTTTATCACTGGAGAAAACCAACCTTAAGAAAAAAAGGGTAGAGAAGGAAGTCAATGACAATGAAAGTGGATCTAGTCTCATCAGCCAGTCTGACACCAAGAGTGAAGATACCAGTTCTACTGAATCTGAGAGCAAAATTGAGTCAGACAGTGAAGTTGAGGCAGTGGAAGGTACTCCTCCATGACTGCCAACACACGCTGAGGAAGAGTCAGATGGTGAACTCCAGACAGTAGGTGGTACTAAGCCAAGACTGCCATCACACAGTGACATAGATTCAGAGACTGAAGTCAATGCTGGTTGTGCAATTCAGGAGACAACTGACTCTGACAATGATGATGTTGAAAAAGATTCTACCTTCAGAGAGGACCTGGCAACCTGGATAAGTGATTTCCAAGTGAAACACAATGCTGTTGATGCACTTCTGAAGATGCTGCAGTCTAATGGTCACCCAGATTTGCCTTCCACTGCTAGAACTCTCCTAGAAACCACCAATGTTCTTGTTGAAGTCAAGTCTAATGTGGAGTTTGTCAGATTTAAAGTGAAGGTGGAGTTAGTGAAACATCTAAGCATCTATCCTAAACCAGTGGTTGGAGATTTGAATCTTTTAGAAATATCCCTTAATCTGGATGGTCTCCCTTTGTTCAAAAGTACCAATATGTCGTTATGGCCACTTTTGTGCTCTATCAATCTATCACCACCCACAGTGTTTCCTCTGTCACTTGCAATGGCATCATGGAAACCAAGCTCCCTGGAATTCCTCAATGACACTTTGCTGGAGCTTAAAGAGTTGATGCAGACCGGCTTGAAGTGGGGAGACACAACACTGCAAGTGAAAGTTTGTTCTGTAACATGTGATGCACCTGCAAAAGCCATGGTAAAATGCATAAAGATGTATTCTGGCTACTATGGCTGTGACGGGTGCACTCGTGTTGTGCTTACCATCTTGCACAGCCTGTAGCAAGCCCCAGTTAGCGACAGCCAAGTTCACAAGCTGTATTAGTTATGCAAACTATCTTGGCTGGTAAATCAAGAGACTGAAGTGTGGAATTGGTGTTTTGTTTTTCTGCACAGGGCATACAGCATTATTATGTTGTACATTTAGTCAAAGAGAACAATGTTGAAGTTGTACCAGAGCAGTGGGTGGAGAAGAGAGATGGGGTGAGTTGATCAGTGAAATAGTTTACCCTTTTTAGGCAAAGAGATGGATAAATAGTTCACTTTAAACAGTGTCTCATATCCTGCAGGTCCTGTGTTGCTACTGGCCAAGAAATGCCATTAAGAGAGGAGACCGGCCTGACAAAATATTATGGGAGTAGTACAGAATTTCCATCTTTTCATCAACTGGTAAAATAATATTTGACTGTCCATCCACTCCCGTTTATATTGCCATGTATGCTTGGTTGTGTGGCTCTGGAGCAGGTTGCATCAGTTGAACATACTCCTACACGTAAGGCTAGTTACAACGTAGAATATGTTCTAAGCCAGGCGTAAACCTGTGTCACCACCTGGTTGGAAGTAATAGCTTTTGCTACGCCAGGGTGTAAAAACTAAGTGTAATGTGGGGTAGACGTATAGTATATATCTATAACTAGTTTCCAAGGGAAGTGTTTCATGACTAGTCATGTCGCATCTTGTTCAATTTTCTAAATCATTACGTCGGGCGTAGGTAGGTCCAACTTATCTCTTACACCTTATCGTCTAACTGGTGCAACCCACTCCAGGTCAGTAGAGTCAGGAACTTCCCCCTCTTAAGTACTATATGTATTGGCTGAAAGTATTACTATGTGAATTACAAATACTCAATAGCCGGTTTGCCAGTGTTAATAGGAAACTATTTCTGACAATGTTTATTGCACGTACAGACAATTACTCTGTGGCAGAGCAACGAGCCAAACAGGGGGGTTGACACCTCCAATGTTGAATCTGACGAGGAACAAGCGAAGAGGGCGGTGACTAAACCAATCAGATTCCGTGTAGAGCCACCTGGTGAGGATTTCTTAACTGCTCTTATTCCATTGTGTGTATTACATGCATCAGGAAGTAGATGAAATAAATGAGTATTTTTTTGTATTGTCCTTCGTAAGATGATGATGGAAGTGAAGCACTCCAGAAAAAAGACAAATGAACCCAGACAAGCCCAGCGTACAGTGCCACAGCTTCCACCAGCCCCTAGTGGTAAGATCCTGCATTAGGCTACTAGGTCATTGAATGCATAATCAGCAAGTTGATGGTAAGTTTTACACACATTCAAGTATGTGGGTGAAGAAAAGCTTACAGTTAATGCAAGTACTAGTCTTAAATTGAGACGGCATGAAATCATGACCTAATGACAGTTGATATGACAAGATATTACCACACCCATCTGATCTTGACACACTTGATTATTTAGTGACCAAAAGTGTAACAGTTCTTAATTTTTTATTTTTAGTAACATCAAGAGCCAGTGTCTTTGAAAATACCCTACAACAAGGTACATCATGTTTCACTGTATATACAGTGGGGAGAACAAGTATTTGATACACTGCCGATTTTGCAGGTTTTCCTACTTACAAAGTATGTAGAGGTCTGTAATTTTTATCATAGGTACACTTCAACTGTGAGAGACGGAATCTAAAACAAAAATCCAGAAAATCACATTGTATGATTTTTAAGTAATTAATTTGCATTAATTCGTAGAAGGAACGTTTCACAATAACGTAATCATGACTTATGTAGGGACTAAAATACATTTGGTGACATCCTGGAATGTAATTTTGTTAGCTGGGAAAGCTCACTCTAGAAACGTATTCCAGTTTCTGCCTGCCAGCTGGAATGGAAACCTTTGCCAGTGGGTGTGCATGTGGAAACTACCTGCTCCTCTCCTCTGAAGCATAGGTTACTGTATCCTACTGACAACGTTACAAGCATGATTCAGAAATTAGGGAGATATGTTTAATTTGCTAGTTAAGGATACTATAGTCACCACGTTTCACATTGGATTTATTAACGACAAAAAGGTAAGACCGGTTTTTAATTCTAGTGCTGCACTGCACAAACAAGGTTGTTAGCTAGCTAGCTAACATCTGCTCTGGTCCAACGTTAAACCAACTCTGAAGTTCAGACATTCAAAGTTCCTCCATAGAAGCCGCTCCTCTGTAGGTATAATTCTGTGGGCCTAATTCAGATAATGCAGGTCATAACACGATGCCCAGCTCTTCAATGCAAGCTTTCTCTATCCTCTAACGAGCTCTCCTCACCCGCAAAATGTCGCACCTTACATTGTGATTGGCAGCACAGTGTGCTCTGAATGATTTTCTTATACAGATACTCTGTGGTGTACTAGTGTATTTATTCTCCCACTTGGATGTCACTTCCACAAGCTTTAAATTGAGGGGCAGGTTGTCAGGATGGGTAATGTACTGTACACATTAATTACAAGTACTCCTAAAGATACACTTCATTTTAACTAGCTAAATCCTGTGTAACAACTAGTAATTACATTGTACTTGGCAAACATTACATGTACTATGCTTTGAAATAGTGTCTTATTCTTCATCTGGGACTTGTATTTATTATGGATCCCCATTAGTTCCTGCCAAGGCATTAGCTACTCTTCCTGGGGTCCAGCAAAATTAAGGCAGTTCATACAATTTTAAAAACATTACAAGCCCTGTTCTAAGCCAATTGCAATTTTCTTAAGTCATTTTTTGTCACCTGACCACACGACTTAACAGTAGTTCAGGTTTGACAAAACTAGGGCCTGTAGGACCTGTCTTGTTGATAGTGCTGTTAAGAAGGTAGAGCAGCGCTTTATTATGGACATACTTCTCCCCATCTTAGCTACTGTTGTATCAATATGCTTTGACCATGACAGTTTACAATCCAGGGTTACTCCAAGCAGTTTAGTCACCTCAACTTGCTCAATTTCCACATTATTTATTACAAGATTTAGTTGAGGTTTAGGGTTTAGTGAATGATTTGTCCCAAATACAATGCTTTTAGTTTTAGAAATATTGAGGACTAACATTCCTTTCCACCCACTCTTAAACTAACTGCAACTCTTTGTTAAGTGTTGCAGTCATTTCAGTCTCTGTAGTAGCTGACATGTAAAGTGTTGAGTCATCCGCATACATAGACACTTGTATTAGATCTGTTTTCATAAGCTCAACCAAGTTAACCCAGATAGGAATGCTTTATTTTGGAGGCAAATGCTAGCAACAACATTGACTGGAGATATATTTTGAACAGTCCACATTAATGTTTAAGTAATTGTATTTTACCAGGTAAGTTGACTGAGAACACATTCTCATTTACAGCAACAACCTGGGAAATAGTTACAGTGGAGAGGATGGGGGATGAATGAGCCGATTGGAAGCTAGGAATGATTAGGTGGCCATGGTGGTATGAGGGCCAGATTGGGAATTCAGCCAGGACACTGGGGTTAACACCTCTACTCTTACGATAAGTGGCATGGGATCTTTAGTGACCGCAGACAGTCAAGGCACCCGTTTAACTTCCCATCCGAAAGGCGGCACACAGGGCAATGTCCCCAATCAATGCCCTGGGGCATTGGGGTGTTTTTTTTTTGCTGGTCCTTCCCTCTGCATGCCACACCTCCTCCCATTGTACTGTATGCATTAACACATTTGGAATTGATCTGGTAATGTTTGTGGTCTAAGGCACTGCATCGCAGTGCTAACTGTGTCACTAGAGATCCTGGTTCGAATCCAGGCTCTGTCGCAGCCGGCCGCGACCGGGAGACTCATGGGTGACGCACAATTGGCCCAGCGTTGTCCAGGGTAGGGGAGGGAATGGCCGGCAGGGATGTAGCTCAGTTGATAGAGCATGGCGTTTGCAACGCCAGGGTTGTGGGTTCGATTCCCAAGGGGGGCCAGTATTAAAAAAAATATGTATTCACTAACTGTAAGTCGCTCTGGATAAGAGCGTCTGCTAAATGACTAAAATGTAAATGTAAATGGAACAATGGCTGCCTAAAATGCTGTGGTGCTTACAAACACAATAGGAAAGGTTGTGGTAGACGTGGGCCATCACAGGTGAGTTCACAGCTCTTTCTGTTCATAAATGTCAATGACTCACCCTCAAATGGCCCATCAATACCAGAGTTCTACAAAACTATTTACGGTAACACTTCCTTTTATGGGGTGTATGTGTAACTACACCGTAACAAGACTATTTACATAATCAACTGGACATTACAACAGTCTGACCCTCAATATAGTCCTTTGCATATATTGAGCTCCAACAATGGGGGATGGAAAGGGTCTGTTAAGATGAATACTATTGTGGTGTGAGAAAGGTAACCCAATCTTCTTCTCTGGTTCCATTCCCCAATAGTAAGTGGGTCATTGTTGATTTGTTGTGGTAATGCTGTCCCTGGACTTTGGTACCGTATAAAACACTTTAAAATGACACTACTTTTCCCCCCATTTTATTTCACTGTTATTTAATAAGAAACATATGTATGTCCTTTATACTGCAAAACATATATTTGTATGCATTGTAGCAAATAATGATGGCCAGCAAATTGGCTTGTCCCAATGGTGATGTGTAAAGGTGTAGTGACATGTTTTGACTAGATAATAGACATGTACATTATTTTGAATGCCATGAATTAAACAAAACCATTGTATTTTCTGTATAGATAAACCAAAAAACAATGGTTGACCAGCACAAATTAATGTAGAATGTTTATTTTTTATTACCAGATCAATTACGTTCATTACAGTTATCCAAATATATTTATCAGTGACAAAAAGAATGAATCTAGTTTTAAAAGACAATTTAATAAACACATGTAGTCGTTTCATAGCCTGTGTATCATTAAACAAAAGTTATGCAGTAAAAAAGAATCCACCCAAAATAATGGTGAAAACTGATCATCACACCATCTCTATCTGATGCATGTGTCTACGAGCTCATTCCCACAGAATACTGCAGAGGGACAACTTGGTGTCAGAGAAAAACGTACTATATGTTACAAAAAAAACATACCACTCAATTTAGTATGATACAGTATGTTATGTTACATTACATTTGCCTATGAATGTAATACGATTTCTAGGATGTATAGTATGTTACGAATTACAATTCATTCAATATGTTACGAATTTGCGATATGTATGATATTTTACAAATTCCAATTTGTTGTTTTTAACATTAATTTACATGCTAAGTAGTATCATGTTAAGCTAACATGCAAAGTACACTACATATACAAAAGTATGTGGACACCACTTTAAAAATAGTGGATTTGGCTATTTCAGCCACACACGTTGCTGACAGGTGTATAAAATGGAGCACACAGCCATGCAATCTCCATAGACAAACACTGGCAGTAGAATGACCTTACTGAAGAGCTCAGTGACTTTCAATGTGGCATCGTCACAGGATGCCACTTTTCCAACAAGTTAGTTGGTCCAATTTTCGACCAACCCCCCTCCTTTTGTTTTTGCCTTATAGGGACATTTCTAAATGTTTCAACTCCATGTTCATCATTTCCAGCACCACCCCAACATCAACATATGTGAAAATTGCACGTTTCTATGTTTTGTACTAAAAAATATGGAGAAAATATAATTTCCAGTGACATTCTATATTCCCATCAGCATGAAACAGCAGGAAACGGGATTCATCAGACCAGGCTATGTTTTTCTATTTTTCCAGTGTCTAGTGTTTTCATTCCATAGCCCACTGCAACTGCAGTTTCTTGTTTTCTGCTGAAAGCTAATGGGGATCCATAATAAATACACCACAACTACATCATTAAGGATCATAGCTTTCACCTGGTCAGTCTATGTCATGGAAAGAGCAGGGGTCCTTAATGTTTTGTCCACTCAGTGTATGTTGTGTCTACTAGCTCATTCCCACAGAAAACTGCAGAGGGAAGCAGTACCACCCAGTCAACCATCAGACTCCATTGTGAGACACCTCACAGAGGATATTAAACCCTAAGGGCAAATCCAAGGTTATCTCAATATCTTTACAGTAGAAACAAACAAAACACACCAAATCTGACCAGGTGAACACAGATCAGTAAAGTAAAGAGATGCTAACATTCTACAACACTCCCTTTCCTCTGCACAGTTCTCTCCCAGTGAGAAACAATAGGATTACAATGTTGTGTTCTATGCTTTCTTAATTTGATCCAATCCACTACCACTTCTTATGTATACGTTGGTTTCTTTTTAAATTGCCCAATCTGTAAAATCTCGTCTCACAGTCAGTGCAGTGATAAGTCTTCTCTCCTGTGTGTGTTCTCTGATGACCTTTTAGCTCAAATGATGTTTTGAAGCACTTTACACAGTCAGAGCAGAAGTAAGGCTTCTTTCCTTTGTTTACCTTGGTGTCTTTTTAGATGGCCTAGTCGAGAGAAATTCTTCCCACAGTCAGAGCAGGAGTAAGGCTTCTCTCCTGTATGTATACGTTCATGTTGTTTTAAGCTGCCCAGTTGAGAGAAACTTGCCCCACAGTCAGAGCAGGAGTAAGGCTTCTCTTCTGTGTGTGTTCTCAGATGAACTTTCAGCTCAAATGATGTTTTGAAGCACTTTACACAGTCAGAGCAAGAGTAAGGCTTCTCTCCTGTGTGCACACTCTGATGAACTTTTAGCTGAGTTGATGTTGTGAAGCATTTTACACAGTCAGAGCAGGAGTAAGGCTTCTCTCCTGTATGTATACGTTCATGTGTTTTTAAGTGGCCCAGTTGAGAGAAACTCTTTCCACAGTCAGAGCAGGAGTAAGGCTTCTCTTCTGTGTGTGTTCTCAGATGAACTTTCAGCTCAAATGATGTTTTGAAGCACTTTACACAGTCAGAGCAAGAGTAAGGCTTCTCTCCTGTGTGAATCAGTTGGTGCAATTTTAAGCTTTCCTGTCGAGAGAAATTCTTCCCACAGTCAAAGCAGGAGTAAGGCTTCTCTCCTGTGTGTATACGTTTATGTTGTTTTAAGCTGTCCAGTTGAGAGAAACATGCCCCACAGTCAGAGCAGGAGTAAGGCTTCTCTCCTGTGTGCACACTCTGATGAACTTTTAGCTGAGTTGATGTAGTGAAACATTTTACACAGTCAGAGCAGGAGTAAGGCTTCTCTCCAGTATGTATACGTTCATGTTGTTTTAAGTTGCCAGGTTGAGAGAAACTTGCACCACAGTCAGAGCAGGAGTAAGGCTTTTCCCCTGTGTGTATACGTTCATGTTGTTTTAAGTTGCCAGGTTGAGAGAAACTTGCACCACAGTCAGAGCAGGAGTAAGGCTTTTCTCCTGTATGTACAGGTACATGTTGTTTTAAGTGGCCCAGTCGAGAGAAACTCTTCCCACAGCCAGAGCAGGAGTAAGGCTTCTCTCCTGTGTGTATCCTTTGGTGCAATTTTAAGCTTTCCTGTCGAGAGAAATTCTTCCCACAGTCAGAGCAGGAGTAATGCTTCTCTCCTGTGTGTGTTCTCAGGTGAACTTTTAGCTCAAATGATGTTTTGAAGCACTTTACACAGTCAGAGCAGGAGTAAGGCTTCTCTCCTGTGTGTATTTGTAGGTGTATTTTTAACTTTGATAGAATTGAGAAACTCTCCTCACAATGTGGGCAGCGGTGAGACCTCCTAGCTCTGTGATCTTCCTGCTGTTGCTCTCTGGATGTAGAGAATGTCTCAACATGGTCTCCTGTGTGAACAACAACAGAAGAACCAGTCAGTTGGTATGATATACATGTCAATCAAATGTATTTTATGAAGCCCTTTTTACATCAGAACTTGTCACAAAGTGCTTTACAGAAACCCAGCCTAAAACCCCAAAGAGCAAGCAATGCAGATGTAGAAGCCATATCATCCTCCACTCACTATCACAAGGGTTAGTAACTACACAGACTCATTTAATAGAACTTTAAAACATTGGCAGTTTGTCTACTTCACTTCTTTAGTCTACTCTCTGATCACTCCACATAGCCCAGCGAATAAAACAAATGCTGGCAATACTGGTGTCAAACCATGTAAGTGTCAGTAGCATGAAATAATATCTACCTTCTCATTGAAACAGTTCATCATGAAACAGTTCTACTGCAAATGTTCATGCACAGTGGGAAGTTGGAATGAATAACACAAACTTAGTTAGATAGAACCTGCTCTTACCATGAGAAACAGATTTCCCAATCTTCTCCTCCTCTTCTTCATCTTTAATGTTGACATTCAGCTCCAGTGTTTGACTGCAGTCTTCCAGCTTCACTGATGCCATCTCTGGATCCTGCTTAGCAAACTGGGCTCCACTGTCACAATCAGGAACCAGTGACTGTAGGTTTGGACTCAGTGTGGAAGGAGAGAGGCAGGCTGGGTTTGTCTTCACTATTGAAGTTACCGGCCTCAGATTTAATTCTAGTTGTAATTAATAGTAATAAAGAGAAACAGACACAAAAGTTAGTCTTGACAGTTCAGGTACTTTCTTTATTCTCTATAAATATATTATATTTATTCTTGTTAAATTATCTAGTCAGTGCTTGACTTGGACTGAAATAGGTGCCGGTACTGTTTATATTTAGGTGCAGGAGCTCCACAATACTGTTGAGCTAACATTCTATAAGAGGAACAGGAGCTCAAGCATTAGATATTTGAGGTGCCGGTACTTAACCTATAGCAGATTTCCCCAAATTCACATACAGTACCAGTCAAAAGTTTTAGAACACCTATTTATCTTTATTTGTATTATTTTCTACATTGTAGATTAAAGATTCTACAAAGCTGTCATCAAGGTAAAGGGTGGCTACTTTGAGGAATCTAAAATATATTTGATTTGTTTAACACTTTCTTGGTTACTACATGATTCCATGTCTGTTATTTCATAGTTTAGATTCTTCACTATTATTCTACAATGTAGAAAATTAAGAAAAACCCTTGAATGAGTAGGTGTGTCCAAACTTTTGACTGGTACTGTAAATGCATAAATTACAAAATCCATTTAGTACAAGGTCACTGTTTGTTTTAGGCGGGACTATGTACTATGTTCCTGAATAACCTGGTCTTCACTGTATTATTTCAATCAAAAAACATTTATATTTTCCGTTCACACCATAGTAACATTTATCGATAAATACAGAAACAACTGAATGTGTCTGAATATTAGTACACATGTAGAAAACCTACAATCATTATATTCAGCTTCAAAACAGTAGTGCGACCGTGAAATTGTCTCTCTGATGCACCCGCACTGTCCTCACTGAAGTCCGTTGATGATGACCGAGTGGGCAGCACCATTTTACCAGCTCGTTAATTTTACACAAAACCAAAAATGCAAAACAAACTCGGAAATCTAAAATAAATTGATTCTTTATGAAATCACCTTGAGGAAATGATGTACATCCATTCAGACAAACCCAAAGTATCAAGCTATGTGACTTGTAAAATAGTTACCAGGTTTACTCAGTTTGACATAAAAATAACACATCAAACCTTTACCAAACGTGATAATACCTTAACGGATTTGTTACCTAGCATTGTATGACATGTTCTTTCGATATTAGACAGTTTAAATGTGCTATTACATACCTATATTACGTATTTTATAAAGTATTAGTTAATGTTTGGAATATTGAGAGCTGCATAAGGATTTGGAGGATGACATACATTCCATGTATTTATTTCTGTCACTGGTGGGTGCCAGAAGGTATGTGGGCCAAGATAGCTGGGGGGCCACTGGTGCTAATCTTAGAAGGAGTACATGATGGAATATCCTGACTAGGGTGCAACACAATACCATATAGGGTGATCCTATATGTGGCGAGGAGTGACACTCAATAATGGTTGGTAACTGTTGGATGGAATTAGCTCGGAAAAGCATTATTTAAACTAAGAGGTTTTCTATGTAAGTAATTCAGATGAAAATAGGCTACGCCCGTACCGCTTGTCATGTGAATCTGGTACTGTAATATTAAATACTTTGAAAGATTACAGTTCTGGAGCTTTCTTTATACTGAAGAATGGTGTGTGCCTGCCCGGAACTTCCTGTTCCCCCACTACCACAGTGCAGCCACAGGTAGAACAAGGAGACAGATATTTCACTTGATGTATAATTGTGAAGCATCCGGTTGGCGTTTCCACTCACTACCAAATATGGTAGTGAGAGGAAGCCCACTGGCCGGCAGTGGGAGAAGATGGAAGGAGATGGATTTTGGCCGATATTCTGCAAATGTTCTAATCGATGAAACATCTGATCTTAATACAGTTCTGTTCCCAAAACTAAAATCTGTTATGCACAGAGCGGACTAAGTTTTGTGGACAAATATTTTTTTAAATCACGTTATTTAGAAGGAACACAAAGGCGAATTGAGTTATTGCACACGAGCGCTTCACAGAGGAGGCGTTCCCTAACAGAAATATGCAGATGTATGCTAGAACACACCAATAGGATCTCGCTAGCTCGTGCTTGGCTCTGCACACTATGACTCATCTGTTCATTTTACATTTTAGTCATTTAGCAGACGCTCTTATCCAGAGCGACTTATAGTTAGTGAGTGCATACATTATTTTTTTTCATACCCCTGTGGGAATCGAACCCACAACCCTAGCGCTGCAAACGCCATGCTCTACCAACTGAGTTACATCCCTGCCGGCCAGTCCCTCCCCTACCCTGTCGCGGCCGGCTACGAAAGAGCCTGGATTCGAACCAGCATCTCTAGTGGCACAGCTAGCACTGCGATGCAGTGCCTTAGACCACTGCGCCACTCGGCGGAAACGACCAGCTGTGGTCTATCTTGGTTTAGTTATAAGAAATATTTGGTGCAACCGTCCGTGCGTTCAGGGATCCTTGGGATGGCCCTACCCCATTATATGAGAAGGACAGTGCTTAATTTGAGCTGGATCCTCCGGTACCTCTCAGTTTTGTAGTCTTTCGTTCCGGAACCCATTTGCCAGGATCAGGTAGCCTACCTCTTGTGGCAAGAAAAATTATTTCCACTGTTTGCAATGTAAAAATCCTAATAAAAGCAATCAGAGTAATTACATTTAGATTCCTCTGTAATTGTCATGCCCCCTAAAAAAAAAACGAAATGTGAAAACGTGCATGATATTCTAAGAATTGGTTAATGTTGGGCCGTCCCAGGTTTATGGTTTGCGCAACATTGTAGCCTAGACCAAGGCGTGGCCATTGCTGTGGTGAGAGAGAGAAGCACGCCTGTATCTCTCACAGAAATACAATGACATTCACTTTCTATGATCTCTCTCCCTCTCTGTGCTGTTATAGACATAAGCCGGCAACTCTCTTCTCTCCAGCATTGCACTTCATCATTTATCTCCTAATAGAATAATAGCTGTGGGAAGTGTGCTGGAGGTGTCTGTTCAGAAAGAAATAAAATCATTCGCAATAAGTAATTACATTTCGATTCCTCTGTAATTGTCATGCCCCCTAAAAAAACAAGGCATGCCTAACGTGTGGCAAATCTGTCAGTTAACAGCATGCAGCCAAAACAGGCCTTTAGCAAATATTTATAATACAATCGCTGGAAAACACAGGTTGTAAAGCAAATGGATCCTGCTGAAAATAAAATACTAATGTCTGTATGTTACCAAGTTATCAACTTCCAAATAGGCCTATTGAGCGAACAGCATTGTTTAAAAAAGTAAAGCAAGAGAGAGAGAAGCTTTTGGCCGGTGAGTGAGCTGCACATCATTGGGTGAGTCAGTGAAACTGGAAAGCTTTTTTAGGACTATATCTTCCTCCTCATATTGTACAATGTGTTTCTCTGCACACTTAGGGGCCTCGGCTATTGATGGATTCAAGACAAGGTCGTTTTTATTGATCTCAGATTCTCAGTGTCAAAGTAGCCTGTCATTTGTGAGGTATAGAAAACGTATTGGTGGTTCCAAACTTCTTCCATTTAAGAATGATGGAGGCCTTTTGATCATATCCTTGGACTAAAATGATTGACACTCAGGTGCAAGCCTAACATCATGTGCAAAGGGCCTTTGGGTAACGTAGCACATATTCAATGATAACTATTTTTCTCACGTAGGCTGTTCATTTCTGATCTTTGATACTTTTTTTGGTTTATAAACGTATCATGGTGTACTACATTAATGCTATACGTATGGGCCATATTGTTACTTGGTAGCTACTAGCAACAGACCCTGTCTTGTGGATCATCTACCACTATTTTGGACGGTCCATACTGTAACGTTAACGTTAGTCTCAGGCTTCACTAACTAGCGTTACTGTTTTAGGTGGAGCTATTCTTTGCTACTTTTCAAACAAATACTACGTGATATTTCACATATCATCTTGCTAAAAAGGCCTTTTGTTGTGATATTTCACACAACATCTTGCAAGATAGGCCTTTTGTTTTGATTGTGAGAAGTAATGGCAGAGAGAAGGCAGGAGACACTGTTTTGTTTAGCGTCGCTTAGGTTAGATGGATTAATGGATTTAATGGATCAGTCGTCCACCAGGCTACACTCTACGATTAGGGGGAGGTGGGAGAGGAAGCGTTGGTTGTCTCGGTTAGGGAGACAGTGGAATGGGGTTTAGTGTTTTACTGTTAGGAAATATCTATGTTTGTTTCAACAGATCTTTACATATTTTCCTCACTACAAAATATTAATGCGGTCTTTGTGGTTACTAAACAGATTTTAGATATGTCTTTATGCTATAGCTTATTCCATGTTTACATCTTTGATTAAATGACTTCAAATGCAAAACTTACATGTACTTTGTGGAATGTCTGTGGAGTTTGTAAACTATCCAAGCTTAAACAGGTTATTACTAGGCTTAAACAACTTCATTCATCTATTGTGTTCCTACAAGAAACTCACTTGTTGAAGGATGAGCTACTTAAAGTATGCAGGAGATGACAAGGGCAAGTAGTAGCATCCTGTTTCTCCTCTCATTCTCATGGTGTTATGGTTTTAATTCACTAATCTGTTCCGTTTCAAGTGGATACTATTATAACTGATAAAGCTGGTAGATGCATTTAGATACAGGGAAGTCTTTTGAATGAGCATATTAATCTGGTTAATGTTTATGGTCCTAATGATGATAATCCCAAATTCTTTGAGAATGTATTTCTATTGATAGCCTCCATTCCTGTTAAAGTCATAATGGCAGGGGACTTTAATTGCACTCTTGATCCTCATCTAGATTGCTCCTATGGTTTAGACACTTCTCACTCGCAGAGTAGAAAGAAATTACAGCATTTCATTATGGACTTAAATCTATGTGAACGTTGGAGGACTCAGAACCCGAGTAAAAGGGAGTATTCATGTTACTCGTCAACATTTAAATCATATTCTCATGTAGACTACTTTTTAGTTTCCTGCTCATTTCTTCCCAATGTAGCAGGAAGTGGATATGATACTTTTGTTTTGAATGACCATTCCCTTGTGTGATTATTCTATAGGGATACAAAACTAGTAAAAGGATCCTCTAGATGGCGTTTGCATCCCAGATGGTTACAGGACCCAGACTTCTTACATTACGTTGGAGTGCATATAGATGTTTATTTGACATTGAACACTGACCAAACGTCAGCGAGTACCAGATGGGAGGCTTTCAAAGCACATATTTGGGGGCAAATTATAAGTTTTACCAGTTTCAAATAAAATAAAATCAGAAAATGAGAGACGGAGAGCAAAATGAGAGAATTGGAGAGGGAAGCTATTTTGGATAACTCAGTCGAAGTAAACAAGGAATGATTTGGTCTTAAAGCTCAGTATGAAGAACTTCCCACCTCAAAGGCTGCAAACAGCTTAACTAGGCAGAAACAGTCCTTCTATGATCAAGGTGAAAAACCTGGTAAATTGCTGGCCTGGCACATTAAGAAGTAAAATTCAGCCTTTAATGCAATTCATAATTTACAAGGACAATTATCAACGGATCCTGTAGAAATAAACCAAAATTGGATCTGGAAAAGGAATTGGATGATGTTGAAATATCTGATGCTATTTTCAATATGAAGGGAGGTAAAGCAGAAGGTCCAGATGGGCTCCCAATAGATATTTAAGGACAAACGTCTAGGTCCACTTTTGGATATGTACAGTGCATTCGGAAAGTATTCAGACCCTTTGACATTTTTCACAATTTGTTACGTTACAGCCTTATTCTGAAATTGATTAAATAAAAAAAAATCCTCATCAATCTACACACAATACCTCATAATGACAAAGTGAAAACAGGTTCTTAGACATTTTTGAAAATGTATTAAAAATAAAACAGCAGAAATACCTTGTTTACATAAGTATTCACACCCTTTGCTATGAGACTCGAAATTGAGCTCAGGTGGATACTGTTTCCATTGATCATCCTTGAGATGTTTCTAAAACTTAATTGGAGTCCAACTGTGGTAAATTCAATTGATTGGAGATGATTTGGAAAGTCACACAACTGTCTATATTAGGTGACCAAGAACATGATTGTCACTCTGACAGAGCTCCAGAGTTCCTCTATGGAAATGTGAGAACCATCCAGAAGGACAACCATCTCTTCAGCACTCCACCAATCAGGCCTTTATGGTAGAGTGGCCAGACGGAAGCCACTACTCAGCAAAAAGCACATGACAGCCCGCTTGGAGTTTGCCAAAAGGCACCTAAAGGACTCGGACCATGAGAAACAAGATTCTCTGGTCTGATGAAACCAAGATTGAACTTCTTGGCATGAATGCCAAGCATCACGTCTGGAGGAAACCTGGCACCATCCTTATGGTGAAACATGATGGTGGAATCATATTGCTGCAGGGATGTTGTTCAGCGGCAGGGACTGGGAGCCTAGTCAGGATAGAGGGAAAGATGATTGGAGCAAAGTACAGAGAGATCCTTGATGAAAACCTGCTCCAGTGCGTTCAGGACCTCAAGACCGAGGCGAATGTTCACCTTCCAACAGGACAACGACCCTAAGCACACAGCCAAGACAACGCAGGAGTGGCTTCGGGACAAGTCTCTGAATGTCCTTGAGTGGCCCAGCCAGAGCCGGGACTTAAACCCAATCGAACATCTCTGGAGACCTGAAAATAGCTGTGCAGCGACGCGCCCCATCCAACCTGACAGAGCTTGAGAGGATCTGCAGAGAGGAATGGGAGAAACTCCCCAAATACAGGTGTGCCAAGGTTATAGCGTCATACACATTAAGACTTTGGCTGTAATCACTGCCAAAGGTGCTTAAACAAAGTACTGAGTAAAGGGTCTGAATATTTATGGAAATGTCATTGTTCAGTTGTTGTTTTTGCAACAACTGATAAAAACACGTTTTTGCTTTGTCATTATGGGGTATTGTGTGTAGATTGATGAGGGAAAAAAACAATGTAATCAATTTTACAATAAGGCTGTAAAGTAACAATGTCGAAAAAGTCAAGGGGTCTGAATACTTTCCGAATGCACTGTATATAGAGAGGTGTGTGCCTTTCCAAATCATGTCCAACAAACTTAGTTAGATAGAACCTGCTCTTACCCTGAGAAACAGATTTCCCAATCTTCTTCTCCTCTTCTTCATCTTTAATGTTGACATTCAGCTCCAGTGTTTGACTGCAGTCTTCCAGCTTCACTGATGCCATCTCTGGATCCTGCAGTAAACTGGGCTCCACTGTCACAATCAGGACCCAGTGACTGTAGGTTTGGACTCAGTGTGGAAGGAGAGAGGCAGGCTGGGTGTTGTCCTCACTGTTGATGTTACCGGCCTCAGACTTATCTGAATCGGCCAGTATTAATAAAGAGAAACAGATACAAAAAGTTATTGTCTTCGGTTCTGGCACTTTCTTTATTCTCTAAAAATATTTTCACTTTTTTCTTGTTCAATTACTTAATTCAGTGCTTGACTTGGACTGAAATAGGTGCTAATACTCATTTTGGGTGCCGGTACTGTTTATATTAAGGTGCAGGAGCTCCACAATACTTTTGAGCTAATACCTAACCTATAGTAGATCAACGCATAAATGACTCAAAAACCATTTAGTACAAGGTTACAGATTGTTTTAGACAGCACTATGTGCTAATTTCCTGAATAACCTTGTCTTCACTGTATTACTTCAATCAAAAACCAATTGTATTTCCTGGTCACACCATAGTAACATTTATTGATAAAGACAGAAACAACAGAATGTGTCTGAATATTAGTACACATGTAGAAAACTGATAATCATTACATTCAGCTTCAAAACAGTAGTGCGACCGTGAAATTGTCTCTATCTGATGCACCCGCACTGTCCTCACTGAAGTCCGTTGACGCTGACCGAGAGTAGCCGCCATTTTACCAGCTTGGGAATTGTACACAAAACCAATAACATACAAAACGAACTCAAAATCTCAAATACATTGATTATTTATTAAACTAACATGAGAAAAGTATGTACATTCACTCAGACAAACCCAACATCTCTAGCTATGTGACTTGTAAAATAGTTTTTATCACGTTCTTTCACTCACTCGGTTTGACACAAAAATAACACATCATACCTTTACCAAACGTGATAATACCTTAACGGATGTGATACCTAGCAAGGTATGACATGTTCTTTCGACATTAGAAAGTTTAAACGTGCTATTACATACCTCTAGTAATAAATAGAAACGGACACAAAGGTTCTCTTCTTGACTGCACAGTTCAGACGCTTTCTTTATTGTGAAGAATGGTGCCCGCCTGCCCGGAACTTCCTGTTCCCCCACTACTAACGGTCCGTGCATTCCGAGATCAGATTACAACATTTCATTAAATTACTAAAAAAAAGTGTAAACTGTAATTTATTCCAACTGCAATTTAAACTGCAATTTATTTCCCTTTATAGTTAATTAGCCTAAGCATGACCTTCATCCACATAATTTCTCTAGGATTGGAACCGGTTCATGGAAAGAACCGGAAAAAGTGTTCTATACTTTTTCGGAACAGCACAGTTATTTTAAAAGCATGTAATCCAGGTAATAACCTTATTTTCCTTTCCGGGTATCTTTCTCCAGTCCCACAAAAATCGCAACAAAGCTCACTCTAGAAACGTATTCCAGTTTCTGCCTGCCAGCTGGAATGGAAATCTTTGCCAGTGGGTGTGCGTGTGGAAACTACCTGCTCCTCCCCTCTGAAGCATAGGTTACTGTATCCTACTGACAACGTTACAAGCATGATTCAGAAATTAGGGAGATATGTTTAATTTGAGAAGAATGGATGAACTTTTTCAATGCTAGTTAAGGATACTATAGTCACCACGTTTCACATTGGATTTATTAACGACAAAAAGGTACGACCTCTTTTTAATTATAGTGCTGCACTGCACTTTACAAACAAGGTTGTTAGCTAGCTACGATAAGCCGACAAGAGAAGCAGACGGCCTGACCGATAAGCCGACAGAGAAGCAGACGGCCTGACCGGTAAACGACAGAGAAGCAGACGGCCTGACCGGTAAACGACAGAGAAGCAGACGGCCTGACAGATAAGCAGACAGAGAGGCAGAGTTCAGGACTGCTCTGAACCAAGTTATGGAGGCCATAGAGGATAATGGTGGAACTGGAGATGATCCGTACAGAGTTCAGGACTGCTCTGAACCAAGTTATGGAGGCCATAGAGGATAATGGTGAAACTGGAGATGATCCGTACAGAGTTCAGGACTGCTCTGAACCAAGTAATGGAGGCCATAGAGGATAATGGTGAAACTGGAGATGATCCGTACAGAGTTCAGGACTGATCTGAACCAAGTTATGGAGGCCATAGAGGATAATGGTGGAACTGGAGATGATCCGTACAGAGTTCAGGACTGCTCTGAACCAAGTTATGGAGGCCATAGAGGATAATGGTGAAACTGGAGATGATCCGTACAGAGTTCAGGACTGCTCTGAACCAAGTTATGGAGGCCATAGAGGATAATGGCCTTTTTACTTCACTTTAATCCAGTCGGTCAATATAGCTAAATGATTGTGCTAGTAAAAAAGGAATGTAGTAGGGAGTCGACGTTAAACCGGCATTTTGATCATTTGTTTAAGGAAAATAATGACCAGTTTGTGTTATTTTGACTTCCAGGAGCGGGTCGAGGAAGAGACTGTGGATGAGGATGGAGCAGCAGCACCTGAATAAACCTAACATAGTTATTAACTTTTAGCTATAAGCAGTTTTACAGTTCTTGATTGGAGTGCAGTGTTCATGTTTTTACTGACTTGTTATTTTGTGAGCTTATTGCTGTGATTTTGTTTACGAATCTATTGTGATACAGTTTATGTAAAAAAAGAACTTATTTTCAGGCATTTTGCATATTTCGTCAGTGGACACCTACCGACAGGATACTGTGTATATGTTCAGGGTAGATTAAATGACGTGTCTTAAGGGTCCTCCCGAGTGGCGCAGTGGTCTAAGACACTGCATCGCAGCTGCGTTGCTACAGATGCTGGTTCGATACCTGTCTGTGTCGCAGCCAGCCACGACCGGGAGACCCATGAGGTGATGTACAATTGTCCGGGTTAGGGGAGGGTTTGGCCAGCCGGAAAGTCCTTGTCCCCATCACACTGTTATGTACAAAAGTTATGTTCGCAGTGGTTACCAGAAACTGCATTTTATGGGGCTCTCAACATACTTTCTGACGTTAAGCAACATTATGAGGTTGACTTAAAAATACACATATTTAACGGTTTAAAATTCCCCACATTTATACGTCCTGAAAAGACTTGGGACATAAGCGGACACCACAGCTACGTAGAAGGAACATTTCACAATAACGTTATCATGACTTATGTAGGGACTAAAATAACTTTGGTCACGTCCTGGAACGTAATTTTGTTAGCTGGGAAAGCTCACTCTAGGAACATATTCCAGTTTCTGCCTTCCAGCTGGAATGGAAAACTTTGCCAGTGCGTGTGCGTGTGGAAACTACCTGCTCCTCCACTCTGAAGCATAGGTTACTGTATCCTACTGACAACGTTACAAGCATGATTCAGAAATTAGGGAGATATGTTTAATTTGAGAAGAATGGAATAACTTTTTCAATGCTAGTTAAGGATTCTATAGTCACCACGTTTCACATTGGATTTATTAACGACAAAAAGGTAAGACCTGTTATTAATTATAGTGCTGCACTGCACAAACAATGTTGTTAGCTAGCTAGCTAACATTTGCTCTGGTCCAACGTTAAACCAACTCTGAAGTTCAAAGACATTCAAAGTTCCTCCATAGAAGCCGCTCCTCTGTAGGTATAATTATGTGGGCCTAATTCAGATAATGCAGGTCATAACACGATGCCCAGCTCTTCAATGCAAGCATCCTCTAACGAGCTCTCCTCACCCGCAAAATGTCGCCCCTACACTGTGATTGGCAGCACAGTTTGCTCTTAATGATTTTCCTATACAGATACTCTGTGGTTGTCACGAGAATTTTGTTATCTCAATGGTTCAATCAATCAATCAATTTTATTTTATATAGCCCTTCGTACATCAGCTAATATCTCGAAGTGCTGTACAGAAACCCAGCCTAAAACCCCAAACAGCTAGTAATGCAGGTGTAGAAGCACGGTGGCTAGGAAAAACTCCCTAGAAAGGCCAAAACCTAGGAAGAAACCTAGAGAGGAACCAGGCTATGAGGGGTGGCCAGTCCTCTTCTGGCTGTGCCGGGTGGAGATTATAACAGAACCATGCTAAGATGTTCAAAAATGTTCATAAGTGACAAGCATGGTCAAATAATAATCAGGAATAAATCTCAGTTGGCTTTTCATAGCCGATCATTAAGAGTTGAAAACAGCAGGTCTGGGACAGGTAGGGGTTCCATAACCGCAGGCAGAACAGTTGAAACTGGAATAGCAGCAAGGCCAGGCGGACTGGGGACAGCAAGGAGCCACCACGGCCGGTAGTCCCGACGTATGGTCCTAGGGCTCAGGTCTCTCAGTTGGCTTTTCATAGCCGATCATTAAGAGTTGAAAACAGCAGGTCTGGGACAGGTAGGGGTTTCGTAACCGCAGGCAGAACAGTTGAAACTGGAATAGCAGCAAGGCCAGGCGGACTGGGGACAGCAAGGTGTCAGCATGCCCGGTAGTCCTGACGTATGGTCCTAGGGCTCAGGTTCTCAGAGAGAAAGAGAGAACGAGAGAATTAGAGAGAGCATACTTAAATTCACACAGGACACTGGATAAGACAGGAGAAGTACTCCAGGTATAACCAACTAACCCCAGCCCCCCGACACATAAACTACTGCAGCATAAATACTGGAGGCTGAGACAGGAGCGGTCTGGAGACACTGTGGCCCCATCCGAAGAAACCCCCGGACAGGGCCAAACAGGAAGGATATAACCCCACCCACTCTGCCAAAGCACAGCCCCCGCACCACTAGAGGGATATCCTCAACCACCAACTTACAATCCTGAGACAAGGCCGAGTATAGCCCACAGAGGTCTCCACCACAGCACAAACCAAGGGGGGACGCCAACCCAGACAGGAAGATCACGTCAGTAACTCAACCCACTCAAGTGACGCACCCCTCCTAGGGACGGCATGAAAGAGCACCAGCAAGCCAGTGACTCAGCCCCTGTAACAGGGTTAGAGGCAGAGAACCCCAGTGGAGAGAGGGGAACCGGCCTGGCAGAGACAGCAAGGGCTGTTCGTTGCTCCAGAGCCTTTCCGTTCACCTTCACACTCCTGGGCCAGACTACACTCAATCATAAGACCTACTGAAGAGATAAGTCTTCAGTAAAGACTTAAAGGTTGAGACCGAGTCTGCGTCTCTCACATGGGTAGGCAAACTGTTCCATAAAAATGGAGATCTATAGGAGAAAGCCCTGCCTCCCGCTGTTTGCTTAGAAATTTTAGGGACAATTAGGAGGCCTGCGTCTTGTGACCGTAGCGTACGTATTGGTATGTACGGCAGGACCAACTCGGAAAGATAGGTAGGAGCAAGCCCATGTAACGCTTTATAGGTTAACAGTAAAACCTTGAAATCAGCCCTTGCCTTAACAGGAAGCCAGTGTAGGGAAGCTAGCACTGGAGTAATATGATCAAATTTCTTGGTTCTAGTCAGGATTCTAGCAGCCGTATTTAGCACTAACTGAAGTTTATTTAGTGCTTTATCCGGGTAGCCGGAAAGTAGAGCATTGCAGTAGTCTAACCTAGAAGTAACAAATGCATGGATTAATTTTTCTGCATCATTTTCGGACAGAAAATTTCTGATTTTTGCAATGTTATGTAGATGGAAAAAAGCTGTCCTTGAAACAGTCTTGATATGTTCGTCAAAAGAGAGATCAGGGTCAAGAGTAACGCCGAGGTCCTTCACAGTTTTATTTGAGACGACTTTACAACCATCAAGATGAATTGTCAGATTTAACAGAAGATCTCTTTGTTTCTTGGGACCTAGAACAAGCATCTCTGTTTTGTCCGAGTTTAAAAGTAGAAAGTTTTCAGCCATCCACTTCCTTATGTCTGAAACACAGGCTTCTAGCGAGGGCAATTTTGGGGCTTCACCATGTTTCATTGAAATGTACAGCTGTGTGTCATCCGCATAGCAGTGAAAGTTAACATTATGTTTTCGAATAACATCCCCAAGAGGTAAAATATATAGTGAAAACAATAGTGGTCCTAAAACGGAACCTTGAGGAACACCGAAATGTACAGTTGATTTGTCGGAGGACAGACCATTCACAGAGACAAACTGATATCTTTCCGACAGGTAAGATCTAAACCAGGCCAGAACTTGTCCGTGTAGACCAATTTGGGTTTCCAGTCTCTCCAAAAGAATGTGGTGATCGATGGTGTCAAAGGCAGCACTAAGGTCTAGTAGCACGAGGACAGATGCAGAGCCTCGGTCTGACGCCATTAAAAGGTCATTTACCACCTTCACAAGTAAGGTTGAAGTCAAACACTTCTTAAATCTTTGAATAATTCCCAGAGGTATAAATCTCTAGTTTAAATAAATTAAACAGACCCCTTACTGCAATGGTCATTCTTTATTCATGAGAGCTCTGAAAATCATACAATGCACAACGTTTTTTATACCTCTACTACGCCCCTAAGTGGGCCAATGAGAAAGCTCCTAGCCCATATTTAGGCAACTGTCACATTTCTCTGTTAGCTTGCACAGCAACCTAGTTGTTTCTTCCTGTATCTAATTCACACTGGTTTCAGAAGACACAAATACTCTGTTGCTGGGCAAATATGCATCTTATACAGGCACATACGGTGGGGACATGTTTCTCAGTGTCTAGTTTCACATCCTGTTTTCTGTTATTGGTTTCACAGTTGCATTCTGCTTGCATAGATAAAACAATAAGCCAAAGCCCTTGTTTTGCTTCTAACTAAGCTAAACACATTTTCATATTGTAGTTTTATGATTCTAACACATTTCACAAAGAATCGGAGTGTAATAATTAGTCATTACCAAATTCTTCTATCAGTGGTTGTCATGATCGTTCGAGGGAGTAGACCAAGGCGCAGCGTGATGAACAAACATATTTTATTCTTCAAAGTGATAATACAAACAAAACAATAAACGATGACATGACGTGACGTCCTAGGTAAACACAACCAACACGGAATAAACCAAAAGGAACAAGATCCCACAACTACTGTGGGTAAACTGGCAGTTTAAATGTGGTTCCCAATCAGAGACAACCAGCCACAGCTGACACTCGTTGCCTCTGATTGAGAACCACACTGGCCAACATAGAAATAGCACACATAGAACTACAACACAGAAACTAAACACATAGAATCTACACACCCTGGCTCAACATATAGAGTCCCCAGAGCCAGGGTGTGACAGTGGTGTACTAGTGTATTTATTCTCCCACTTGGATGTTTTTTATTTTTATTTCACCTTTATTTAACCAGGTAAGCCAGTTGAGAACAGGTTCTCATTTACAACTGCGACCTGGCCAAGATAAAGCAAAGCAGTGCAATAAAAACAACACAGAGTTACATATGGGGTAAAAAACATAAAGTCAAAAATACAACAGAAAATATATATATACAGTGTGTGCAGATGTAGCAAGTTATGGAGGTAAGGCAATAAATAGGCTATAGTGCAAAATAATTACAATAGCATTAACACTGGAATGCTAGATGTGCAAGAGATTATGTGCAAATAGAGATACTGGGATGCAAAAGAGCAAAATAAACAACAATATAGGGATGAGGTAGTTGGGTGGGCTAATTTCAGATGGGCTGTGTACAGGTGCAGTGATCGGTAAGGTGCTCTGACAACTGATGCTTAAAGTTATTGAGGGAGATAAGAGTCTCCAGCTTCAGAGATTTTTGCAATTCGTTCCAGTCATTGGCAGCAGAGAACTGGAAGGAATGGCGGCCAAAGGAGGTGTTGGCTTTGGGAATGACCAGTGAGATATACCTGCTGGAGCGCAGACTACGGGTGGGTGCTGCTATGGTGACCAATGAGCTAAGATAAGGCGGGGATTTGCCTAGCAGTGATTTATAGATGGCCTGGAGCCAGTGGGTTTGACGACGAACATGTAGTGAGGACCAGCCAACAAGAGCGTACAGGTCACAGTGGTGGGTAGTGTATGGGGCTTTGGAGACAAAACGGATGGCACTGTGATAGACTACATCCAGTTTGCTGAGTAGAGTGTTGGAGGCTATTTTGTAAATGACATCGCCGAAGTCAAGGATCGGTAGGATAGTCAGTTTTACGAGGGCATGTTTGGCAGCATGAGTGAAGGAGGCTTTGTTGCGAAATAGGAAGCCGATTCTAGATTTAACTTTGGATTGGAGATTCTTTATGTGAGTCTGGAAGTTGAGTTTACAGTCTAACCAGACACCTAGGTATTTGTAGTTGTCCACATACTGTAGGTCAGACCCGTCGAGAGTGGTGATTCTAGTCGGGTGGGCGGGTGCCAGCAGCGTTCGATTGAAAAGCATGCATTTAGTTTTACTAGTGTTTAAGAGCAGTTGGAGGCTACTGAAGGACTGTTGTATGACATTGAAGCTCGTTTGGAGGTTTGTTAACACAGTGTCCAATGAAGGGCCAGATGTATACAAAATGGTGTCGTCTGCGTAGAGGTGGATCTGAGAGTCACCAGCAGCAAGAGCGACATCATTGATATACACGGAGAAAAGTGTCGGCCCAAGAATTGAACCCCGTGGCACCCCCATAGAGACTGCCATAGGTCCAGGCAACAGGCCCTCAGATTTGACACACTGAACTCTATCTGAGAAGTAGTTGGTGAACCAGGCGAGGCAGTCATTTGAGAAACCAAGGCTATTTAGTCTGTCAATAAGAATGCGGTGGTTGACAGAGTCGAAAGCCTTGGCCAGGTCGATGAAGACGGCTGCACAGTACTGTCTATTATCAATCGCGGTTATAATATCGTTTAGGACCTTGAGCGTGGCTGAAGTGCACCCATGACCAGCTCGGAAACCGGATTGCATAGCGGAGAAGGTACGGTGGTATTCGAAATGGTCGGTGATCTGTTTGTTAACTTGGCTTTCAAATACTTTCGAAAGGCAGGGCAGGATGGATATAGATCTGTAGCAGTTTGGATCTAGAGTGTCACCCCCTTTGAAGAGGGGGATGACCGCGGCAGCTTTCCAATCTCTGGGGATCTCAGACGTTATGAAAGAGAGGTTGAACAGACTAGTAATAGGGGTTGCGACAATTTCGGCGGCTAGTTTTAGAAAGAAAGGGTCCAGATTGTCTAGCCCAGATGATTTGTAGGGGTCCAGATTTTGCAGCGCTTTCAAAACATCAGCTGTCTGAATTTGTGTGAAGGAGAAGCGGGGGGGGCATGGGCGAGTTGCAGCGGAGGGTGCAGAGTTGGTGGCCGGGGTAGTGGTAGCCAGGTGGAAAGCATGGCCAGCCGTAGCAAAATGCTTGTTGAAATTCTCGATTATTGTAGATTTATCGGTGGTGATAGTGTTTCCTAGCCTCAGTGCAGTGGGCAGCTGGGAGGAAGTGCTCTTATTCTCCATGGACTTTACAGTGTCCCAAAACTTTTTGGAGTTAGTGCTACAGGATGCAAATTTCTGTTTGAAAAAGTTAGCCTTTGCTTTCCTGACTGCTTGTGTATATTGGTTCCTAACTTCCCTGAAAAGTTGCATATCGCGGGGGCTATTTGATGCTAATGCAGTACGCCACAGGATGTTATTGTGCTGGTCAAGGGCAGTCAAGTCTGGGGAGAACCAGGGGCTATATCGGTTCTTAGTTCTGTATTTTTTGAATGGGTGTCACTTCCACAAGCTTTAAATTGAGGGCCAGGTTGTCAGGATGGGTAATGTACTGTACACATTAAGTACAAGTACTCCTAAAGATACACTTCATTTTAACTAGCTAATTCCTGTGTAACAACTAGTAATTACATTGTACTTGGCTAACATTACATGTACTATGCTTTGAAATAGGGTCTTATTCTTCATCTGGGACATGTATTTGGGACTTGTATCACACTATTATTATTATGGATCCCCGGGGATCCAGCAAAATTAAGGCAGTTCATACAATTTAAAAAACATTACAATACATTCACAGATTTCACAACACACTGTGTGCCCTCAGGCCCCTACTCCACCACTACCACATATCTACAGTACAAAAATCCATGTGTACGTGTGTGTATAGTGCGTATGTTATCATGTGTGTATGCATGTGTCTGCACCTATGTTTGTGTTGCTTCACAGTCCCCGCTGTTCGATAAGGTGTTTTTTAAAATCTAATTGTGCTACTTGCATCAGTTACTTGATGTGGAATAGAGTTCCATGTAGTCATGGCTCTATGTAGTACTGTGCACCTCTCATAGTCTGTTCTGGACTTGGGGACTGTGAAGAGACCTCTGGTGGCATGTCTTGTAAGGTATGCATGGGTGACCGAGCTGTGCGCCAGTAGCTCAAACAGACAGCTCGGTGCACCCAACATGTCAACACCTCTCATAAACACAAGTAGTGATGAAGTCAATCTCCCCTCCACTTTGAGCCATGAGAGATCGACATGCATATTATTAATCAGCCGTGCTGCCCTGTTCTGAGCCAATTGCAATTTTCTTAAGTCCTTTTTTGTGTCACCTGACCACACGACTGTACAGTAGTCCAGGTGTGACAAAACTAGGGCCTGTAGGACCTGCCTTGTTGATAGTGTGGTTAAGAAGGTAGAGCAGCGCTTTATTATGGACATATTTCCACAATTACTACCAGGTACATGTTATTACATACACAAAAAATGTATGCACGCACGACTGTAAGTCGCTTTGGATAAAAGCGTCTGCTAAATGGCATATTATTATATTATTATTATTTTATTATTACATTGTAACTATGTGTCATTACAGTTAACTACAATACTTGTTTACAGTGTAGTTACACATGTAATTACACTGTAATAAGGACCCCATAAAAGTAAGTGTTACCGGCATCTCTTCTTTATGTATACGTTGATGTGCTTTAAGAAACCCTAGAGCACCCCTGTGGAAATCTAATTAGCATCATAATAACAATCCCCATCAAAATCTGTCTGTTTAAGCTAGAGATGTATTTTTTGCATGGGCTGCGTCTCAATCCACCACATCCTCTGAGGTCGGCCTTCCTCATCTGCGGTGGAAGAACTACAGTGTTGTTTGTCAGACCAGGAGACTTCTGTCTGTAGCGTCCGAGAAGTTTGGCCTACACATCTAAAGGTGAGACTCACCAACAAGTTCATGTCTGTTGTTTCGCTCTAGGACGCCTACAAGTGTCTGACGGTAGCAGGTACCAGTTTAAAACATTTGTGGAAGTAAATATTGAATATGTTTGACTTATCTTTCTTAATATAGAACAGAAACTTAAAAACCAACTTCCCTCTGAAAATGATTAGCAATATCATCCCCCACTCACTATGACAAGGGTTAGCAAATGTCAGGGTCAATTCCATTTCAATTACAGTCAATTCACAAAGTAACCCAAATTCCAATTCCACATTTTCCTCATTCATTTACAGATGGATACACTGCTGATTGGCAATGATGTTTAGATATCCTGTGGCATTCAAAAGTTGCTGCACTTTTATCAAGAGAACCAATATGTGCCATGAAAACACACCATCACCACCAGCCTGAAACACTGACACACAGCATGGATGCATGTACTCATGTTTTTTCCCCATACCCTAGTCCTCCCATCAGTACGAAACTCATCAAATCAGGCAATGCTTTTCAAATTCTCCATAGCCCACTGCAACTGCAGTTTCTTGCTGAAAGCTAATGGGGATCTATAATAAATACACAAAAACTACATCATTAAGGATCATAGCATTCAGTCAATGTCATGGAAATAGCAGGTGTCCATAATGTTTTGTACACACAGTGTATGTTGTGTCTAACAGCTCATTCCCACAGAAAACTGCAGAAGGAATCAGTACAACCCAGTCAACCATCAGACTCCATTGTGAGACGCCTCAAAGAGGATATTCAACCCTAAGGGCAAATCCAAGGTCATCTCAATATCTTTACAGTAGAAGCTATCTAAGCACACCAAAACTGACAAGGTGCACACTGAAGTAAAGATAGAATGTTAATCTACAACGCTCCCTTTCCTCTGCACAGTTCTCTCACAGTGAGAAACAATAGGATTACAATAGAGTGTTCTACGCTTTCTTCATTTGATCCAATTAACTGTTACCACTTCTTTTATGAGATGAGAATTAAGTGGAGTGACTAATCTTAGCTGGTCTGAGAGAACTGATGAGGATTTCACCTTTATACATTGGTTTCTTTTTAAGGTGCCCATTTGAGAAAAACTCTTTCCACAGTCAGAGCAGGAGTAAGGCTTCTCTCCTGTGTGTGTTCTCTGATGACCTTTTAGCTCAGTTGATGTTGTGAAGCATTTTACACAATTAGAGCAGGAGTAAGGCTTCTCTCCTGTGTGTGTTCTCTGATGAACTATTAACTAATTTGATGTTCTGAAGCATTTTACACAGTCAGAGCTGGAGTAAGGCTTCTCTCCTGTGTGTGTTCTCTGATGAACTTTTAGCCCAGTTGATGTTCTGAAGCATTTTACACAATCAGAGCAGGAGTAAGGCTTCTCCCCTGTGTGTGTTCTCTGATGAACTTTTAGCCCAGCTGATGTTGTGAAGCATTTTACACAGTCAGAGCAGGAGTAAGCCTTCTCTCCTGTATGTATAGGTTCATGTGTTTTTAAGTGGCCCAGTCGAGAGAAACTCTTTCCACAGTCAGAGCAGGAGTGAGGCTTCTCTCCTGTGTGTATAAGTTCATGTGTTTTTAAGTGTCCCAGTTGAGAGAAACTAGCCCCACAGTCAGAGCAGAAGTAAGGCTTCTCTCCTGTGTGTGTTCTCTGATGAACTTTTAGCTCAGTTGTTGTTTTAAAAAAATGTCCACAGTCAGAGCAGTAGTAAGGCTTCTCTCCTGTGTGTGCTCTCTGATGAACTTTTAGCTTAGTTGATGTTTTGAAGCATTTTACGCAATTAGAGCAGGAGTAAGGCTTCTCTCCTGTATGTATACGTTCATGTATTTTTAAGTGGCCCAGTCGAGAGAAACTCTTTCCACAGTCAGAGCAGGAGTAAGGCTTCTCTCCTGTGTGCACTCTGTGATGAATTGTCAGAGCCTTTGATGTTGTGAAATTCTTCCCACAGTCAGTACAGGAAAACAGATTCTCTCCTGTGTGTATTTTTAGGTGTATTTTTAACTTTGATAGAATTGAAAAACTCTCCTCACAATGTGGGCAGTGGTGAGACCTCTTAGCTCTGTGATCTTCCTGCTGTTGCTCTCTGGATGTAGAGAATGTCTCAACATGGTCTCCTGTGTGAACAACATCAGAAGAACCAGTCAGTTGGTGTGATATACATGTCAATCAAGTATATTTTATGAAGCCCTTTTTACATCAGAAGTTGTCACAAAGTGCTTTACAGAAACCCAGCCTAAAACCCCAAAGAACAAGCAATGCAGGTGTAGAAGCCATATCATCCTCCACTCACTATCACAAGGGTTAGTAACTACACACACTCATTTAATAGAACTTTAAAACATTGGCAGTTTGTCTACTTTACTTCTTTAGTCTACTCTCTGAGCACTCCAGATAGCCCAGTGAATAAAACACATGCTGCAAATACTGGTGTAAAACCATGCAAGGGTCAGTAGCATGAAATAATATCTACCTTCTCATTGAAACAGTTCATCATGAAACAGTTCTACTGCAACTTTTCATGCACAGTGAGAAGTTGGAACGAATAACACAAACTTAGTTAGATAGAACCTGCTCTTACCATGAGAAACAGATTTCCCAATCTTCTCCTCCTCTTCTTCATCTTTAATGTTGACATTCAGCTCCAGTGTTTGACTGCAGTCTTCCAGCTTCACTGATGCCATCTCTGGATCCTGCTTAGCAAACTGGGCTCCACTGTCACAATCAGGACCCAGTGACTGTAGGTTTGGACTCAGTGTGGAAGGAGAGAGGCAGGCTGGGTTTGTCCTCACTGTTGATGTTACCGGCCTCATACTTAATTCTAGTCATCCTGTAGTAACAATGAGAAACAGACAAAAAAAGTTATTGTCTTGACAGTTCTGGCACTTTCTTTATTCTCTAAAAATATACTCATCTTGTTAAATTATCTAATTCAGTGCTTGACTTGGACTGAAATAGGTGCCGGTACTCATTTTGGGTGCCGGTACTGTTTATATTTAGGTGCAGGAGCTCCACAATACTGTTGAGATAATATTCTATAAGAGGAACATGAGCTCAAGCACTAGATATTTGAGGTGCCGGTACTTAACCTAACCACCTACTCATTCAAGTGGTTCTTTATTTTTTACATTGTATAACAATAGTGAAAACATCACAACTATGAAATAACACATATGTAACCAAAAAAAGTGTTAAACAAATCAAAATATATATCTTATATTTGAGATTCTTCAAAGTAAGCAACCTTTGCCTTGATGACAGCTTTGCACACTCTTGGCATTCTCTCTACCAGCTTCATCTGGTATTCACCTGTAATGCATTTCAATTAACAGGTGTGCCTTGTTAAAAGTTAATTTGTGGAATTTCTTAATGCGCTTGAGCCAATCAGTTGTGTTGTGACAAGGTAGGGGTGGTATAGAGAAGATAGCCCTATTTGGTAAAAGACCAAGTCCATATTATTGCAAGAACAGCTCAAATAAGCAAAGAGAAACAACAGTCCATCATTACTTTAAGATTCTTCAAGTGCAGTCGCAAAAACCATCAAGCGCATTGATGAAACTGGCTCTCATGAGAACCGCCACAGGAAAGGAAGACCCTGAGTTAGCTCAGCTGCAGAGGATAAGTTCATTAGAGTTACCAGCCTCAGAAAGTACAGCCCAAATAATTGCTTCACAGAGTTCAAGTAACAGACACATCTCAACATCAACTGTTAAGAGGAGACTGCGTGAATCAGGCCTTCATGGTGGAATTGTTGCAAGGAAACCACTACTAAAGGACACCAACAAGACAAAGAGACTTGCTTGGGCCAAAAAACATGAGCAATGGACATTAGACCGGTGGAAATCTGTCCTTTGGTCTGATGTGTCCAAATTTGAGATTTTTGGTTCCAACCGCAGTGTCTTTGTGAGACACAGAGTAGGTGAACGGATGATCTCTACATGTGTGGATCCCACCGTGAAGCATGGAGGAGGTGGTGTTACGGTGCTTTTCTGGTGATTTATTTAGAATTCAAGGCACACTTAACCAGCATGGCTACCACAGCATTCTGCAGCGATACTCCATCCCATCTGGTGTGCGCTTAGTGGGATTATCATTTGTTTTTCAACAGGACAATGACCCAACACAACTCCAGACTGTGTAAGGGCTATTTGACCAAGAAGGAGAGTGATGGAGTGCTGCATCAGATGACCTGGCCTCCACAATCAACCGACCTCAACCCAATTGAGATGGTTTGGGATGAGTTGGACCACAGAGTGAAGGAAAAGCAGCCAACAAGTGCTATGCTGTGAACTTCTTCAAGATTGTTGGGAAAGCATTCCAGTGTGCAAATCTGTCATCAAGGCAAAAATCTAAAATATATTTTGATTTGTTGAACACTTATGGTTACTACACGATTCCATATGTGTTATTTTATAGTTTAGATGTCTTCACTATTATTCTACAATGTAGAAAATAGTAAAAATTAAGAAAAACCCTTAAATAAGTAGGTGTGTCCAAACGTTTGACTGGTGCTGTATATTTGCCACTGCTTGACTAAAAAAAAGAACATATAGTTAGATAGAACATGCTATTATTACTATTATTTTAAAAAGTCAAGTGGTCTGAATACTTTCCGAATGCACTGTATATAGACAGGTGTGTGCCTTTCCAAATCATGTCCAACAAACTTAATTAGATAGAACCTGCTCTTACCATGAGAAACAGATTTCCCAATCTTCTCCTCCTCTTCTTCATCTTTAATGTTGACATTAAGCTCCAGTGTTTGACTGCAATCTTCCAGCTTCACTGATGCCATCTCTGGATATTGTGATGCAAACTGGGCTCCACTGTCACAATCAGGACCCAGTGACTGTATGTTTGGACTCAGTGTGGAAGGAGAGAGGCAGGCTGGGTTTGTCCTCACTGTTGATGTTACCGGCCTCAGACTGAATCGACCAGTAGTAATATAGAGAGCACAGACACAAAAGTTAGTGTTGACAGTTCTGGCACTTTCTTTATTCTCTAAAAATATTTTCACTTTTTTCTTGTTCAATTATCTAATTCAGTGCTTTACTTGGACTGAAATAGGTGCCAATACTCATTTTGGGTGCCGGTACTGTTTATATTAAAGTGCAGGAGCTCCACAATACTTTTGAGCTAATACCTAACCTGTAGTAGATAAATGCATAAATGACTCAAAATCCATTTAGTACAAGGTTACAGTTTGTTTTAGACAGCACTGTGTGCTATTTTCCTGAATAAACTTGTCTTCACTGTATTACTTCAATCAAAAAACAATTGTATTTCCTGTTTACACCATAAAAAAACATTTATTGATAAAGACTGAAACTAGTGAATGTGTCTGAATATTAGTACACATGTAGAAAACTGATAATCATTACATTCAGCTTCAAAACAGTAGTGCGACCGTGAAATTGTCTCCGATGCACCCGCACTGTCCTCACTGAAGTTTGTTGACGCTGACCGAGAGTAGCCGCCATTTTACCAGCTTGGGAATTTTACACAAAACCAATAACATGCTAAACGAACTCAGAAATCTCAAATAAATTGATTATTTATCAACTAAAATGAGAAATGTATGTACATCCACTCAGACAAACCCAAAATCTCTAGCTATGTGACTTGTAAAATAGTTTTTATCACGTTCTTTCACTCACTCGGTTTGAAACAAAAAAAAAACATCCAACCTTTACCAAACGTGATAATACATTAACGGATGTGTTACCTAGCATGGTATTTGTCGTGGTAAATATATTATGTTAAAGCTTGGTCTGACTAAAATCTTGTGCATAACCCATCTTGTGTTGGGGCCTTGGGACTTAATACAATGCACAAAGACTTCTATCTTGTCGGCCTTATCAGCAGGTGGCCATGAGCAACACCCATGCCATAAGTCTCTCAAGTCCTCCCAAACTCACGAGTTATTGGCCTGAGGACACACACACACATACACACACACACACATACACACACACATACACACACACTTACACACATACACACACACACGCACATACACACACATACACACACACATACACACACTTACACACATACACACACTCACACACATACACACACTTACACACACATACACACACATCATCATTGTTAAGCACACACACACAAAAAACCCCTTCTCTTAGGCTGGAGACAGAGAACCCGACTCAGAGCCAATGAAATGGAGATGACCTCGACCAACTCATCAGGACCAATGGGGAGATCAGAACTACTAGAATCAACCTACTTTATTTTATTGTATAAAATGTCAGCACACAATGGTTAGGGGCGCGCTCTCAGATATCTCCCTACGAGGTTGACGAACGCGTCCGTGCACGCTATTTTCAGATATCTTTACCTCTGAATAAACTGCCTTATATTATACAATCATCCACCTTGTCCGAAAGTCTCTACTTGGTCTCCGTTCTCCAGTAAACTTGTGATTATCAACAAACTTGGTAGCAGAGGATGGTTTTCTAACTCTGAATTTGGTCCATAAAAGTTGATAGAGACAGGAGACAAGTAAGAGACGGATCTGAAAGGACGGGTGACCTGTCCGCAGGAGCAGCCGGGAATCCAGCTCGCCTCAGGAAACTGATCTAGACGGCCGTCAATACAAAGGTAAGCAGAACCTGTTAAAACAAAATCTGCATATTGTATTGTAGGATAAACCCAAATTTTGATCAGTAGTACTGGGCGTGAGTATGGATTACTGTGACATTTATAACATATCTATTATGACTCAAAGGCACATATGTAAAGATATCTGAATTCTTTAGGTTTTTACTGTTGAAATGACTCTCTAGAGAGGAGTCTAGTTACAGTGGTCCACAAGAGACGGACCGACTTTTATTTCCTGTTGAATTGTGGCTTTCTAGTGAGAAGCCTATTACAGTTTTTGGCCCACAAGCGATGGACCATTTTATTTGATCCACAAGAGAAGGATCTGGTGACTTGATAAAAAGATTCAGATAGTCGGGTTGAGTTAATTCCGTGAGAATCCAAGTCCAGAAAAGGTTCTCCCGACTAGACGCCAGTTGAATGGTTTAAACGACTGGGAGTCTCCTTGAGGAGAATCAAAAAAAAAAAAAAAAAAAAAATACAAGTTCAGATAGTCGGGCAATTTGGTTGACGTGGCACTCAACTATATGTACTGTGAGGAACTTAAACTGAATTCGTGTGTTGATGCTGATATGTAATGAAAATGTAATTGTTGAAATGATAACCTGAATGTTGTGTAAGATTGGCCGTTTCATGAGACTAACTAGTTGATAACTTTTAAGAGGACCACGGAGTCCTATTTTGCTTGTTATGTAGCCGCTGCGCTAAAAGCTGACTTGAACTTTTTCCCTCTTGTGGAAGTTGGTATTTCCTTAGTTCCTAAAATTGGATTGGTAATTATTTTGGAAGCGCTCGAGTTTGTTAATATATTGTTCCAAAAGGGCGATTCTGATACCTTTTGGGAAAATATATAATAACTCGAATAACTGAAAAACAATAATAACTTTTGCAAAATAATTCCCAAAATTAAATTGGTAATTATTTTAGGAGCGCTCGAGTTTGCTAATATATTCTTCCAAAAGGGCGATTCTGATACCTTTTGGGAAAATATATAATAACTCGAATAACTGAAAAACAATAATAACTTTTGCTAAATAGTTCCCAAAATTAAATTGATAATTATTTTAGGAGCGCTTGGGTTTGTTAATGTATTCTTCCAAAAGGGCGATTCTGATACCTTTTGGGAAAGTATATAATAGCTCGAGTACCTGAAAGACAATAATAACTTTTGCAAAATAATTCCTGGGATTAAATTGATGATCGTTTTGGGAGCGCTCGGGTTTGTTAATGTATTGTTCCAAAAGGGCGGTTCTGATACCTTTTGGGAAAATATATAATAACTTGAATAACTGAAAAACAATAGTACCTTTTGCAAAATAATTCCTAATAATAAATTATTGAAAAATTCTTTGTGTACGAGGGTGGGACATCAGAGATAAGTCTGAGTCAGCGCCAAGAATACATTGCTGGTTTCGGCCAGTGACGGGCTAAGTGCACCAAGATAGTCAAAAAAAAAAAAAAAAAAAAAACTGTATAACCATGGCAACCACTACCGTCCCAAAACTCAAGTTTAATGAATATCTAGATAAAAAAATACAGGATAGAGCGGGAGGGAAAGAACAGTATAAGACAGTGAAAAAAGTGTGGGAGGGAGTGAAACTCAAATGGACACATGCAGGTTACTTTAGCGGGGGTGCCCCGTCTAAAGGGCAACTCACCTCTATGGAGAAAGAGCTAGGGGAGGCAGTGAGGGAAGGAACGGAAAGTGAATTGGTAAGGAATAAGTCTCACTTATTCAAGAAGGAAGGGACTAAACACAGAGAGAGAGCAGAGGCTGAGCTAAGGATAGGTACGTGGGCAATTGAGGAAATACGACGAGCACACCCATACAAGAAACCAGACATGATGGGTGTGGTGATTGAACCCACAACTGAGACAACACCAATAGTGGGGACACAGTCCATGAGTGACATACCAGCGCCCTCAGCACCACTGTATCCGACCCTGCCACAGGAAGCGAAGAGCACACCACCCGCATACACACACACTCCTCCAACTAACCCTTATAACCCATTCCTAAGTCCTGCAGTGGTACAAGCGCCTGTGTTCGTGGTGCAAGGAGGACACCTAGAGGGGAACATGGCACTAAGCGTAGGGCAAGGAGTACTTCACTGTCTGGAAGTCCGAGCCAACAGCGAGCCACAAGGACGAGAGGAGCCACACCCGGCCAGCGGAACCCAACCCAGACCCAGTCCCACAAGAGGGGGTTCCAACCCAGAGTCCCTGGTAATGATGACTCCAAACCAACCATCAGATCTATACAGGAAAGGGGGAGCATCTGGCCTAAGACAAGCAGCTGCACCCAATCAGCCTAAACCCAGACTCTCAGAATGGTTTGTCGAAAGAGAAAGGGGAAGTACCCCATCCATGACAGAAGGGGGTGCAGGGGACAATGAGCTTTGGGGGTCGATAGGGTCTGGCTCATTAAGAAGCTCACGGGGGGTCTCAATCCGGGACCAACCAAGTGAGGATGATGAAGAAGAACAAAGGAAGGAAGAAAAAACCTATGAGGATGAGTGGGATGCGTGTCAGGGACAGGCGTCACATAACACAACCATAATAGAAGAAGCAGAGAAGGGGAAGACCTGGGCCTTGAAAGGGGTGATGGTGGGGGAAGTTGTTGACTTGCATGAACCCATCAGAAAATCTGCCAGACTTAGAGAAAGGGGATTGAACTCCCAAATGCCACTTAGACCAACAGCAGACCAACAACATGAAGAATACCAACCCTGGAAGATGACTGACCTGACCGCCCTGATGGATCAGATGCCCAGCCTCCATGGTGGAGCGTCTGCTTGGCTGTTGCAACTTCAAACCCTTACATCTGGGTTTAGGCTTGCTCTGGCAGACATGAAGGCACTCTTGGCCAGGGCCACAGATCACACCACCATGACGGTACTGATAAGAGAGGCAGGTCTGGAAAAGAGCGGAGGTGTGACGCCACCGGAAGTCTATAGAACTGTGTTGTGGGAAGTTCTGAGGAGGGCATATCCTACAGAACGAAACCATGCGACACTGACCTCTTTTACCATCGGCCCTGGGGAACAGCCAGCTGCCTACCTGGACAGGGCCAAAACCACTTGGAGAACGGTCCATGACGAACCATATGATCACTCCGACACCACGTACAGCATGTGGAAAGAGATGGTGGTGAGCGGGACCCCAAGTGACGTTCGAACCAAACTAAGGGGAACTGTGGGATTAATGGCACTCCCTAGGGCGCAGTTTAACTCCCATGTCCATCATCACATCACCCAATACAATAAAGACAAGGGAGGGGCGGAAACACATGTCCAATCCCTGCAGGTGCAGCTGCTCAAACTACAACTGAAAGAGGCACAGAAGGGAGATAAGCCAAAGAAACAGATGGTGGCTGAAGACCAACCTGACATTTCTCAAATAATTGAAAAAACTGTCTCACAAATGATACAAACACAACAGCCGCCTCCAACAACACTCCCAACGATCGCAATGGTGCCTCAGCCATACTATCAAGCACCAACTCCACCATATCAGCCACCGGTGGCACCATACCAGACTCAATGGGGACAGCCAAGGCCACAAGGTAATAGGGGGGCCTGCTACAATTGTAATCAATATGGCCACTCTGTCAGATGGTGTCCATTACCACCTAGTCCGCAACAGCAACACTGGCTGGCAAACAGGGGTAGAGGTTATGCCTTCAGATCAAGAGGAGGCCCAAGACCGATGTACCAGCCACATGCTGCCCTACCAGCATATAACCACCCACAACAACACCCAAACCAACAGCCTAACCAGCAGCCAGTTCCTACCTTCCAGGGCATGTCAGACGAATATCCTCCCTGGCCCTGAAGCTGCCCACCACCACAGAACGGGAATGGGGGTCAGCATTTTCCACTTCATACTGAACCAACTGTCATGTGTGAAGTGGAGGGAGTTACCCACCAATTTTTGGTAGATACAGGATGTACGTACTCTGCCATAAGATCTCGTCAACCACTCTCTTCGGAATCAATACAGGTGGTGGGGGTATCAGGAACACCCGAAGCACAAAACAAGACCATACCATTGCTCTTCCAATGGGGCCCTTCCAATTTGAAGCATCAATTCCTATATTGTCCCAACTGTCCAATCAACCTATTGGGAAGGGACCTATTGTGCAAACTGAAATGTTCAATCTACCTTACCGAAAAGGGTGTGGAGGTTTCCATTGATCCCATTACCTCCACACCAGTTCATCCAGTTAGGGTGCTGATGCTACCCATCATCCCAACCCCAGTGCTCTCCCTGACCCAAGAAATATACTGGTTGAAGTGCATCGAATCCGGCCAAGGAACCCCTGAGGTTCAATTCAAGTTCAACCAGCTGAGACAACTCATTTACACATTTCACCCATACAAGACTCCTCAAGCTGAAATCCACTGTACACTTAATGTGACTGATAATGATGTCAACCCATATACCGATGACTGGGATGAAAACATGATGCACCTGACACCAACAATCAGATGTTGTACCATAGTGTGTGGACAGGAAGGAGTGGCTGCTCCGGTTATCCTACCTTCCCATTTGAAATCCTGGTACCTACTGGGCGAAGAATCTGCTCCCCATGTTACACTGGCAGTTGGAAACGGTTTTGAAGCAAGGAGCCTTGGGCCTATGATCAGAAGAGCATCCAAACTCCAGTGGGAACCCACCCAAACTCCAGGAATAACCAAAGCCACCACTGAGAACATGTGGAGGTTTATGACAGTTGACACAGAGGAACATTGCCTTCCTGAACGTTTGACTCTCCCAAGACACCATGGTAAACCTTACACAGACCACCCCTCATCACAAGCACTGCTTTCCACCATTGATGAAGGCATATGGACACACACCCCATTTGATGTTGGACAACTACAGGTGGAACCAGTCACCATCACCTTACTCAACCCTGATTAAAATCCTATCGCCCGAACACAGTACCGTCTGAAACCTGAACAGACCAGGGGGATCAAACCAACCATAGATGGGTTGTTGGGAGCTCGTGTCATATATCGCACTGTGTCTCCATGGAACACACCAATCTTACCAGTCTTGAAAACAGGAGGCGAAACATACCGGATGGTACAAGACTTCCGAGCAGTGAACGACGTCACTGCACCCATTGACCTACCTGTCCCTGACCCTCACATTACACTGAGTAATCTCTCACCAAAACACCAATACTTCACCGTTGTGGATCTGGCTAATGCCTTCTTCAGCATTCCACTGGATGAGGCTTCACAGCCTCTCTTTGCCTTCACATATGAACATCAACAGTATACGTATTCGGTTCTTCCACAGGGTTACAGGTGTTCTCCCGGAATCTTCAATCATATCTTGAAGACACACCTGACTGAATTGAAAATCCCTGAAGGAGTGATACTCATCCAATATGTAGACGACCTTTTGCTGGGGGCTCCCACATCTGATCTCTGTCTACAAATGACAAAAACCCTACTTGACTTCTTGGCTGTCAAAGGCTACAAGGTCAAAATGAGCAAAGTCCAGTCCTGTCGCAGAACTGTCCTTTTCCTTGGCAGAGAAATCTCAGGAGAAGGTGCTGGTCTCTCGAAATCCCACCGAGATTCCATACTCCATCATCCACGTCCCATCACAGTGTCAGGCATGTTGTCCTTCCTGGGGTTGACAGGGTACAGCCGTACCCACATCCCTGACTACACATCCAGGACTGAACCACTGAGAGAAATAGTGAGAGAAGCAGGACCAAGAAACTTACACTCCTCACTTACCTGGACACCTGAAGCATCAACAGCATTTGCTCTCCTAAAAACCGATCTCTCGGTGGCAGCAGCTCTGACAGCACCCGACTACAAAAACAAATTTCATCTTGATGTTTCTGAAAAGGAGGGGTTCACTTCTTCCATCCTTTTTCAGAAACAAGAGGGGGAGAGAAGAGTACTGATGTATCATTCCTCTAAGTTGGACCATATTGAAGCAGGTCAGACAACATGTTCCAGGTACGTGGCTGCAGTGGCAAAAGCTATTGAAAAAACCGCCCACCTGGTAATGTGCCACAAATTGGAAATCCATACGCACCATGGGGTTGCAGCATATCTGATGAGCAAGGAATTCACGTTCAGCGCTGAAAGAAAGAACAAAATCCAGAATAAATGCACCCAATCACACATTACTTTTGTCAACACCGACAAAAACATGGCAGACGCACTCAATGCAGAAGAAGGGTTGGCACACTCCTGCGAAGAGAGGGCGGCACAGGAACTGAAACTGCGACCAGACTTGGGAAACGAACCCCTTACCAATCCTGATCTATGGTTGTACACCGATGGATGCTGCTATAGAGGAGAAGAAGGGAACATAGCAGCATATGCAGTGGTACAGCAGCTTCCAGACGGGTCACACGTGACCCTGGAATCAGACATCATCCCACAACCTGCCTCAGCCCAACTAGCTGAGATCATTGGTTTGACTCAAGCCCTGGAAAAGGCTGAAGGAAAGACTGTGAACATCTACACTGACTCAGCATATGCTCATGGAGCAGTCCATACAGATGGACCACAATGGGTCAGACGTAACTTCACCACAACAGGAAACCTTCCGATCAAACACAAGGCACAAATGGAGAGACTGATAAAAGCAGTCTCACTACCTGAGCAGGTGGCCATCATGAAGTGCAAAGGACATCAGCAACTCAAGAACAAAGTCAGCGAGGGAAATGACGCAGCTGACAAAGCAGCCAAGAAAGCTGGGGGCTACACTCCAAGACAGATGGTGCTGCAGACTCAACCAGCTAGAACAGAACTCACAGACCAACACATAAAGGAACTACAATTCACAGCGGGCCCGTATGAGCACTCGGTATGGGGACAGATGGGAGCCACCAAAGGACCTGATGAACTTTGGAGATGCCATGACGGCAGGTTGGTGGCCCCAGCTAATCTCTGCCCCGAGCTGATACGTGAGGCTCATGGGCCCACCCATGAAGGGAAACTCAAAACTTTACAGAAGGTTTCCCATATTTGGTGGCACCCACACATTAAGGACATGACAGACTTGTTTTGTGATGAGTGCAGCATTTGTGGCAGCCACAACCCAAAGAAACCTTTCCAAACACCCATGGGTTCATACCCAGTACCTAATGCATGTTTTCAGGACATTAGCATAGATTACACTGACATGGGGGCTGATAATGTAACTAATGGGAAAAGGTACTTATTGGTAATGGTAGATCGATTCTCCAAATGGGTTGAGGCAATACCAACAGCACGTGAGGATGCTAGGTCAGTTATTAAGTGGCTGCAGACTGAACTCATACCAAGGTATGGGGTTCCAAGACAAATTCGATCCGACAACGGGTCCCATTTCAGTAACCAACACCTGAGACAGGTGGAGGAGAGGTTCGGCATTGTGCACAAGTTTGGGTCTGTGTACCGGCCGCAATCTCAGGGCCTCTTGGAACGCGCCAATCAAACTTTGAAGGCTAAGATAGCCAAGGTATGTGCAGGTTCAAAGTTGACGTGGGTTGAAGCTCTGCCCCTGGCGTTGATGGCCATGAGAGCCTCTCCAGGAGCAGGCACCCATCTCTCTCCACATGAGATTATGACTGGTAGAGTCATGCCTGGTCCACCAAGGGAGGGAGGTCATATGCCCGCCCTTGATGTACAACAAATTGTAATGTCTGAATATGTGAGAAAACTAACGGAACTCTCTGCAGCTCACTCCAAACAGATTCACAAGGTCCAAGAGGGGGAGCTGACGGGAGATCCGGCGCTGCTGAAGGTAAAAGTTGGCGACTGGGTAAGGATCAAGGTTCACAAGAGAAAGTGGCAAGATCCCAGGTGGACTGGACCGTACGAAGTGAAGGAGGTTACTTCACACTCAGTCCAGGTCAAAGGTAAATCAGGCGCACCTTGGCACCACTTGACACATTGTACACCAGCACCAACACCTTCCAGAACCCTGACTGAAGTCAGAAGTGATTTAATCACATTAAATTCGGATCAAATTCTTGACACTAACACTATCTGAATATGTGGAGGAGACTCCCATCTTCAGATACTGGAGGGAAAAAACAGAGGAGGGACAGACCACCATGGGAGAGACTGGGGTGCTCTGTTCCACTCCTTGTTTTGCTGATTGTAACTATTGGGGTTACTCTAGGAATCATACTCTGGTCAGTACAATACCTGACACATCCAACTAACTTACACTCCGACACATTGAATAGCTATAGCAACAGCCTACGTAACCGTACAAATCTACTCCTAAACCACCATGTACACAAACGACAAGTTGCCTCTACCACCCTTTCCTGTGGGCCCAGACAATTGTTTAGAAGCACCACATTATGTATACCCTTTAATGTTACCACTACTGCGACAATGTTGTGGGTAAACTTCGGAGAACTTACCTACTACCGTAACTGGGACTGGTATATGACAGTGGGGGACATCTATAGTGATTGGACTTGGACAAACTTAGTATGTGAGACTAATTATGACTGGTCCAGTTACACCTCTACTACATTAGGAAAATATTGGAGGAAACTTTTGACTTTCACAAAAAACTCTAAAGGACTCAAATTTACTATCTATCCTGGTATTGCATTAGGCTGCCAGGACTTTAGACTTGCTCCTTATGTAAGCTGTACCACTGCACCATTCTATTGGAACGTTCGAATTTGTCATATTAATAACACAAAAGCACAGGCTATTAATGAAAATGGTAATAAGAATAATTCTATTATTTTACTTACACCACCGCCCACTCTTGACGGTGCTATCCTTACAGCTACAGGGGTCTCGGGACTTACGAATAATTGGCTATTATTGTCTGAGGAGGCGGCCAAGGCCACCCACCAGAGCTGTGTGGTATGTATGGGGGCCCGTCCACTCCTTCGCATTGTACCGGCTACCTTACCTGACGTATGTCTTCTTTCTGTTATGAAGTATGACAACCCAACTGCCAGCTGCTCTGTATGGGACAAGTTTTACCCTATTGTTATAAGTACTAGAAAGGGCCCAATGTTTTCTTCTCGGGTTGCCAGGGCTAATTTCGCTTGTATTAATATGTCCCTTGGCCCTCCAATGCTGGGAGCATTACCTCATGAATGGTGTAATAACACCCATAATCCAAATGCTCCCTTTCAGTCTGTGTCTAGAGCTGATGTCTGGTGGTGGTGTGGAGGAAACCATCTGTATGATCGCCTGCCCGGACATGCTACTGGTCTTTGTGCTCTTGTCTCTCTGATCCTTCCTGTTTCAGTTTATCCTATGGAAGTGAAGGACCTGATGGCCCCAATGGAGAGGGACTGGGATTCATCCCGATCCAAAAGATCGACAAGAACAGATCTATGGGACCCCACCTATATCGATGCCATAGGGATCCCTAGGGGGGTGCCTGTTGAGTATAAACTCGTGGATCAGGTTGCAGCCGGTTTTGAATCATCATTGTGCTGGTGGTGTACTATTAATAAAAATGTTGACAGGATCAATTATGTTCATTTTAATGTCCAAAAACTAGGCAATTGGACCGAGCAAGGTTTTGAGGCGGTGCATGGCCAATTGGCTGCCACCAGCTTGATGGCCTTCCAAAATCGTATTGCAGTAGATATGCTGCTCTCAGAGAAAGGAGGTGTATGCGCCATGTTTGGCGAACAGTGCTGCACTTTCATACCCAATAACACAGCCCCTGATGGCAGCCTGACTATCGCCTTGGAAGGCTTGAGGACTCTTAATGGTAAGATGAAATCCCATTCCGGTGTAGACACCTCCATGTGGGATTCCTGGATGGACGCTTTTGGTAGATATAAAGCCCTGGTGTCCTCCATTTTGGTTTCAATCTCGGTGTTTGCGGCCATTTTGGTTTTGTGTGGGTGCTGTTGCATTCCATGCATACGGACGCTGACAACCAGGATTATAACCACCGCTATTGATCCACATCCTGCAGATAACGGTCAGATGTTTCCTTTGCTTGCTATTGACGATGCTGACCAAGGATATCTGGATGATGAATAGCATTTAAGCTTTTTGTCACGTCTCTTGTGAGACGTGAAGAGGGGGAATCAAAACTTTATCTTCCGATAAAGTTTTCCCTATTTTGCCAATTACACTGTTAGCTTGTGTCACGTCTTAAGTTTTCCTTCTCTACTGTTACTTGGTCACGTCTCTGGGGAGACGTGAAGAGAGGGATTTGTCGTGGTAAATATATTATGTTAAAGCTTGGTCTGACTAAAATCTTGTGCATAACCCATCTTGTGTTGGGGCCTTGGGACTTAATACAATGCACAAAGACTTCTATCTTGTCGGCCTTATCAGCAGGTGGCCATGAGCAACACCCATGCCATAAGTCTCTCAAGTCCTCCCAAACTCACGAGTTATTGGCCTGAGGACACACACACACATACACACACACACACATACACACACACATACACACACACTTACACACATACACACACACACGCACATACACACACATACACACACACATACACACACTTACACACATACACACACTCACACACATACACACACTTACACACACATACACACACATCATCATTGTTAAGCACACACACACAAAAAACCCCTTCTCTTAGGCTGGAGACAGAGAACCCGACTCAGAGCCAATGAAATGGAGATGACCTCGACCAACTCATCAGGACCAATGGGGAGATCAGAACTACTAGAATCAACCTACTTTATTTTATTGTATAAAATGTCAGCACACAATGGTTAGGGGCGCGCTCTCAGATATCTCCCTACGAGGTTGACGAACGCGTCCGTGCACGCTATTTTCAGATATCTTTACCTCTGAATAAACTGCCTTATATTATACAATCATCCACCTTGTCCGAAAGTCTCTACTTGGTCTCCGTTCTCCAGTAAACTTGTGATTATCAACATATGACATGTTCTTTCGACATTAGAAAGTTTAAACGTGCTATTACATACCTGTAGTAATAAATAGAAACGGACACAAAAGTTATCTTCTTGACTGCACAGTTCTGGCGCTTTCTTTGTTGTGAAGAACGTGGGATGGGCGCGCCTGCCGGAACTTCCTGTTCCCCCACTACCACAGAGCAACGGTCCGTGCATTTCGGGATCCTTGGGACGGCCCTACCAGTGTTGCCAACTCATTTTCAGGAGAAGTTGCTAGAGGCAGGTCGATTTGTTGCTAAAAGTTATGATTTGACATTTGTTCGTTTAGATTTGTTTGTTTATTATCACATATTTGTATTTGTAAAAGTAATATAAACACATAACATGTATATGATCAGATTTTTTTATTTATAAACACAACACATTTAATTATTAAACAATTACACATTACACATTATGGAACAATTACATTTGATTTATATTCTTATTAACTAGTAGTGTATTGGTAGTTAGTTAACATGCTACCTAACTGATCAACAATTATAGGTACAAGCTAATAACAAGGTATATATGCTATCTTATTGAACAAGCAATTTAACTCAAATAATGATGTGTGCGCTAGGCATCTCTCTCCAGCTCTCTCCAGGTTGTTGTGCTGCTTGGCTGGCCTGCTGCTGCCTGTGCACGAGCTGAGCGCCTGCTGCTGACGTCACTCACAATGCACTTTTGCAGCCAGCCATGTGTGTTGTGACTGAGTGTGTGACAGATAAAATTGTTTCAGTGTCATTTAAAGGTAAAATGTGTGCATTTTAGTGTTTGGGTTCGATCCCAGGCTGTGTCACAACCAGCCGTGACCAGGAGTCCCATAGGGCGGTGCACAATTGGCCCAGCGACATCCGGGTTAGGGTAGGGTTTGTCCCAGGGGAGCTTTACTTGGCTCATCACACTCTTGCAACTCCTTGTGGCGGGCTGGGCGCCTGCAGGCTGACTTCAGTCGTCAGTTGAACAGTGTTTCCTCCGACACATTGGTATGGCTGGCTTCCGGGTTATGGGCGTTATGAAGAGCTGTTTGGCAGGTCATGTTTCGGAGGACGAATGACTCCACCTTCGCTCTCCCGAGCCCATTGGGGAGGTGCAGCGATGAGAAAAGATCGTAATTGGATCGCAATTGGACATCAAGAAATTGGGGAGAAAAAGGGGCAAAACTATTTAAACACTTGAGTAAATGAGGGATACGAAGTATATTGAAAGCAGGTGCTTCTACACAGGTGTGGTTCCTGAGTTAATTAAGCAATTAACATTGTATCATGCTTAGGGTCATGCATACAAAATGCTGGGCAGGCCATTTTTTTGGCCCCCATATGATGACAATGCCCCCATCCACAGGGCATGAGTGCCTGAATCGTTTGATGAAAACTATACAAACCATATGCCATGGCCGTCACAGTCACCAGATCTCAACCAAATTGAACACTTATGGGAGATTCTGGAGCGGCTCCTGACACAGCATTTTCCACCACCATCAACAAAACACCAAAGGATGGAATTTCTTGAGGAAGACTGGTGTCGCTTCCCTCCAATAGAGTTCAGACACTTGTAGAATCTATGCCAAGGTGCATTGAAACTATTCTGCCTCATGGTGGCTCAACGCCCTATTAAAATACACTATGTTGGTGTTTCCTTTATTTTGGCAATTACATGTAGATCCACACATGTTATTGTCTATATCATGCAGAATTGTCATCTCATTGTTCCTTAGGGAGCTCGTTCTATAATACAGACGTTGGTGATTTCTGTCCCAGGTAGTTGCAAAAATCAGGTAACTTTCTCCAAATTCCCTTGTTTTCCAGAAAACCCGGTTGGAAGGTTTCCTGAATCAGGAGGGAATAAACAGTAAATCTGGAATCTTCAAACAGGATTTCTGGAAAACCTGGGGATTATGGGAAAGTTGGTGGATTTTTGCAACCCTAGTCCCAGGAGACTGAACTGTGGGCACGTTTTTATTCCTGCCCAGCACAAACATCTCATTCAACTAATCATGGTCTTCCATTTAGACCCCAATAGTTGAGTGAAGTGTTAGTAGAGTGCTGGAACCTGGACACTCCTGTGTAAACTGTGGCTGTCTGACTACAATTGTCTAAATACAGGTGCCATGTTTTCTTTTGCTAATCCATGCAGGTTTGTCATCTCATAAGGAGTGGAGAAGCCCTATGCACCATAAACCTTAATACTGGAGTAACTTCCTGTCAGAGAAACTGTGATTATAGGGTTAGACAGGAGGCCCTGGGCCAATGGGAGGTCACAGGTGAGGGCTTGGGGGTCAGAGAGAGTGGGCGTGTTTGTTTAACATGGCCCGGTGCCCCGGGTGGGTGGAGTTTGCACATTTTAGACCATTCCATTGGTCCTTATGTGAAATCTCCACCAATCTGGGGCACCGAGCCATGCAAAACGAACTGACCCAGTAAAAGGGGACATTACAGACATGAAGATAGAACTCCCCCAACACTCCTCACATTGAGTTGCTGCGTCTGATTTAAAGGACCCCTTATAGTCCTCAATAATCAACAATGTAATACTTATTACAGGTTAACTCTCTTGCTTTCTTTCAAGCACACTCAGTACTTCTATCCATCCCTCTCCAGGTGCCAGAGACAGAACATTCCAAGGACCTCCAGAGCCTTCTGACCAATTACCTGCCATCTCTCCAGAGCACAGAGAAGTAGGCTCCATTTGTAATAGTATACTGATGCAACTTCACTACTGCTGTCTGTGTGATATAGCAGATAATCAAGGTCTTCACTACTGCTGTCTGTGTGATATAGCAGATAATCAAGGTCTTCACTAGTGCTGTCTGTGTAATATAGCAGATAATCAAGGCCTTCACTAGTGCTGTCTGTGTGATAGAGCAGATAATCAAGGCCTTCACTAGTGCTGTCTGTGTAATATAGCAGATAATCAAGGCCTTCACTAGTGCTGTCTGTGTGATAGAGCAGATAATCAAGGTCTTCACTAGTGCTGTCTGTGTAATATAGCAGATAATCAAGGCCTTCACTAGTGCTGTCTGTGTGATATAGCAGATAATCAAGGTCTTCACTACTGCTGTCTGTGTGATATAGCAGATAATCAAGGCCTTCACTACTGCTGTCTGTGTAATATAGCAGATAATCAAGGTCTTCACTAGTGCTGTCTGTGTAATATAGCAGATAATCAAGGTCTTCACTAGTGCTGTCTGTGTAATATAGCAGATAATCAAGGCCTTCACTAGTGCTGTCTGTGTGATATAGCAGATAATCAAGGCCTTCACTACTGCTGTCTGTGTAATATAGCAGATAATCAAGGTCTTCACTAGTGCTGTCTGTGTGATATAGCAGATAATCAAGGTCTTCACTAGTGCTGTCTGTGTGATATAGCAGATAATCAAGGTCTTCACTAGTGCTGTCTGTGTAATATAGCAGATAATCAAGGGTCCCTGGTTGGGTTTACTGTACTTCAGAACTCATGCTCTCTCCCTCGGAAAGTCTCCCAGACTGTTCTTCCCCCTGTCCCCAGGTGTCTGCTGAGACATGGAACTCCAGAGCAGCACATCAAAAAACATGCCACCCTGATGCCAGCTGTCAGCAGGCCGTTCCCTGAGGAAGGATGCAACGGTCAAGGCTTTCAATGGTCAAACAACATGCAACATGCAACATGCAAACAACATGCAGACTTTATCGATCAAGACAACACTTAGAGCTTATAATTCAAAAGTTCAGAAATCAAGTCTCATGTCCAGGGTGAATAACACTTTTATTCATGTATATCAGACATTACATGCGTCAACTAAAATATACACTGAATTCCCAAAACATTAGGAACACCTGCTCTTTCCATGACAGACTGACCAGGTGAATGCTATGATGTCTTATTGATGTTACCTGTTAAATCCACTTTAAATCAGTGTAGATGAAGGGGAAGAGACAGGTTAAATAAGGATTTTTAAGCCTTGAGACATTGTGTTGTGTATGTGTGCCATTCAGAGGGTGAACCGGCAAGAAAATATTGAAGTGCCTTTGAACAGGGTATGGCCTTTAATGTAAAACAGTGTGTTTTAATAAATTATTCAAAAAATAATACTTTTAAAATGTTTCACTATTTTTATATTTTTCTGAAGTTCACTGAGTATGGTCCTCCCCTTCCTCCTCTAAGGAGTTTCCACTGATTGCAGGGAATACTGACTGGAGATGTTCCGCCCTCCAAGGCCCCTGAACCTGTGTAGGGATGTGATCTGGATTGGACTGTGACTTTTATTATTATGTATTTTTATTTTGTGTGATGTAGTTTGTCCTCCTTTTCCGCAATGGACATTTATTTTTTATCCAGTTTACTAACCGAACAGTAGAGGTAGTTAGTCCATCAGTCCAATGTCGTTGTTGCACTGTGGTAGTGGGGGAACAGGAAGTTCCGGGTTGGCGCGCCCCATTTTTCAGAATAAAGAATGCGTCAGACCTGTGCTGTCAAGATGACAACTTTGTGTCCGTTTCAAATGTATTACTACAGGTATGTAATAGCACGTTTAAACTTTCTAATATCGAAAGAACATGTCATAACATACCAGTTAACAAATACGTCAAGGTATTCTCCCATTTGGTAAAGTTATTATGTGTTATTTTTGTGTCAAACCGAGTGAGTGAAAGAACGTGATAAGAACTATTTTACAAGTCACATAGCTAGAGATTTGGGATTTGTCTGAGTGAATCTACATAATTTCGTCAATGTAATTTAATAAAGGATCAGTTTGATATTTCTGTGTTCGTTTTTCATGTTATTGGTTTTGTGTAAAAATGTATAGTCTTACGAGCTGTTAAAATGGCGTCGTCCATTCTGATGTTCGTTTAAAGTCGACGTAGAAGATAATGGCCCCTATCAGATATTTATGTAGTTGGTGCAGTATATTATTTTACTGTAGTAAATATACATTGTGTGGTCGGGGTTGTTCGAGCCCTGAATGCTGATTGGCATAAAGCCGTGGTATATCAGACCTACACATATGTTGGTAACCAGTTTTATAATAGCAATTAGTCGACTCAGGCAGTGCATCGTGCCTAAAAGCCCTTAGCCGTGGTATATTGGCCATATAACACACCTCCTCGGGCCTTATGACATGAATATTCATGAGTTCTATTTGGAAAAGTATTTATTTGCTTACAATTGTACAATTTATGCTTCCCGCATATAACCACGAAGATGGCCGGAAAGGCCCTAAAGCAAGATCGTAAATGGTGAGCCTGCTGTAGCCTACAGTCCATGGTAAACTGGTGCGCACCCAAGTTGTACTATACGTTTTAGTATTTTATTTGGAGAACCTCAAACCCAACCTTTAGAACAATATTACAGTATTATAAAAATGGATTTATGAGTTTGTAATTTGTGAATGTTTTCTGGGGGTGCTCAAGTTAATATTATATGCATTTCAAGCATTGAGAAATAGCTGCTATATGCCCATTAACGGACTTCAGTGCAGTAGCTCTCAAAATCCCTTCTCCGTATGTAGGGTTTTCAGCCATTACATTCGTCCACATTTGGCTCTGTCATGGTTTCGGCCGAGGCGGCTCCTCCTCCTTGTTCGGGCAGGTTTCGCCGGTCGTCGTCTCCGGAGTACTAGCTGCCACCGCTCTATGGTTCTTGTGTGATTGGTTTTGTCTGTTAGTCACACCTGTTTTGTGTTATGTCTCATTTAGCACCCTTTTAAGTTTCCTTGTTGTTAGTGTAGTGTTGTGTGTAATTGTTTGTTCGTGTTGTTGCGCTACCCATGTTCTGTACGCTATTTACTTAGCTTTCCTCCTTGTTTTTTAGGAGAGTATTTCGCACCTGTGTGTGCGCTCGCGTATTTACGCCTGTGTGCGTCTTTTGTGCCTTCGGGCTGTTTTGGATTTATTTTTGTGTGCTCAGTAAGCCTAGTTGGACTTATCCTCCGCTTCCTGCGCCTGATTCTACACCACACCAATCCACAGCACCTTGACAGAATTACACACCACTATATGGAATCAGCAGGAGCACCTGTCACCATCATGGAGGAGCGTCTCCTTGGTCAAGAGCACCAAATCAATCGGATCGGGCACGCCTTGGAAGGCGTCTTGGACACACTCCGTCGTTGGGAGACCAGCGGGGCTCCCACAGCCCCACCTATCGCACCAGCACCACCGGACCTCCAGCCCGTCCATCTACCGGAACCCAGTGGGATTCGGCTCTCGCTCCCGAGGGCATACGACGGCTCCGCTGCCGGGTGTCAGGGGTTCCTCTTACAAGTGGAACTCTACCTTGCCACCATACACCCGGCGCCCTCGGGATACGAGAGCATTTCCGCCCTCATCTCCTGTCTCACCGGCAGGGCGTTGGAGTGGGCCAACGCCGTATGGAGGGGAATAGACGCCGCCACAGTCACCTATGCGGATTTCTCCCGTCGCTTCCGTGCAGTCTTCGACCATCCACCAGAAGGGAAGGCGGTGGGGGAGCGTCTATTCCACCTCCGACAGGGGATGAGGAGCGCCCAAGAGTTTGCGCTGGAGTTTCGGACTCTAGCGGCTGATGCTGGGTGGAATGAGAGGGCCCTCATAGACCACTTTAGGTGTAGCCTTCGGGAAGACGTCCGCAGGGAGTTAGCATGCAGGGACACTACACTAACATTTGACCAGCTGGTAGACATTGGGACCCTGACGGAGTCATTACACGGGGCACGGTTCTTCACAAAATTGGACCTCAGGAGCGCATATAACTTGGTGCGCATTAGGGAGGGCGATGAGTGGAAGACAGCATTTAGTACTACCTCTGGCCATTACGAGTATCTCGTTATGCCATATGGGTTAATGAATGCTCCATCAGTCTTCCAATCGTTTGAAGATGAAATTTTCCGGGACATGCAGGCGCAGGGAGTAGTGGTGTACATAGATGATATTCTGGTGTACAGCTCTACTCGGGCCGAGCATGTAGCCCTGGTGCGCAGGGTATTGAGGAGACTGTTGGAGCATGACTTGTATGTCAAAGCTGAGAAATGTCTGTTCTTCCAGGAGTCAGTCTCCTTTGTGGGTTACCAGTTGTCTGCGTCAGGGGTGAGAATGGAGGTGGACCGAGTGTCCGCCGTGCATAATTGGCAAACCCCAACTACGGTTAAAGAGGTGCAGCGGTTCTTGGGTTTTGCGAATTACTACCGGAGGTTTATCCGGGGTTTTGGACAGGTGGCAGCTCCCATAACGTCTCTTCTGAAGGGGGGTCCGGTGCGCTTGCAGTGGTCGGCTGAGGCGGACAGGGCTTTTGGGAGACTGAAGGACCTGTTTACCTCGGCTCCGGTGTTGGCGCACCCGGATCCCACTTTACCCTTCCAAGTTGAGGTAGACGCGTCTGAGGCCGGTATCGGGGCAGTTCTTTCTCAACGATCCGGTACACCACCTAAGCTCCGCCCCTGTGCTTTTTATTCGAAGAAGCTCAGTCCGGCGGAGCGGAATTATGACGTAGGGGACAGGGAGCTGTTAGCTGTAGTACAGGCCCTAAAGGTGTGGAGGCATTGGCTTGAGGGGGCTCAGCACCCTTTCCTCATTCTGACCGACCATCGTAACCTGGAATACATTCGGGCAGCGAGGAGACTGAATCCTCGCCAGGCTCGATGGACTATGTTTCTCGCCCGGTTTGTGTTTAAGATCACTTACATCCCTGGGTCCCAGAACGGGAAGGCAGATGCTCTGTCCCGTCGGTATGACACGGAGGAGAGGTGCGTGGAGTCCATTCCCATACTACCGGAGTCTTGTCTAGTGGCACCGGTGGTGTGGGAGGTAGATGCGGAAATCGAGCGGGCGTTACGCACCGACCCTAGTCCTCCACAGTGTCCGGTGGGTCGGGCGTACGTCCCGCTCGAGGTCCGGGATCGGCTGATTTATTGGGCTCACACGTCCCCCTCCTCTGGACATCCAGGTATTGGCAGGACAGTGCAATGTCTTAGTAAAAAGTACTGGTGGCCAACGTTAGCCAGGGATATGAGGGTTTATGTCTCCTCCTGCTCAGTGTGTGCCCAGTGTAAGGCGCCCAGACACTTGCCCAGGGGTAAATTACAGCCCCTGCCCGTTCCACAACGACCCTGGTCTCACCTCTCGGTGGATTTTGTTACCGATCTTCCCTCCTCACAAGGGAATACCACCATCCTGGTCGTTGTGGATCGGTTCTCGAAGGCCTGTCGTCTCCTTCCCCTGCCGGGTCTTCCTACTGCCCTACAGACCGCTGAGGTTCTATTTACTCACGTCTTCCGGCATTACGGGGTGCCCGAGGATATAGTGTCCGATCGAGGCCCCCAGTTTAGCATTTATGGAACGGTTGGGGGTCTCGGTGAGCCTTACCTCGGGTTACCACCCGGAGAGTAATGGGCAGGTCGAACGAGTCAACCAGGATGTGGGTAGGTTTCTGAGGTCATATTGTCAGGGCCGGCCGGAGGAGTGGGCAAGATATGTGCCTTGGGCCGAGATGGCACAGAACTCTCTCCGCCACTCCTCCACGGGACTAACCCCTTTCCAGTGTGTTTTAGGGTACCAGCCGGTTCTGGCACCGTGGCATGAGAGCCAGATCGAGGCCCCCGCTGTGGATGAGTGGGTGCGGCGCTCGGAGGAGACGTGGAACGCTGCACACGTCCATCTGCAGCGTGCCATACGTCGACAGAAGACGAGCGCCGACCTACACCGCAGTGAGGGGCCAGTGTACGCACCTGGAGATCGAGTCTGGCTCTCAACCAGAAACCTGCCCCTCCGCCTGCCCTGCCGGAAGCTGGGTCTGCGGTTTGTGGGGCCTTTTAAAGTCCTGAGGAGATTGAACGAGGTGTGTTACAGGTTAGAACTACCTATTGATTACAAGAATATTAACCCCTCGTTCCATGTGTCTCTCCTCAGGCCGGTGGTAGCTGGTCCACTCCAGGACTTTGAGATTGAGGAGACTCCTCCGCCCCCATTGGACATCGAGGGGGCTCCGGCGTACACTGTTCGGACCATCCTGGATTCAAGACGCCGGATGGGGGGTCTCCAATATCTCGTGGAGTGGGAGGGGTACGGTCCGGAGGAACGGTTCTGGGTGCCGAGGAGGGACATTCTGGATCCGTCCCTGATGACCGAATTCCATCGTGGTCATCCTACGCGCCCTGCTCCGCGTCCTCCTGGTCGTCCCCGAGGCCGGAGGCGGCGCACGGCTGGAGCCGCGCGTCAAGGGGGGGGTACTGTCATGGTTTCGGCCGAGGCGGCTCCTCCTCCTTGTTCGGGCAGGTTTCGCCGGTCGTCGTCTCCGGAGTACTAGCTGCCACCGCTCTATGGTTCTTGTGTGATTGGTTTTGTCTGTTAGTCACACCTGTTTTGTGTTATGTCTCATTTAGCACCCTATTTAGTTTCCTTGTTGTTAGTGTAGTGTTGTGTGTAATTGTTTGTTTGTGTTGTTGCGCTACCCATGTTCTGTACGCTATTTACTTAGCTTTCCTCCTTGTTTTTTAGGAGAGTATTTCGCACCTGTGTGTGCGCTCGCGTATTTACGCCTGTGTGCGTCTTTTGTGCCTTCGGGCTGTTTTGGATTTATTTTTGTGTGCTCAGTAAGCCTAGTTGGACTTATCCTCCGCTTCCTGCGCCTGATTCTACACCACACCAATCCACAGCACCTTGACAGGCTCTGTGTAAACTACAATTCCTATGCTCTGTTTTAACATTGAGAAACGTCAATACTCATCACTTTCACAAACATACAGTGAGGGAAAAAAGTATTTGATCCCCTGCTGATTTTGTACGTTTGCCCACCGACAAAGAAATGATCAGTCTAATTTTAATGGTAGGTTTATTTGAACAGTGAGAGACAGAATAACAAAATAAATCCAGAAAAACGCATGTCAAAAATGTTATAAATTGGGAAATAAGTATTTGACCCCCTCTCAATCAGAAAGACTTCTGGCTCCCAGGTGTCTTTTATACAGGTAACGAGCTGAGATTAGGAGCACACTCTTAAAGGGAGTGCTCCTAATCTCATCTTGTTACCTGTATAAAAGACACCTGTCCACAGAAGCAATCAATCAATCAGATTCCAAACTCTCCACCATGGCCAAGACCAGAGAGCTCCCCAAGGATGTCAGTGACAATATTGTAGACCTACACAAGGCTGTAATGGGCTACAAGACCATCGGCAAGCAGCTTGGTGAGAAGGTGACAACAGTTGGTGCGATTATTCACAAATGGAAGAAACACAAAATAACTGTCAATCTCCCTTGGCCTGGGGCTCTTGGGCTCCATGCAAGATCTCACCTCGTGGAGTTATAATGATCATGAGAACGGTGAGGAATCAGCCCAGAACTACACGGGAGGATATTGTCAATGATCTCAAGGCAGCTGGGACCATAGTCACCAAGAAAACATTTGGTAACACACTACGCCGTGAAGGACTGAAATCCTGCAGCGCCCGCAAGGTCCCCCTGCTCAAGAAAGCACATATACAGGGCCGTTTGAAGTTTGCCAATGAACATCTGAATGATTCAGAGGAGAACTGGGTGAAAGTGTTGTGGTCAGATGAGACCAAAATGGAGCTCTTTGGCATCAACTCAACTCGCCGTGTTTGGAGGTGGAGGAATGCTGCCTATGACCCCAAGAACACCATCCCCACCGTCAAACATGGAGGTGGAAACATTATGCTTTGGGGGTGTTTTTCTGCTAAGGGGACAGGACAACTTCACCGCATCAAAGGGATGATGGACGGGGCCATGTACCGTCAAATCTTGGAGAACCTCCTTCCCTCAGCCAGGGCATTGAAAATGGGTCGTGGATGGGTATTCCAGCATGGATGAAGGTCATGCTTAGGCTAATAAGCTATAAAGGGAAATAAATTGCTCCAGTTTACACTTTTAGAGTTATTTCATTAAATGTTGTTTTTAGAAAAGGGCCGTTTTTTAAGGTAACTGCAGGCGAATATATTGATCAAAGTCACCTTGTCCTAGAGAGATTTACATTGTTTTCAAAACGTTACGCCAGGGTAAGCCTATCTACCACCCTATGTAAAGCTGGGATATATGAGATACCCCATAAGGGAGACACTCTAAAATATGAAGTTTTGTCACACAACACAATGCCCATTGTTGTAAAGTACTTAAGTAAAAATACTTTAAAGTACTACTTAAGTCGTTTTTTGGGGTATCTGTACTTTACTATTAATATTTTTGACAACTTTTACTCCACTACATTCCGAAAGAAAAATATATACTTTTTACTCCATACATTTTCCCTGACACCTAAAAGTACTCGTTAAATTTTGAATGCTTAGGACAGAAAAATTGTCAAATTCACGTAATTATCAACGGAACATCCCTGGTCATCCCTACTGCCTCTGATCTGGTGGACTCACTAAACACGTTTAGTTTTTAAATGATATCTGAGTGTTGGAGTGTGCCCCTGGCTATTGTCACGCCCTGGCTCTGGGGACTCTTAAATGTTGAGCCAGGGTGTGTAGTATCTATGTTGTATTTTCTATGTTGTTGATCTAGTTCGTGTATTTCTATGTTGGCCAGGGTGGTTCCCAATCAGAGGCAGCTGTAGCTTGTTGTCTCTGATTGGGGACCATACATAGGCAGCCTGTTTAGCACTGTTTATTGTGGGATCTTGTTCCGTAAGGTTTGTTTTGGTGTGTAACCTAGGACTTCACGTATCGTTTGGTTTGTTGTTTTGTTCGTGTGTGTTAAGTACGTTAATTAATAAAGATGTACGTTTACCACGCTGCGCCTTGGTCCGCTTCTCATAACGATCGTGACAGCTATCCATACATACAATTTAAAATAAAAAATGGTATCATCTATTTTACTTAACAAGGAATTTGAAATGATTAATACGTTTACTTTTACTTTTGATAGTGAAGAATATTTTAACAATTACATTTACTTTTGATAATTAAGTATATTTAAAACCAAATACTTATAGAATTTTACTCAAGTAGTATTTTACTGGGTGACTTTCAGTTTTACTTGAGTCATTTTCTATTAAGGTATCTTTACTTTTACTCAAGTATGACAATTGGGTGCTTTTTCTACCACTGACAATGCCACAGATGTCTCAAGTTTTGAGGGAGCATGCAACTGGCATGCTGACTGCTGGAATGTCCACCAGAGCTGTTGCCAGATAATTAAATGGTAATTTCTCTACCATAAGCCACCTCCAACTTTGTTTTAGAGAATTAGGCAGTATGCCCAACCACCCTCACAACTGCAGACCATGTGTATGGTGGTGTGTGGCCGTGTGGTTTGCTGATGTCAATGTCATGAACACAGTACCCCATGTTAGAGTCAGGGTTATGGTATGGGCAGGCATAAGCTACGGAGAAGGAACAAAATTGCATTTTATCAATGGCAAATTGAATTCACAGAGTTACCATCCTGAGGCCCATTGTCCTGCCGACATCACGTCATGTTTCAGCATGATAAGGCACGGCCCAATGTCACAAGGATCTGTACACAATTCCTGGAGGCTGAAAATATCCCAGTTCTTCCATGTCCTGCATACTCACCAGACATGTCACCCATTGAGCATGTTTGGAAGGGCTGGATCGACGTGTACCACAGCTTGTTCCAGTTCCCACCAATATACAGCAACTTCGCACAGCCACTGAAGAGGAATGGGACAACATTCCACAGGCCACAATCAACAGATTGATCAACTCTATGCAAAGTAGAAGTGTCCTGGAGGAGGAGGAGGCAGCGGCAGATACCCTGTTCTCATGTAATGGGGTAGGGCCCAGTGATGCCAACTTAGCTAGCTATTTTGTTGCTAGATTTAGCAACTTTTCAGACTACCCTGGAAACTTCAAACAGCACCTAGCAACAAATGTAGCTACTTTTAAAAACTTATTTGGAACTTTTAGCAACTTTTGAAAAGTGACTCACACACTAAAATGCACAAATTTTCCCTCTAAATGACACGATGACACGATGACACGATGACGATTTTATCTGTCACACACTCAGTCACAACACACATGGCTGGCTGCAAAAGTGCATTGTGAGTGACATCAGCAGCAGGCGCTCAGCTCGTGCACAGGCAGCAGCAGGCCAGCCAAGCAGCACAACAACCTGGAGAGAGCTGGAGAGAGATGCCTAGCGCAGACATCATTATTTGAGTTAAGTTGCTTGTTCAATAAGATAGCATATATACCTTGTTATTAGCTTGTACCTATAATTGTTGATCAGTCAGGTAGCATGTTAACTAACAACCAATACACTGCTTGAGACTATAATTGTTCAGAATGTGTAGGTTTACTAGTTAAGAAAATAAATCAAATGTAATTCTTCAATAATGTGTAATGTGTAATTGTTCAATAATTCAATGTGTTGTGTTTAAAAATAAAAATATCTGATCATATAAAATGTTATGTGTTTATATTACTTGTACAAATACAAATATGTGATAATAAACAAACAAATCTAAACTAACAAATGTCAAATCATATTTGTCGCCGAGACGCCAGTCAATTTGAGTAACGTTATTGTGTATTCTACGTAATGACGCGGTTTTATGTTATAACGAAAAATGTATGCACTCACTAACTGTAAGTCGGTCTGGATAAGAGCGTCTGCTAAATGACTAAAATGTAAAATGTAATGATGTCATCACGCAATGACATCACAACGTCATTTAGCAACACATTGACCTGCCTCTAACAACTTCCCCTGAAAATTAGTTGGCAACCCTGCAGGGGAGTTGCTCTTTCAACTTTCACATTTCTCTTTCCAACATAATAATAGCCACATGGGCACATCAGGAAATATACCACACATTTTGTTTTACAGGAAATTCTACCCAGGACATACATTTTATTTCCAGTATGAGGGTGAAGAAAGAAATCCCCCTTGGTCATCACATTACAGTTCTCACAATGATTTGAGGGGAGGGTGGATAGGAAATGCTGAGGGGGAACATATTCATCTGCTCTTACTAGGCTGTCCTTTATGTTTCCAGCATGTTTGAAAGAGAATCAAGAGATATTCTGAAAAGGCCGGCCCACAGAGGGATCCCAGTCCTAAATAGAAGTCAGAGATCAAACTCCTGGTTCTCCCCTGTTCCTTCCACACACCCTCCCATTGTACTGTATGTATGAACACATTTTGAACAATGGCTGCCTAAAATGCTGTGGTGCTTACAAACACAATAGGAAAGGTTGTGGTAGACGTGGGCCATCACAGGTGAGTTCACAGCTCTTTTACTCTGAGCATTCATATCAATGACTCACCCTCAGATGGACCATCAATGCCAGAGTTCTACAAGACTGTTTACATAATCAACTGGGCATTTCAACAGTCTGTCCCTCAATATAGTCCTGGGCATATATTGTTTATCTTACTATTGTTTAAAATGCTAACTTTTTAGCATTTGTGGCACAAATCCATTGCAAGTCAATGGTACGTATACAGTCACAGTGAAAGTCAACACACCCCTTTACATTTTGCAAGCTTAAATCTTAATAGAGATTCAATATAGTGTTTATCCTGCCGACCTACAAAAACTATTCCACATTCTCAGTGTAAGAAAATTGTAGAACAATTTTACTTCTAAAGATATCCAGTAGTTTTGATTACATATATTTTCACACCCCATGAAACAGTTCTACAGCATCTGTACATGTGTGTTGTGGCTTGTAACTTGCTAGGTAGCAGTTTAAGACATGGTTTGAATCCTAATCAACCCATCCAATGTGAGTACATGTTGAAGTACAGTAGATTAATAAAGCTGCGTATATTGAAAAAGCTTGTTAGTGCATAGGTCAAATGTATCTTTGTGATGCTCATTTCAAGTATTTTTTCCAGCTTTAGACAAACACTAAATATTTAAGTTAAAACATAGTTTTGTTGTATTTAATGATAGAGAAGAGAAGAGTTTGACCAACACAGATTCATGTCCAATCTTTGAGGACGTGTCTACATTGTTAGAGTGGTCACATGCCAATCTGTTCCATATAATAGACAGTCTTTGGGACAGTGGAAAGCTGCATGGCCCCTTGGTTGTTGCTAAGCATGCATTCTTCTTCTATGGTGTTTATTGGTGGTGTTCAGACCAACGTTAAAGGCACATCACTGCCACCTTCTGGGCTGGAGTGTGATAGAGACATGTGGTTCTGTCCTGGTGAGATCACAGGGTCAGAGAAAACTCCTGACTGTGGTCATACCAAAACACTCCAGGCACTCAGCCCATAAGAACCATTCATACTGTCAGATCTAATATGGAAGAACTGAATACAACCATAAGAACCATTCATACTGTCAGATTTAATATGGAAGAACTGAATACAACCATAAGAACCATTCATACTGTCAGATCTAATATGGAAGAACTGAATACAAAAGAGAAGGAGAGGTTGACCAGTACAAATTCATGTACAAACATTATTTTTCATTGGTAGATCAATGTAGTTTTCCAAACATATTCATCATCAGTTTTTTGTAAGATTTTAACTGTCCGGGTGGCTGGTCTCAGATGATCCTGCAGGTGAAGAAGCCAGATGTGGAGGTCCTGGGCTTGCACGGTTACACGTGGTCTGCGGCTGTGAAGACAGTTGGACGTTCTGCCAAATTCTCGGTAGAGAAATGTACATTAAATTCTCTGGCAACAGCTCTGGTGAACATTCCTGCAGTCAGCATGCCAATTGCGCACTCCCTCAAAATGTAGACATCTGTGGCATTGTGTTGTGACAAAACTGCACATTTCAGAGTGGCCTTTTATTGTACACAGCACAAGGTGCATCTGTGTAATGATCATGCTGTTTAAACAGCTTCTTGATATACCACACCTGTCAGGTGGATGGATTATCTTGGCAATGGAGAAATGCTCACTAACAGGGATGGAAACAAACTTGTTCACAACATGAGAGAAATAAGCTTTTTGTGCGTATGGAAAATTTCTGGGATCTTTAATTTCAGCTCATGAAACATGGAACCAACACTATACATGGCAAGTTTATATTTTTGTTCAGTATAGTTTAGAAGACAATTTACTAAACACTTAGTCATTTCATTTTAATTGTCACATGTTTGGTAAACAACAGGTGTAGACTAACAGTGAAATGTTGACCAACAATGGAGAATACAACAATTATAATAATAGGAAAAAATATTGTAGCACAAGGAATTAATACATGATGAGCAATGATAGCTTGGCTATATACATGGGGTGCCAATACCTAGTCAATGGTAGCTCAGCTAAATACAGTGAGGGAAAAAAGTATTTGATCCCCTGCTGATTTTGTACGTTTCATAGGTACACGTCAACTATGACAGACAAAATGAGAAAAAAAAATCCAGAAAATCACATTGTAGGATTTTTAATGAATTTATTTGCAATTTATGGTGGAAAATAAGTATTTGGTCAATAACAAAAGTTATTCAATACTTTCTTATATACCCTTTGTTGGCAATGACACAGGTCAAACGTTTTCTGTAAGTCTTCACAAGGTTTTCACACACTGTTGCTGGTATTTTGGCCCATTCCTCCATGCAGATCTCCTCTAGAGCAGTGATGTTTTGGGGCTGTCGCTGGGCAACACGGACTTTCAACTCCCTCCAAAGATTTTCTATGGGGTTGAGATCTGGAGACTGGCTAGGCCACTCCAGGACCTTGAAATGCTTCTTACGAAGCCACTCCTTCGTTGCCCGGGCGATGTGTTTGGGATCATTGTTATGCTGAAAGACCCAGCCACGTTTCATCTTCAATGCCCTTGCTGATGGAAGGAGGTTTTCACTCAAAATCTCACGATACATGGCCCCATTCATTCTTTCCTTTACACGGATCAGTCGTCCTGGTCCCTTTGCAGAAAAACAGCCCCAAAGCATGATGTTTCCACCCCCATGCTTCACGGTAGGTATGGTGTTCTTTGGATGCAACTCAGCATTCTTTGTCCTCCAAACACGACGAGTTGAGTTTTTACCAAAAAGTTATATTTTGGTTTCATCTGACCATATGACATTCTTCCAATCCTCTTCTGGATCATCCAAATGCACTCTAGCAAACTTCAGACGGGCCTGGACATGTACTGGCTTAAGCAGGGGGAAACATCTGGCACTGCAGGATTTGAGTCCCTGGCGGCGTAGTGTGTTACTGATGGTAGGCTTTGTTACCCAGCCTGGTGCAGGTCTACAATTTTGTTTCTGGTGTCCTTTGACAGATCTTTGGTCTTGGCCATAGTGGAGTTTGGAGTGTGACTGTTGGAGGTTGTGGACAGGTGTCTTTTATACTGATAACAAGTTCAAACAGGTGCCATTAATACAGGTAACGAGTGGAGGACAGAGGAGCCTCTTAAAGAAGAAGTTACAGGTCTGTGAGAGCCAGAAATCTTGCTTGTTTGTAGGTGACCAAATACGTATATTCCACTATAATTTGCAAATAAATTCATTAAAAATCCTACAATGTGATTTTCTGGATTTTTTTTCCTCAATTTGTCTGTCATAGTTGACGTGTACCTATGATGAAAATTACAGGCCTCTCTCATCTTTTTAAGTGGGAGAACTTGCACAATTGGTGGCTGACTAAATACTCCCCCCCCCACTGTATACAGTGCCTTCTGAAAGTATTCAGACCCCTTACATTTTCCACATTTTATTACTTTACAGCCATATTCTAAAACTGATTAAATCGTTTTACCCCTCATCAATCTACACACAATACCCCATAACGTCAAAGCAAAATACAGGTATTTAGGGGTCAGAATACTTTCAGAATGGACTGTATAGACACTAGCTATTTCACTTTAAACAGTTTGTTATATCTATGCACAAGAGAAGAAGAGGTTGCCCAGCACAAATTAATGTACAAACATCATTTTTCATTCCATATTTGTAATTTAGCAGATGTTCTTATCCAGAGCGAATTATAGGACCAATTGGGGTTAATTGCCTTGCTCAAGGCCACAATGACAGATTTTTGACCTAGTTGGCTCGGGATTCAAACCAGCGACGTTTCAGTTACTGGCCCAACACTCTTAACCGCTAGGCCACCTGTTAAATACATAACACAATACGTGACTAAGTAGAATACAGAACACTTGAAACATTACAGGACATTTTTCATGATGGAAATTGAAATATTAAAATGTGATTTAAAAAAAATAGTTTTTGGGAAAACCATTTAAGAGCTGGAGTTATTATGCAGTCTGATATCAGTGGGTAGAGTGGCGCTTCGCAGGCGGTTTGTACGGGCAGTTATACAGGACAGCTTGTGGCTGTTTCTCAGGAGCCTGGTGGTGTAGTTACCTATTTTTGGAGGGAGCAGGTCATTCAATGGATGGTCAAGAGTGTGCATGTCCTTCACCAGGGGGAATGCAGCCTGTTCTCGCCTGCTCTGCAGTGACGGGAGCTGTGGTTGGACTGCTCCACCTCTGGAGATGATCCTCAAGGCCCTCCTCTGCACCCTGTCTAGTTGGGCCTGCTGCTTTTTACTGCATCCAACTAACAGCACTCCACCGTATTCCAGACAAGGCCTGGCCAGTGTAGTATAGACTGTGACCAGATCTTCAGTAGGACATTACTGGCAAGAACAGTCAAAAATGTGTTTTGTGGCCTTTTTCACTGGCTGCTCCAGGTGTCACCAACGAGGTTAGAGTCTAGATGAAAACCAAGATACTTGGTTGTTTTTACCACTGGTACTTCTTGTCCTCCTAGGATTAGTAGTGCAGGTTGTGGATGGTCTCTAGAAAAACATAGCTGAATTCCCACAGACATTTTCCAATTCAGGACCATATTGCTGTATCTCCAAGCCCATGGAAGTGTCCTCTTGGATGCTGGTTAATGGTATGGCTCGGGACAGCCCTATATCGTCTGCATACCCAGTGTCCAGAGTGTCACTGAAGACAACTTTTCGGGTGGACATGTGAAGGAGAAACAGATATGGTGAAACCACGCCACCTTGTGGCACACCAGAGGTGACCTCTGACCAAGGGCTAAATGTGCCAGTTGCCATCACCCTCTGCCCTCTTTCAGTGGTGTAGCTGTGGAGCCAGGCTAGTAACCTTGGACACAGTTCAATGTCAGACAGATGTTGCAGGAACTTTGCGTGATCTACTCGATCAAAGGCTTTGGACACATCAGCAAGTAAAACACTCACCATTGTTGGTTTTATGGAGTCTGTAGCTGTCAGCCAGGAGTATGTGGCTTTCACAAGGGCGGTAGTAGTGCTGGACTTTGGGAGGTAGTCATACTGAATCGTGCACTCAGATAACACCTCCTACTGGCAGGGGACAGTTTTAACAATGTGTTTGATGACAGGGGCTAGATCTTCTGCATGCTCTTTTAGTAGCCAGGCTGGAATGCCATCAGGCCCACATGCTTTACGTGGGCTGAGTCTGGTCAGAGATTGCTTTAACTGGCCAATGCTGCACAGCTCAACCTGCTTTGTAGGCATGGGCAGGGGGAAGATGGCAAGAGGTGTGGTGCTTGTCCATGCCTCAGCAAAGAAGCCATTCAAAACATCAGCCACGTTGTCGTCTTCAATTCCCTCGACCTGTATTCTCCCTCCTGATGTTTTATTTGGTCCCAGTCCATTGTTAATGAAGTCCCACCATTCCTTAGGGTTTTTCTTCTTTAGGTCCTGGATTTCAGTTTTGTAGTAGCTTGTCTTTGCTTCCTTGATAATCATTTGCACTGTGTTTCTGTATTTTCTCCGTCATTGTTTCTCCCCATCTGTTGAAAATATTCTGTATTTTCCTGATGGCAGCCTTTATTCTTTCAGTCATCCAGGGCTGGTCCAGTGTTGTTGTTTTCTTATTTCTTATTGGCATGCATACATCAAGTGCAGTTTGAATGCAGGAGTTGAACGTCTCCACCTTTGCATCGATGCTCTCCACTTCATATATGCCAGACCAGTCAGTACTGGCCTTACATCGTGCAAAGGTCTCCTTTCTGTTCTGGGTTACCAGATGTCCTTTTTTCCGCTGCACCTCTCTTCTCCCTCCTGATGTTGTGTTTGGAGAGAACAGCAGACATTTGTGATCACTGGATCTGAGAGGAACAAGTACAGTGGGTTGTGTTGATCAGATCTAGGATGGAGTCCCCTCTGTGGTCTTGTCTTTGACCACTACCACTTCTTATGTATACGTTGGTGTCTTTTAAATTAACCAATCTGTAGAATCTCATCTCACAGTCAGTGCAGTAATAAGTCTTCTCTCCAGTGTGTAATTTTGGTGTTTTAACTTTGCCAATCGGGAGAAACTCTTGCCATATTAAGAGCAGAAGTAAGGATTCTCTCCTGTGTGTGTTCTCTGATGACCTTGCAGATTAGCTGTCGTTTTTAGATCAGTGGTAAGCCTTCTCTCATTTTATGTTTACCTTGGTGTCTTTTTAAATGGCCTATTTGCTATGCTTCTCTCCTGTATGTATACGTTCATGCATTTTAAAGTGGCCCAGTCGAAAGAAACTCGTCCCACAGCCAGAGCAGGAGTAAGGCTTCTCTCCTGTGTGCATCCTTTGGTGCAATGTTAAGCTTTCCTGTCGAGATAAATTCTTCCCACAGTCAGAGCAGGAGTAAGGTTTCTCTCCTGTATGTATACGTTCATGCATTTTAAAGTGGCCCAGTCGAAAGAAACTCTTCCCACAGTAAGAGCAGGAGTAAGGCTTCTCTCCTGTGTGTGTTCTCTGATGACGTTTTAGCTCAGTTGATGTTATGAAGCATTTTACACACTCAGAGCAGGAATAAGGCTTCTCTCCTGTATGTATACGTTCATGTGTTTTTAAGTTGGACAGTTGAGAGAAACTTGCACCACAATCAGAGCAGGAGTAAGGCTTCTCTCCTGTGTGCACTCTCTGATGAACTGTCAGAGCCTTTGATGTTGTGAAATTCTTCCCACAGTCAGTACAGGAATTCAGATTCTCTCCTGTGTGTATTTGTAGGTGTATTTTTAACTTTGATAGAATTGAGAAACTCGCCTCACAATGTGGGCAGTGGTGAGACCTCTTAGCTCTGTGATCATCCTGCTGTTGCTCTCTGGATGTAGAGAATGTCTCAACATGGTCTCCTGTGTGAACAACATCAGAAGAGCCAATCAGTTGGTGTGATATACATGTCAATCAAATGTATTTTATGAAGCCCTTTTTACATCAGAAGTTGTCACAAAGTGCTTTATCGTCATAACACATAACTATAGTAATAAAAAGAAACGGACACAAAGGTTATCTTCTTGACATCACAGTTCTGGCAAATATGGTAGTGAGAGGAAGCCCACTGGCCGGCAGTGGGAGAAGATGGAAGGAGATGGATTTTGGCCGACATTCTGCAAATGTTCTAATCGATGAAACATCTGATCTTAATACAGTTCTGTTCCCAAAACTAAACTCTGTTATGCACAGAGTGGACTAAGTTTTGTGGACTTACCTGTTGCAAATATTTTTTTAAAATCACGTTATTTAGAAGGAACGCAAAGGCAAATTGAGTTATTGCACACAAGTACTTCACAGAGGAGGCGTTCCCTAACAGAAATATGCAGATGTGTGCTAGAACACGCCAATAGGATCTCGCTAGCTCGTGCTTGGCTCTGCCCACTATGACTCATCTGTTCCCATTAGAAACGAGCAGCTGTGGTCTATCTTGGTTTAGTTGTAAGAAATCATTGGTGCAACCGTCCGTGCGTTCAGGGATCCTTGGGATGGCCCTACCCCATTATATGAGAAGGGTGGTGCTTAATTTGAGCTGGATCCTCCGGTACCTCTCAGTTTTGTAGTCTTTCGTTCCGGAACCCATTTGCCAGAATCACGTAACCTACCCCTTGTGGGAAGAAAAATAATTTCCACTGTTTGCAATGTAAAAATCTTAATAGAAGCAATCAGAATAATTCAATTTGGATTCCTCTGTAATTGTCATGCCCCCTAAAAAAACTTAATGTGAAAACGTGCATGATATTCTAAGAATTGGTTAATGTTGGGCCGTCTTGGATTTATGGTTTGCGCAATGCAAGAAATGTAAAAAGTTTGGCCACATGTCAAGTGTTTGCAGACGGAAGGAATATGATATTGAAGAGCATGTGAATGTAAAATGTTGTAACTGTGGTGGGGGTCATATTCCTGAATTCCCAGAGTGCCCTGTTAGGGTGAAAGAGGTTGAGGTGTCAAGGATCAGGGCTGTACAGCAAATCTCCTATGTGGAGGCGGTGAAGAGAGTTATAGTAGCAAGAGGCCACAGTTCTGAAGAAGATATGGCGGTGGATGCACTGCAACCAGTTGCAAATAATGTATGTCAATCAAGTGGAATATGTTACACTTTAATTGCAATTGGCTCAGAACAGGGCAGCACGGCTGATTAATAATATGCATGTCGATCTCTCATGGCTCAAAGTGGAGGGGAGATTGACTTCATCACTACTTGTGTTTATGAGAGGTGTTGACATGTTGGGTGCACCGAGCTGTCTGTTTGAGCTACTGGCGCACAGATCGGTCACCCATGCATACCTTACAAGACATGCCACCAGAGGTCTCTTCACAGTCTCCAAGTCCAGAACAGACTGATCTCTCATAGTCTGTTCTGGACTGTGAAGAGACCTCTGGTGGCATGTCTTGTGGGGTACTACATAGAGCCATGACTACATGGAACTGTATTCCACATCAAGTAACTGATGCAAGTAGTAAAATAAGATTTTAAAAACAGATTTTAAAAAACACCTTATCGAACAGCAGGGACTGTGAAGCAACACAAATATAGGCGCAGACACATGCATACACACACACACGATAACATATGCACTATACACATACGTACACATTGACTTTTGTACTGTAGATATGTGGTAGTGGTGGAGTAGGGGCCTGAGGGCACACAGTGTGTTGTGAAATCTGTGAATGTATTGTAATGTTTTTAAAATTGTATGAACTGCCTTAATTTTGCTGGATCCCAGGAAGTGTAGCTGCTGCCTTGGCAGGAACTAATGGGGATCCATAATAAATACAAGTCCCAGATGAAGAATAAGACACTTTTTCAAAGCATAGTACATGTAATGTTAGCCAAGTACAATGTAATTACTAGTTGTTACACAGGATTTAGCTAGTTAAAATGAAGTGTATCTTTAGGAGTACTTGTACTTAATGTGTACAGTACATTACCCATCCTGACAACCTGGCCCTCAATTTATAGCTTGTGGAAGTGACATCCAAGTGGGAGAATAAATACACTAGTACACCACTGATAGAAGAATTTGGTAAAGAGCGTCTGCTAAATGACGTAAATGTAAATGTAATTACTAATTATTACACTCAGATTCTTTGTGAAATGTGTTAGAATCATAAAACTACAATCTGATAATGTGTTTAGCTTAGTTAGAAGTAAAACAAGGGCTTTGGCTTATTTTTATATCTATGCAAGCAGAATGCAACTGTGAAACCAATAACAGAAAACAGGATGTGAAACTAGACACTGAGAAGCATGTCCTCACCGTATGTGTCTGTATAAGATGCATATTTGCCCAGCAACAGAGTATTTGTGTCTTCTGAAACCAGTGTGAAATAGATACAGGAAGAAACAACTAGGTTGCTGTGCAAGCTTACAGAGAAATGTGACAGTTGCCTAAATATGGGCTAGGAGCTTTCTCATTGGCCCACTTAGGGGCGTAGTAGAGGTATACAAAACGTTGTGCATTGTATGATTTTCAGAGCTCTCAATGAATAAAGAATGACCATTGCAGTAAGGGGTCTGTTGAATTTATTTAAACTAGAGATTTATACCTCTGGGAATTATTCAAAGATTTAAGAAGTGTTTGACTTCAACCATTGAGATAACAAAATTCTCGTGACAAACACAGAGTATCTGTATAGGAAAATCATTCAGAGCAAACTGTGCTGCCAATCACAGTGTAGGGCGCGACATTTTGCGGGTGAGGAGAGCTCGTTAGAGGATGCTTGCATTGAAGAGCTGGGCATCGTGTTATGACCTGCATTATCTGAATTAGGCCCACAGAATTATACCTACGGAGGAGCGGCTTCTATGGAGGAACTTTGAATGTCTTTGAACTTCAGAGTTGGTTTAACGTTGGACCAGAGCAAATGTTAGCTAGCTAGCTAACAACCTTGTTTGTGCAGTGCAGCACTAGAATGAAAAACAGGTCTTACCTTTTTGTCGTTAATAAATCCAATGTGAAACGTGGTGACTATAGTATCCTTAACTAGCATTGAAAAAGTTCATCCATTCTTCTCAAATTAAACATATCGCCCTAATTTCTGAATCATGCTTGTAACGTTGTCAGTAGGATACAGTAACCTATGCTTCAGAGGGGAGGAGCAGGTAGTTTCCAAATGCACACCCACTGGCAAAGGTTTCCATTTCAGCTGAAAGGCAGAAACTGGAATACGTTTCTAGAGTGAGCTTTCCCAGCTAACAAAATTACGTTCCAGGACGTGACCAAAGTTATTTTAGTCCCTACATAACATTTACATTTTAGTCATTTAGCAGACGCTCTTATCCAGAGCGACTTACAGGAGCAATTAGGGTTAAGTGCCTTGCTCAAAGGCACATCGACAGATTTTTCACCTAGTCGGCTCGGGGATTAGAACCAGCGACCTTTCGGTTACTGGCACAACGCTCTTACCCACTAAGTCATGATAACGTTATTGTGAAACGTTCCTTCTACGTAGCTGTGGTGTCCGCTGACAAAACTTTTGTCCCAAGTCTTTTCAGGACGTATAAATGTGGGGAATTTTAAACCGTTAAATATGTGTATTTTTAAGTCAACCTCATAATGTTGCTAAACGTCAGAAAGTACGTTGAGAGCCCCATAAAATGCAGTTTCTGGTAACGACTGGGAACGTAACTTTCGTACGTAACAGTGTGATGGGGACAAGGACATTCCGGCTGGCCAAACCCTCCCCTAACCCGGACAATTGTGCATCACCTCATGGGTCTCCCGGTCGTGGCTGGCTGCGACACAGACAGGTATCGAACCAGCATCTGTAGCAACGCAGCTTGCACTGCGATGCAGTGTCTTAGACCACTCCGCCACTCGGGAGGACCCTTAAGACACGTCATTTAATCTACCCTGAACATATAAACAGTGTCCTGTCGGTAGGTGTCCACTGACGAAATATGCAAAATTCCAGAAAATAAGTTCTTTTTTTCATTTTTTTCTTAAACTGTATCACAATAGATTCGTAAACAAAATCACAGCAATAAGCTCACAAAATAACAAGTCAGTAAAAACATGAACACTGCACTCCAATCAAGAACTGTAAAACTGCTTAAAGCTAAAAGTGAATAACTATGTTAGGTTTATTCAGGTGCTGCTGCTCCATCCTCATCCACGGTCTCTTCCTCGACCCGCTCCTGGAAGTCAAAATAACACAAACTGGTCATTATTTTCTGTAAACAAATGATCAAAATGCCTGTTTAACGTCGACTCCCTACTGCATTCCTTTTTTACTAGCACAATCATTTAGTTAAATTGACCGACTGGATTAAAGTGAAGTAAAACAAATCTAAACAATCTGAAAGTGTTATTTTTAATAATACCTTTCTCTTACTCTTGAGCCGAGCTGGTGCATGTTTGAGAGCGTCTGCTATTTTGTCATCTACCTCTTGGTAGGTAGCCTTGGGGTATGCTTTCAGGGACGCTCCTATGTTGTGAAAAATAATTGTAAATGGTACATTCCATGTCATATCATTACTTTTCCACCTATGCTGGCTGAGACAGAGATTGGGTATTGTCCCTCTCGTCCCCCATAGGCAGTTTTGGCCATGAGACCTCTCTCCTTCACCTTTCCTTTGTCCTCTCTCTCCGATCTTAACAGGTGGTAGGATTTCACATTCATTGGTAACTGCCTTGTTACTGATTTTAATTCATTTGAAATGTTAATAAAAACACATTTGACTTACCATCACTTGACCAATAATACTATCTACTAAATAATAATAAATAAGGATCTAAACTTGTGCATTTACTTACTTGTGACAGCATCATAGATTGATAGCTCATTAAAGGCCCTCTTCCCCTTCAAGGAGTAGCCTGTCCACAGCTCCTCTGTTCTAATTTTTCTCATCATTCGTCTGATTCCTGAGCCCAGGTCCAGGCCACAGCAGAGGGCCAGGTATCAGATCTGATAAAAAAATAAAAGAAACCCCACTCATTTGTGTGTTCCTCAGCTAAAACAGCTGGCCATACAGTTCTGATTGATAGTAATCATTTTTGTAGTGTATCATGTAATCATGGGCTAAAACTTGTGTAAACAGGCAGATCGTTTCTTCTTAAGATAAGTTAAGTGTTAATTGGGAAATCAATCCAAACACTAAATAGGCATATGGCATATATGACAACTGCATTTCGTTGACATCCAGGCTCTGTCATAGCCGGCCGTGACTGGGAGACCCATGGGGCGGCGCACAATTGGCCCAGCGTCGTCCAGGGTAGGGGAGGGAATGGCCGGCAGGGATGTAGCTCAGTTGGTAGAGCATGGTGTTTGCAACGCCTGGGTTGTGGGTTTGATTCCCACGGGGGGCTAGTATGAAAACAAAAAAATTATGCACTCACTAACTGTAAGTCGCTCTGGATAAGAGCGTCTGCTAAATGACTAAAATGTAATTAAGATATTTGGATTCAATAATATTGCAGGTTGCAATTTTCTCTCAAATCTGGACGCATTCAAGGGGCTCTTGATAAACAGCTAACTTATTTTTGTCAATTGACTGTAAGTCGCTTTGGATAAAAGCGTCTGCTAAATGGCATATTATTTTTTATTATTAATTGCTTTCAAAATACTTGAAATAGATTTCCCATTTTTTTTACAAACAGATACATTTTAAATGGCCATCCCTACCATTTTCCTTCGATAGTGGGAGTCTTTAAGTGTTACACATATATCCTTTAGTTCCTCATTTGTTTCTGCAGGGTTTTGCAGCATTTCAAGTTGCCCCAAGGACTCTGACTCCTTTGGCTGCCGGGCCTCTATGGCCTCCATAACTTGGTTCAGAGCAGTCCTGAACTCTGTACGGATCATCTCCAGTTTCACCATTATCCTCTATGGCCTCCATAATTTGGTTCAGAGCAGTCCTGAACTCTGTACGGATCATCTCCAGTTCCACCATTATCCTCTATGGCCTCCATAACTTGGTTCAGAGCAGTCCTGAACTCTGTACGGATCATCTCCAGTTCCACCATTATCCTCTATGGCCTCCATAACTTGGTTCAAAGCAGTCCTGAACTCTGTATGGATCATCTCCAGTTTCACCATTATCCTCTATGGCCTCCATAACTTGGTTCAGAGCAGTCCTGAACTCTGTACGGATCATCTCCAGTTCCACCATTATCCTCTATGGCCTCCATAACTTGGTTCAGAGCAGTCCTGAACTCTGTACGGATCATCTCCAGTTTCACCATTATCCTCTATGGCCTCCATAACTTGGTTCAGAGCAGTCCTGAACTCTGTACGGATCATCTCCAGTTCCACTATTATCCTCTATGGCCTCCATAACTTGGTTCAGAGCAGTCCTGAACTCTGTACGGATCATCTCCAGTTCCACCATTATCCTCTATGGCCTCCATAACTTGGTTCAGAGCAGTCCTGAACTCTGTATGGATCATCTCCAGTTTCACCATTATCCTCTATGGCCTCCATAACTTGGTTCAGAGCAGTCCTGAACTCTGTACGGATCATCTCCAGTTCCACCATTATCCTCTATGGCCTCCATAACTTGGTTCAGAGCAGTCCTGAACTCTGTACGGATCATCTCCAGTTTCACCATTATCCTCTATGGCCTCCATAACTTGGTTCAGAGCAGTCCTGAACTCTGTAAGGATCATCTCCAGTTCCACCATTATCCTCTATGGCCTCCATAACTTGGTTCAGAGCAGTCCTGAACTCTGTACGGATCATCTCCAGTTTCACCATTATCCTCTATGGCCTCCATAACTTGGTTCAGAGCAGTCCTGAACTCTGTATGGATCATCTCCAGTTCCACCATTATCCTCTATGGCCTCCATAACTTGGTTCAGAGCAGTCCTGAACTCTGTACGGATCATCTCCAGTTCCACCATTATCCTCATCTCCACTACTTGAAGATCTGCAAAATAATAAAAGACTCAACAGTTTTGCTGCAAGTAGTGTGACAATACAAGCCATGAGTACCAGGCAGGACATGGATCAAGGCCATGTGAAATACCTCAATCAAAATATCCACCCTTCATATATATTAGTAGTATTGATAACCATGTATTTGCTGACAGCCAAACAATTTGGAATTGATGTTGACAATACAAGAGAAGCAACATGTTGTAACATATAGGCACATATAACTTGTGTGTGAAACATTGTATTGTATTCTTATGATTGGTAGGGGGTTATTATGTCTGAGTGAATGGGCTGCTTCTACTTTAACATCATGCTGTGTGACTTGTCTTTCTGTCGCCCTATGCGTTTTACATAAAGTCTCCTACATGGAGTGTCTGCTTCTCTGTCTGCTTATCGGTCAGGCCATCTGCTTCTCTGTCTGCTTATCGGTCAGGCCATCTGCTTCTCTGTCTGCTTATCTGTCAGGCCGTCTACTTCTCTGTCGGCTTATCTGTCAGGCCGTCTGCTTCTCTGTCTGCTTCTCTGTCTGCTTATCAGTCAGGCCGTCTGCTTCTCTGTCTGCTTATCTGTCAGGCCTTCTGCTTCTCTGTCGGCTTATCGGTCAGGCCGTCTGCTTCTCTTGTCGGCTTATCGGTCAGGCCGTCTGCTTCTCTGTCGGCTTATCGGTCAGGCCGTCTGCCTCTCTGTCGGCTTATCGGAACTACAGAGTTGGTTTAACGTTGGAACAGAGCTAATGTTAGCTAGCTAGCTAACAACCTTGTTTGTAAAGTGCAGTGCAGCACTATAATTAAAAAGAGGTCGTACCTTTTTGTCGTTAATAAATCCAATGTGAAACGTGGTGACTATAGTATCCTTAACTAGCATTGAAAAAGTTCATCCATTCTTCTCAAATTAAACATATCTCCCTAATTTCTGAATCATGCTTGTAACGTTGTCAGTAGGATACAGTAACCTATGCTTCAGAGGGGAGGAGCAGGTAGTTTCCACACGCACACCCACTGGCAAAGATTTCCATTCCAGCTGGCAGGCAGAAACTGGAATACGTTTCTACAGTGAGCTTTGTTGCGATTTTTGTGGGACTGGAGAAAAATACCCGGAAAGGAAAATAAGGTTATTACCTGGATTACATGCTTTTAAATTAACTGCTGTTCCTGAAAAGTATAGAACACTTTTTCCGGTTCTTTCCCTGAACCGGTTCCAATCCTAGAGAAATGATGTGGATGAAGGTCATGCTTAGGCTAATAAACTATAAAGGGAAATAAATTGCTACAGTTTACACTTTTTTTTAGTAATTTAATGAAATGTTGTAATCTGATCTCGGAATGCACGGACTGTTAGTAGTGGGGGAACAGGAAGTTCCGGGCAGGCGGCACCATTCTTCACAATAAAGAAAGCGCCAGAACTGTGCAGTCAAGAAGATAACCTTTGTGTCCGTTTCTATTTATTACTATAGGTATGTAATAGCACGTTTAAACTTTCTAATGTCGAAATAACATGTCATACCATGCTAGTTAACACATCCGTTAAGGTATTATCACGTTTGTTAAAGGTTTGATGTGTTATTTTTGTGTCAAACCGAGTGAGTGAAAGAACGTGATAAAAACGATTTTACAAGTCACATAGCTAGAGATTTTGGGTTTGTCTGAGTGAATGTACATAATTGTATCATGTTAGTTTAATAAATAATCAATTTATTTGAGATTTCTGAGTTCGTTTAGCATATTATTGGTTTTGTGTAAAATTCCCAAGCTGGTAAAATGGCGGCTACTCTCGGTCAGCGTCAACGGACTTCAGTGAGGACAGTGCGGGTGCATCAGATAGAGACAATTTCACGGTCGCACTACTGTTTTGAAGCTGAATGTAATGATTATCAGTTTTCTACATGTGTACTAATATTCAGACACATTCACTAGTTTCAGTCTTTATCAATAAATGTTGCTATGGTGTGAACAGGAAATACAATTGGTTTTTGATTGAAGTAATACAGTGAAGACAAGGTTATTCAGGAACATACAGTGGGGAGAACAAGTATTTGATACACGGCCGATTTTGCAGGTTTTCCTACTTACAAAGCATGTAGAGGTCTGTAATTTTTTATCATAGGTACACTTCAACTGCGAGAGACGGAATCTGAAACAAAAATCCAGAAAATCACATTGTATGATTTTTAAGTAATTAATTTGCATTTTATTGCATGACATAAGTATTTGATACATCAGAAAAGCAGAACTTAATATTTGGTACAGAAACCTTTGTTTGCAATTACAGAGATCATACGTTTCCTGTAGGTCTTGACCAGGTTTGCACACACTATAGCAGGGATTTTGGCCCACTCCTCCATACAGACCTTCTCCAGATCCTTTAGGTTTCGGGGCTGTCGCTGGGCAATACGGACTTTCAGCTCCCTCCAAAGATTTTCTATTGGGTTCAGGTCTGGAGACTGGCTAGGCCACTCCAGGACCTTGAGATGCTTCTTACGGAGCCACTCTTTAGTTGCCCTGGCTGTGTGTTTCGGGTCGTTGTCATGCTGGAAGACCCAGCCACGACCGATCTTCAATGCTCTTACTGAGGGAAGGAGGTTGTTGGCCAAGATCTCGCGATACATGGCCCCATCCATACTCCCCTCAATACGCTGCAGTCGTCCTGTCCCCTTTGCAGAAAAGCATCCCCAAAGAATGATGTTTCCACCTCCGTGCTTCACGGTTGGGATGGTGTTCTTGGGGTTGTACTCATCCTTCTTCTTCCTCCAAACACGGCGAGTGGAGTTTAGACCAAAAAGCTCTATTTTTGTCTTCCTCCTCTGGATCATCCAGATAGTCATTGGCAAACTTCAGACGGGCCTGGACATGCGCTGGCTTGAGCAGGGGGACCTTGCGTGCGCTGCAGGACTTTAATCCATGACGGCGTAGTGTGTTACTAATGGTTTTCTTTGAGACTGTGGTCCCAGCTCTCTTCAGGTCATTGACCAGGTCCTGCCGTGTAGTTCTGGGCTGATCCCTCACCTTCCTCATGATCATTGATGCCCCACGAGGTGAGATCTTGCATGGAGCCCCAGACCGAGGGTGAGTGACCGTCATCTTGAACTTCTTCAATTTTCTAATAATTGCGCCAACAGTTGTTGCCTTCTCACCAAGCTGCTTGCCTATTGTCCTGTAGCCCATCCCAGCCTTGTGCAGGTCTACAATTGTATCCCTGATGTCCTTACAGAGCTCTCTGGTCTTGGCCATTGTGGAGAGGTTGGAGTCTGTTTTATTGAGTGTGTGGACAGGTGTCTTTTATACAGGTAACGAGTTCAAACAGGTGCAGTTAATACAGGTAATGAGTGGAGAACAGGAGGGCTTTTTAAAGAAAAACGAACAGGTCTGTGAGAGCCGGAATTCTTACTGGTTGGTAGGTGATCAAATACTTATGTCATGCAATAAAATGCAAATGATTTACTTAAAAATCATACAATGTGATTTTCTGGTTTTTTGTTTTAGATTACAGACCTCTACATGCTTTGTAAGTAGGAAAACCTGCAAAATCGGCAGTGTATCAAATACTTGTTCTCCCCACTGTAGTACATAGTGCTGCTTAAAACATACAGGAACTTTACTACATGGTTTTTAAGTCATTTATGTGTATTTGGGAAATCTACTATAGGTTAAGTACACTTACATTGTGTAGCCTAATTTAAAGTGGGTACTTTGTGTCTAATGTGGCAAGGCAAGGTTATTCAGGAAAATAGTACATAGTGCTGTCTAAAACAAACTGTAACCTTGTACTAAATGGTTTTTGAGTCATTTATGCGTTTATCTACTATAGGTTAGGTATTAGCTCAAAAGTATTGTGGTGCTCCTGCACCTTAATATAAACAGTACCGGCACCCAAAATGAGTATCGGCACCAATTTCAGTCCAAATCAAACACTGAATTAGATAATTGAACAAGAAAAAAGTGAAAATATTTTTAGAGAATAAAAAAAGTGGCAGAACTCTCAACACTAACTTTTGTGTCTGTGCTCTCTATATTACTACTGGTCGATTCAGATTAAGTCTGAGGCCGGTAACATCAACAGTGAGGAGAAACCCAGCCTGTCTCTCTCCTTCCACACCTACAGTCCAAACCTACAGTCACTGGGTCCTGATTGTGACAGTGGAGCCCAGTTTGCATCGCAATATCCAGAGATGGCATCAGTGAAGCTGGAAGACTGCAGTCAAACACTGGAGCTGAATGTCAACATTAAAGATGAAGAAGAGGAGGAGAAGATTGGGAAATCTGTTTCTCAGGGTAAGAGCAGGTTCTATCTAACTAAGTTTGTTGGACATGATTTGGAAAGGCACACACCTGTCTATATACAGTGCATTCGGAAAGTATTCAGACCCCTTGACTTTTTCGACATTTTGTTACGTTACAGCCTTATTGTAAAATTGATTAAATTGTTTTTTTCACTCATCAATCTACACACAATACCCCATAATGACAAAGCAAAAACAACAACAACTGAACAATCATATTTACATTAGTATTCAGACCCTTTACTGGCCATTCAAAACAATAGTATCATATCCACTTCCTGCTACATTGGGAAGCAATATGCAAGAAACTAAAAAGTAGTCTACATGAGAATATGATTTAAATGTTGACGTGTAACATGAATTCTCCCTTTTACTCGGGTTCTGAGTCCTCCAAGGTTCATTTTTATTCATTTTAGAAACACTTAAAATAAGGGATGTGTTTTGTGTAGGCTTACCCTGGCGTGACTTTTAGCAATATATTCGGCTCTATTTCCTCTCAGATTATAAAACTCTAATTATCATCAAAGTAGACATCATGCAAAACAACAAATCACTGCAATCTCCTGCACGTCATCTCTAGCTGACACCTTTGCTAACAGGTATTGTGTCAATTTAAAACTTGCACAAGACAGTTCACATAATTGACCATTTAAATAAATGTAGCCTATTTATTCATTACTAAATTTAGCTAACATTAGATAGTTAACCCAGAGATCCTTACCTTTGACTCTATTCAGCAATTTTGTCCAGAATATAATAGCATTTGTAGTTCTTTATGATAGCCACATTAGCAGCTAATTACCATTTCAATTTTGTAGGGGTAAATACAGGCAAATATTTTGATAAAAGTCACCTTGTCCTAGAGAGATTTACACAGTTATAAAATCAATAAAAAAAAGTGGAATGGGGGATTGCAGTGGGGGATGCACAAACCTTCTGGAAGATCTGATGAAGGAGAAGATGGTGGACATGGACAAAGGAGAAAAGTGGAATATGTTTTGAGTGAATATGGACTGGAAGATCACACAGAACTTTTAGAAGAGCTACAGGAGGAAAGTGAACGTGACGAGAGTGAGGATGAATTAACTGTGGTGGCAGGTGCAGTGATGACCACTGAGAAGGAGCTGAGTGTAGAGGGAAGCAGTGTGGTGAGGGAGGTTATTGTCTAGTGTATAAAGAGGGATACGTCCTCCAATAGCTCAGAGATGGAACCTGGCGAGAGTGAGGATGAATTACCTGCGGTGAGGAACTCCGAGTTCGGGCCTCGTTCCAAGGATGATAAGGATGATTCTGGCCCAGTGGGAGTGAGATTTGTAGTGTGTGGTATCGGTGGAGAAAGTTCTGTGTGTTAGTTGTCGGGGTGCTAACGGGCTGGAGAGCTGAGGTATCAGGTGAAAGAAAGGCAGATTGAGGTTGCCAGGGTTACAGTATTACAGAAAGTGTTGTATGCAGATGCAGTGAAGAGAGTGGTAGAGGAAGATGGGTACAGGGTGAGGGATCTTGAGAGGATTCCTGTGAGTAGGCAGAGACCAAGAGAGAGTGATGGGAAGAATATGTGCTTCAGTAAGGTGGGAGTTTTAGCATTTATAGCAATGGTTGTCAATTGTACTGCAGAAATCGATCTAAAGTCACAGAAAATAGAGGCAGTGGTGGCAGCGGCAGATAACTACTTGGGATTGCGAGGATTTACAGCAGAACAGCTGCAGGGGGTGTTGAATGGTAGTGGTCTGGCGTAGGACTAGATGGGGTTAAATAGTGGAATGGGGTGGTCGGTTTTTGTCGTGGAAAATCGCCACGAAGGGACTGAAAGTCAAACTTAAATGAATAATCATTTTTTATCACAAGCTGGAGAGGTTCCAACAAATTTAAAAGCACCATAGTACACGTCGGTCAGGAGCTTTGCCGGGGCAGTCCCGTTAGTTGTCCTATATACTGCTTACACAGACAAGTTATATTTGCATGATTTTAGCTTTATTAATAATTAATTCATCATTAACATTTGGTTCCTGCATGTGACCGACCAATACCTCACAAGGCTTCTTCTCTCCAAGCTGAGACCTTGAAACTGAGATATCCCTTTTGGTTCCCAGAACAATGTTACAATACTGCCAATTGGTCTGAGAAGTTCAGTCACCTGCTCAAACCAATAAAATTTTCCCTAAAAATTTTTAGAGTGGGCTAATACTTGGCAGGGCAATTTTGTATTAATTACCGTATCAATGGATTTAATGTGTGTAGGCTGTGAATGGCCTCACACACCAGAACAGTAGGTGGCGGTGTATGCACCTAAAAGTTGGATGCACTCCGCCAACCAAATCCCAAAGAAGAAGAAGGATGCAAATGCACGTCGCTTGACCCGGATGGAGAATGTGAAAAAGGAGCAAAGTTTATTATTGATGTTGGATGAAGAGTATCTACCACCCTATGTAAAGCTGGGATATATAATATACCCCATAAGAGAGTTTGTGTAAAACCTGATGCAATGCAAGAAATGTAAAAAGTTTGGCCACGTGTCAAGTGTTTGCAGACGGAAGGAATATGTTATTGAAGAGCATGTGAATTTAAAATGTTGTAACTGTGGTGGGGGTCATATTCCTGAATTCCCAGCGTGCCCTGTTAGGGTGAAAGAGGTTGAGGTGTCAAGGATCAGGGCTGTACAGCCAATCTCCTATGTGGAGGCGGTGAAGAGAGTTATAGTAGCAAGAGGCCACAGTTCTGAAGAAGATATGGCGGTGGATGCACTGCAACCAGTTGTAAATGTTGTACGTCAATCAAGTGATCTGGATACACTTATTTTGAAGGTTTTTTAGTATTTATAGCCACAGTTATTAATTGTACTGCACAAGAAGTCCAAGAAGCTAGACATCATTATATCTGCAGCTGAGACGTTTTTGGGCCTCCAAGACTTCACGGCAGAAGCCCTGCAAGGACTACTGTTGCCAGAAAATGTTCCGCCCTCACAGGATCCTTCTGAGCCTGTGTAGGGACCTGATTAGAACAGAAAAGCAGGCTGATTTAGTTCAATTTAAATTTCGTTATTGATAGTTTGTATGATTTTTTTTAGAAATACTGTATACACTGAACAAACATATAAACGCAACATGTAAAGTGTTGGTCCCATGTTTCATGAGGTGAAATAAAAGATCCCAGAAATGTTCCAGACACAAACTTATATCTAAAATGTTGTGCACAAATTTGTTTACATCCCAGTTAGTGAGCATTTCTCCTTTGCCAAGATAATCCATCCACCTGACAGGTGTGGCATATCAAGAAGCTGATTAAATAGCATGATTATCATTACACAGGTGCACCTTGTGCTGGGGACAAGAGTAGCTGAGTAGGTGCTTGGCAGCATCTAATGGGGATCCCTAACAAATACAAAAATGCCACTCTAAAATGTGTAGTTTTTCCACACAAAACAATGCCAAAGATGTCTCAAGTTTGGAGGGAGCATGCAATTGGCATGCTGACTGCAGGAATGTCCACCAGAGCTGTTGCCGGAGAATGTTAGGTTAATTTCTCTACCATTAGCTGCCTCCAGAGAATCTTGCAGTATGCCCATCCAGCCTCACAACTGCTGACCACCGTGTATGGCGTTGTGTGGGCGTGCGGTTTGCTGATGTCAATGTTGTGAACAGAGTGCCCCATGGTGGTATCGGGGTTATGGTATGGGATGCCATAAGCTACAGATAACTAACACAATTGCATTTTATCGATGGCAGTTTGAATGCACAGAGATACCATGACAAGATCCTGAGGCCCATTGTCCTGCCATTCATCCACCTCCATCACCTCGTGTTTCAGCATGATAATGCACGACCACATGTCGCAAGGATCTGTACACAATCGAACATGCTGAAAATGTCCCAACTCACCAGACATGTCACCCTTTGAGCATGTTTGGGATGGTCTGGATCGCCGTGTACCACAGCTTCTTCCAGTTCCCACCAATAATCCAGGAATGTTGCACAGCCATTGAAGAGGAGTGGGACAACATTCCACAGGCCACAATCAACAGCCTGATTTAACTTTATGCAAAGGAGAAGTGTCCCGGAGGAGGCAGCGGCAGCTACCCACTTCTCCAGTGCTTCATTTGTAAATTGGGCGGTGCCGGAACCAAAAGTGAGCCCGAGAGGGGGGTGACCTGGGGGGCTCTGAGGTACCAGAACGGATAAAAACAAACAATCTTTATAACAAAGCATTGCATGCATTATCATGGCTTTCGCGTACGGGCATAGAGTAGTGGTGTGGAGCCGCTTGCAGAAGTTACACACATGGAATATATTTTTTGTAGCCTAGAGTTTGGGAAAAACGTGTTCTTTTTATAAATTGATTTCATGCAATTCTACATCCTTTTAGATGACTGGAGACTTTCGCAGTATATTTTTTAATACCTCACAAATGACCAAAATGACAGGCTACTTTGACACTGAGAATCTGAGATCAATTAAAACGACCTTGTCTTGAATCCATCAATAACCGAGGCCCCTAAGTGTGCAGAGAAACACATTGTACAATATGAGGAGGAAGATATTGTCCTGAAAAAGCTTTCCAGTTTCACTGACTCACTCAATGATATGCAGCTCACTCACCGGCCAAAAGCTTATCTCTCTCTTGCTTTACTTTTTAAAACAATGCTGTTCGCTCAATAGGCCTATTTGGAAGTTGATAACTCGGTAACACACAGGAGGAGTTGGAGTGAGTAGTCGTGCTGTACTTCGCTCCGCAGGTAATATTACATTACATTACAACGGAACGATTTGATTAGTGTAATGTTAGCTAGCTACATAGTTGTCTTTGTTGTCTTTGTATCAAAGATAAAGGTGTAATATAGATTAACTATCGAGGTTAGCTAGCCAGCTACATTCGTTCGCAGCGACGCCATTTCCATACAAAGTCAACACCGCAGCCACTGCTAGCTAGCCAACATTACCAGCTAGCAGTACTGTAGCAACTAAATACATTACAACAGAACGATTTGATTAGTGTAATGTTAGCTAGCTACATAGTTGTCTTTGTATCAAAGATAAAGGTGTAGTATAGAGATACTATCAAGGTTAGCTAGCCAGCTACATTTTCAAACAAAGTCAACACCGCAGCCACTGCTAGCTAGCCAACAGTACCAGCTAGCAGTACTGTAGCATTTTAGTCATTGAGAATTTTGCAACGTAAGCTTCACTTTCTGAACATTCGAGATGTGTAGTCCACTTGTGTAGCTAGCATGACTGACTTTGTGCTAGCTAGCCAACGTTTAATTACTTCTGCGTTATGAAAGGAATTAGACACGGACACGAATGATCTATTGGTAGTTTGTTGTAACCAAGTATTGGTGCTAAACCGTGTGTTATTGGATGCTAGCATGCTAGTTAGCTATGGCGTCATATGATACGTGTCCTGGGCGGTTTTCACGGAAGAATACTGTATCAAGTTAGCTGAATAAACTAAGTTAGTCTATTCCTGGAAACATTGTTTACAACAATTATAATTTCTAAAGTGGAAGCTGGAAGAGTTATATTTGAGTGTTTCAGTGAAAGGTTAGTGAGGGAGGCCCCGCTCTCTCGCTTCCCCAGATGTTTAGTTAATATCATTCCGATCTCCTTTGTATTAGTGTAGCCTTTTCTGTAGCCTGTCAACTATGTGTCTGTCTATCCCTGTTCTCTCCTCTCTGCACAGGCCATACAAACGCTTCACACCGCGTGGCTGCTGCCACTAACCTGGTGGTACCTGCGCGCACGACCCACGTGGAGTTCCAGGTCTCTGGCAGCCTCTAGAACTGCCGTTCTGCGGCCAACAAGGCAGAGTTCATCTCAGCCTATGCTACCCTCCAGTCCCTCGACTTCTTGGCGCTGACGGAAACATGGATTACCACAGAAAACACTGCTACTCCAACTGCTCTTTCCTCGTCTGATCATGTGTTCTCGCATACCCCGAGAGCATCTGGTCAGCACGGCGGTGGCACAGGAATCCTCATCTCTCCCAAGTGGACATTCTCTCTTTTTCCCCTGACCCATCTGTCTATCTCCTCATTTGAATTACATGCTGTCACAGTCACTAGCCCATTCAAGCTTAACGTCCGTATCATTTCTGAAGCCTTCCAGGTTCCCTTGGCGAGTTCATCAATGAGCTTGACTCCTTGATAAGTTCCTTTCCTGAGGATGGCTCACCCCTCACAGTTCTGGGTGACTTTAACCTCCCTACGTCTACCTTTGACTAATTTCTCTCTGCCTCCTTCTTTCCACTCCTCCTCTTTTGACCTCACCCTCTCACCCCCCCCCCCCCCCCCCCCCCCTACTCACAAGGCAGGCAATACGCTTGACCTCATCTTTACTAGATGCTGTTCTTCTACTAATCTCACTGCAACTCCCCTCCCAAGTCTCCGACCACTACTTTGTATCCTTTTCTCTCTCACTCTCCTCCAACACTACTCACTCTGCCCCTACTCAGATGGTAATGCGCCATCGCGACCTTCGCTCGCTCTCTCCCGCTACTCTCTCCTCTTCCCTCTGCTCAATCCTTCTCCCTCCAATCTCCTATTCTGCCCCCTCAACCCTCCTCTCCTCCCTTTCTGCATCTTTTGACTCTCTATGTCCCCTATCCTCCCGGCCGGCTCGGTCCTCCACTCCTGCTCCGTGGCTTGACGACTCATTGCGAGCTCACAGAACAGGGCTCCGGGCAGCCGAGCGGAAATGGAGGAAAACTAGACTCCCTGCCGACCTGTCATCTTTTCACTCCCTCCTCTCTACATTGTCTTCCTCTGTTTCTGCTGCTAAAGCCACTTTCTACCACTCTAAATTTCAAGCCTCTGCATCTAACCCTAGAAAGCTCTTTGCCACCTTCTCCTCCCTGCTGAATCCTCCTCCTCCTCCCTCCTCCCTCTCTGTGGATGACTTTGTCAACCATTTTGAAAAGAAGGTTGACGACATCCGATCCTCATTTGTTAAGTCAAATGACACCGCTGCTCCTGCTCACACTGCCCTACCCTATACTTTGACTTCTTTCTCCCCTCTCTCTTCAGATGAAATCTTGCGACTTGTGACGGCCGGCCGCCCAACAACCTGCCCGCTTGACCCCATCCCCTCCTCTCTTCTCCAGACAATTTCCGGAGACCTTCTCCCTTACCTCACCTCGCTCATCAACTCATCCTTAACTGCTGGCTATGTCCCTCTGTCTTCAAGAGAGCGAGAGTTGCACCCCTTCTCAAAAAACCTACACTCGATCCCTCCGATGTCAACAACTACAGACCAGTATCCCTTCTTTCTTTTCTCTCAAACTCTTGAGCGTGCCGTCTTTAGCCAACTCTCCTGCTATCTCTCTCAGAATGACCGTATTGATCCAAACCAGTCAGGTTTCAAGACTTGTCATTCAACCGAGACTGCTCTTCTCTGTGTCACGGAGGCTCTCCGCTCTGCTAAAGCGAACTCTCTCTCCTCTGCTCTTATCCTTCTAGACCTATCTGCCGCCTTTGATACTGTGAACCATCAGATCCTCCTCTCCACCCTCTCCGAGTTGGGCATCTCCGGTGCCGCTCACTCTTGGATTGCGTCCTACCTGACAGGTCGCTCCTACCAGGTGGTGTGGCGAGAATCTGTCTCCGCACCACGTGCTCTCACCACTGGTGTCCCCCAGGGCTCAGTTCTAGGCCCTCTCCTATTCTCTCTATACACCAAGTCACTTGGCTCTGTCATATCCTCACATGGTCTCTCCTATCATTGCTACGCAGACGACACACAATTCATTTTCTCCTTTCTGATAACCAGGTGGTGAATCGCATCTCTGCATCTCTGGCAGATATATCAGTGTGGATGTCGGATCACCACCTCAAGCTGAACCTCTGCAAGACGGAGCTGCTTTTCCTCCCGGGGAAGGACTGCCCGCTCCATGATCTCGCCATCACGGTTGACAACTCCATTGTGTCCTCCTCCCAGAGTGCAAAGAACCTTGGCGTGACCCTGGACAACACCCTGTCGTTCTCCGCTGACATCAAAGCGGTGACCCGATCCTGCAGGTTCATGCTCTACAACATTCACAGAGTACGACCCTGCCTTACACAGGAAGTGGCACAGGTCCTAATCCAGGCAGTTGTCATCTCCTGTCTGGATTACTGCAACTCGCTGTTGGCTTGGCTCCCTGCCTGTGCCATTAAACCCCTACAACTTATCCAGAACGCTGCAGCCCGTCTGGTGTTCAACCTTCCCAAGTTCTCTCATGTCACCCTGCTCCTCCGCACACTCCACTGGCTTCCAGTTGAAGCTCGCATCTACTACAAGACCATGGTGCTTGCCTACGGAGCTGTGAGGGGAACGGCACCTCCTTACCTTCAGGCTCTGATCAGACCCTACACCCATAAGAGGGTACTATGCTCATCCACCTCTGGCCTGCTAGCCCCCCTACCTCTACGGAAGCACAGTTCCCGCTCAGCTCAGTCAAAGCTATTCACTGCTCTGGCACCCCAATGGTGGAACAAGCTCCCCCACGGCGCCAGGACAGCGGAGTCACTGACCACCTTCCGGAGACACTTGAAACCCCTACCTCTTTAAGGAATACCTGGAAAAGTATAACAGTAATCCTTCTACACCCCCCACTCCCCCAGTGGTGGTTGTCCCACTGGCTATCCTAAGTTGAATGCACCAATTTGTAAGTCGCTCTGGATAAGAGCGTCTGCTAAATGACTTAAATATAAATTAGTCTTTTATTTTCAGCAGGATCCATTTGCTTTACAACCTGTTTTCCAGCGATTGTATTAGAAATATTAGCGAAACGCCTGTTTTGGCTGCATGCTGTTAACTGACAGATTTGCCACACGTTAGGCGTGCCTTGTGATTTGGCTACACACAATCCGCAGCTAGGCTATTTTTTAAAATTAGCTATGGATCCTCTGTGGCGAAATTCTAGGCTTCCTCCTGGTGTAGTATTGGGAATGATTTAATTTCTTTCTGAACAGACTGCAGAGTGCTGCAGCTCCTCCAGCACACTTCCCTCAGCTATTATTCTATTAGGAGATAAATGATGAAGTGCAATGCTGGAGAGAAGAGAGTTGCCGGCTTATGTCTATAACAGCACAGAGAGGGAGAAAGATCATAGAAAGTGAATGTCATTGTATTTCTGTGAGAGATACAGGCGTGCTTCTCTCTCTCACCACAGCAATGGCCACGCCTTGGTCTAGGCTACAATGTTGCGCAAACCATGAACCCGGGACGGCCCAACATGAACCAATTCTTAGAATATCATGCACGTTTTCACATTACGTTTTTTTTGGTGGGCATGACAATTACAGAGGAATCTAAATGTAATTACTCTGATTGCTTTTATTAGTATTTTTTCTTGCCACAAGAGGTAGGCTACCTGATCCTGGCAAATGGGTTCCGGAACGAAAGACTACAAAACTGAGAGGTACCGGAGGATCCAGCTCAAATTAAGTACCGCCCTTCTCATATAATGGGGTAGGGCCATCCCAAGGATCCCTGAACAAAGCCAAGATAGACCACAGCTGGTCGTTTCCAATTGGAACAGATGTGTCATAGTGGGCAGAGCCAAGCACGAGCTAGCGAGATCCTATTGGTGTGTTCTAGCACACATCTGCATATTTCTGTTAGGGAACGCCTCCTCTGTGAAGCGCTCGTGTGCAATAACTCAAAATGAGTACTGGCACCTATTTCAGTCCAAGTCAAGCTCGTAATTAGATAATTTAGCAAGAAGAGTATATTTTAAGAGTATAAAGAAAGTGCCAGAACTGTCAAGACAATAACTTTTTGTGTCTGTTTCTCATTGTTACTACAGGACGACTAGAATTAAATCTGAGGCCGGTAACAGCAATAGTGAGGACAAACCCAGCCTGCCTCTCTCCTTCCACACTGAGTCCAAACCTAGAGTCACTGGGTCCTGATTGTGACAGTGGAGCCCAGTTTGCACTGCAGGATCCAGAGATGGCATCAGTGAAGCTGGAAGACTGCAGTCAAACACTGGAGCTGAATGTCAACATTAAAGATCAGAAGATTGGGAAATCTGTTTCTCATGGTAAGAGCAGGTTCTATCTAACTAAGTTTGTGTTATTCATTCCAACTTCGCACTGTGCATGAACAGTTGCAGTAGAACTGTTTCAATGAGAAGGTAGATATTATTTCATGCTATTGACACTTACATGGTTTGACACCAGTATTGCCAGCATTTGTTTTATTCACTGGGCTATCAGGAGTGATCAGAGAGTAGACTAAATAAGTCAAGTAGACAAACTGCCAATGTTTTAAAGTTCTATTAAATGAGTCTGTGTAGTTACTAACCCTTGTGATAGTGAGTGGAGGATGATATTGCTTCTACATCTGCATTGCTTGCTCTTTGGGGTTTTAGGCTGGGTTTCTATAAAGCACTTTGTGACTACTTCTCATAAAATACATTTGATTAACATGTATATCACACCAACTGACTGGTTCTTCTGATGTTGTTCACACAGGAGACCATGTTGAGACATTCTCTACATCCAGCGAGCAACAGCAGGAAGATCACAGAGCTAAGAGTTCTCACCACTGCCCACATTGTGAGGAGATTTTTACATTTCTATCAAAGCTAAAAATACACCTAAAAATACACACAAGAGAGAAGCCTTACTCCTGCTCTGACTGTGGGAAGAGTTTCCCTCGACTGGGCGCCTTAAAAGTACATGAACGTATACACACAGGAGAGAAGCCATACTCCTGCTCTGACTGTGGGGCAAGTTTCTCTCAAATGGGCTCCTTAAAAGTACATGAACTTATACATACAGGAGAGAAGCCTTACTCCTGCTCTGACTGTGTAAAGTGCTTCAAAACATCAAATGAGCTAAAAGTTCATCGGAGAACACATACAGGAGAGCAGTGTTACTCCTGCTCTGACTGTGGTAAGAATTTCTTTCATCAGGAAAGATTAAAATCGCACCAACGTATACACACAGGAGAGAAGCCTTACTCCTGCTCTGACTGTGGGGCAAGTTTCTCTCATCTGGGCACCTTAAAACAACATGGACGTATACATACAGGAGAAAAGCCTTACTCCTGCTCTGACTGTGTAAAATGCTTCTCAACATCAAATGAGCTAAAACTTCATCGGAGAACACATACAGGAGAGAAGCCTTACTCCTGCTCTGATTGTGGGGCAAGTTTCTCTCAACAGGGCCACTTAAAACAACATGAACCTAAACATACAGGACAAAAGCCTTACTTCTGCTCTGACTGTGTAAAACGCTTCACAACATCAACTGAGCTAAAAGTTCATCAGAGAACACACACAGGAGAGAAGCCATACTCCTGCTCTGACTGTGGGAAGAGTTTCTCTCGACTGGGCCACTTAAAATCACACCAACGGATACACACAGGAGTGAAGCCTTACTCCTGTTCTGACTGTGGGAAGAGTTTCTCTCGACTGGACCCCTTAAAAGTACATGAACGGATACATACAGGAGTGAAGCCTTACTCCTGCTCTGACTGTGGGAAGAGTTTCTCTCAACTGGGCACCTTAAAAGTACATGAACGTATACATACAGGAGAAAAGCCTTATTCCTGCTCTGACTGTGTAAAATGCTTCTCAACATCAAATGAGCTAAAACTTCATCGGAGAACACATACAGGAGAGAAGCCATACTCCTGCTCTGACTGTGACATGAGATTCTACATGTTGGGCAATTTAAAAAGACACCAACGTATACATAAGAAGTAGTAGTGGATTGGATCAAATTAAGAAAGCATAAAACACTCTATTGTAATCCTATTGTTTCTCACTGTGAGAGAACTGTGCAGAGGAACGGGAACGTTGTGGAATGGTAGCATCTCTTTAATGATCAGTGTGCACCTTTTCAGTTTTGCAGTCCTTAGATAGCTCCTACTGTAAAGATATTGAGAGGACTAGGGTATTGAGGAAACCACGAGTACATGCATCCATGCCGTGTGTCATCATTGCAGGCTGTTGGTGGTGGTGTGGGGTGTGATTTCATGGCACACATTGGGCCCTTTGATAAAAGTGGAGCAACATTTGAATGCCACAGGATATCTAAACATCGTTACCAATCAGGTGCATCCCTTCATGGCAGCAGTGTATCCATCTGCAAAATAGATTTTATGCCCCATGCCACAAGGCTTGTCCAGGAATGGTTCCACGAACATGACAGTGAATTCAGGTTACTGCAGTGGTCTTCCGAGGCACCAGATCTCAATCCAATTGTGCATCTGTTGTAGGAGATGGAACGAGCTATTCTGAGTAGAAATCCACTGCCAGTCAACTTGACACAACTGTGGGAAGCGTTGCAGTCAACATGGGCCAGCATCCCAGTGGAACGCTTTCGACACCTTGTAGAGTCCATGCCCCGACGAATTAAGGCTGTTCGGATGACAAAGACTATCAGCTGTTCAGAAATGACAGGTCCAGAGAGGGGATGCGAGGAGGGGGCGTGGCTATGTATGTGAATCACAGTATGCAGGCAAAGAGAAGAATAACTGACCTAGAGAAAGAAGAGTTTGAGTGTCTTCAGCTCCGTCCTAAACAACACCCCAGCTCAGTTTCATCTCTGGTAGTGGAGTGCTCTAACATCCACCATGGGCACATGACAAAACACTGCAGCAGAATACTGTGGATTATCTCATAATCACTGTCCATGTGATCAGGATGTCCTCTCCCCAAATGGGTCTCATCCTGTGTGGAGACTTAAATCACCTGCCCATCAAGATGCTGACAAACTCCCATCCAGACATGAAACAAGTGACCAAAGACAAGACCACAGAGGGGACTCCATCCTAGATCTGATCAACACAACCCACTGTACTTACTCCTCTCAGATCCAGTGATCACAAATGTCTGCTGTTCTCTCCAAACACAACATCAGGAGGGAGAAGAGAGGTGCAGCGGAAAAAAGGACATCTGGTAACTCAGAGCAGAAAGGAGACCTTTGCACGATGTATGGCCAGTACTGACTGGTCTGCCATATATGAGGTGGAGAGCATCGATGCAAAGGTGGAGACGTTCAACTCCTGCATTCAAACTGCACTTGATGTATGCATGTCAATAAGAAATAAGAAAACAACAATACTGGACCAGCCCTGGATGACTGAAAGAATAAAGGCTGCCATCAGGAAAATACAGAATATTTTCAACAGATGGGGAGAAACAATGACATGGAGAAAAAACAGAAACACAGTGCAAATGCTTATCAAGGAAGCAAAGACAAGCTACTACAAAACTGAAATCCAGGACCTAAAGAAGAAAAACCCTAAGGAATGGTGGGACTTCATTAACAAAGGACTGGGACCAAAGAAAACATCAGGAGGGAGAATACAGGTCGAGGGAATTGAAGACGACGACGTGGCTGATGTTTTGAATGGCTTCTTTGCTGTGGCATGGACAAGCACCACACCTCTTGCCATCTTCCCCCTGCCCATGCCTACAAAGCAGGTTGAGCTGTGCAGCATTGGCCAGTTAAAGCAAGCTCTGACCAGACTCAGCCCACGTAAAGCATGTGGGCCTGATGGCATTCCAGCCTGGCTACTAAAGAGCATGCAGAAGATCTAGCCCCTGTCATCAAACACATTGTTAAAACTGTCCCCTGCCAGTAGGAGGTGTTATCTGAGTGCACGATTCAGTATGACTACCTCCCAAAGTCCAGCACTACTACCGCCCTTGTGAAAGCCACATACTCCTGGCTGACAGCTACAGACTCCATAAAACCAACAATGGTGAGGGTGTTACTTGCTAATGTGTCCAAAGCCTTTGATCGAGTAGATCACGCATAGTTCCTGCAACATCTGTCTGACATTGAACTGTGTCCAAGGTTACTAGCCTGGCTCCACAGCTACACCACCGAAAGATGGCAGAGGGTGATGGCAACTGGCACATTTAGCCCTTGGTCAGAGGACCATCCACAAACTGCACCACTAATCCTAGGAGGACAGGAAGTACCAGTGGTAACAACAACCAAGTATCTTGGTTTTCATCTAGACTCTAACCTCAGTGGTGACACCTGGAGCAGCCAGTGAGAATGGCCTCGATACGCCTTTTTGACTGTTCTTGCCAGTAATGTCCTACTGAAGATCTGGTCACAGTCTATACTACACTGGCCAGGCCTTGTCTGGAATACAGTGGAGTGCTGTTAGTTGGATGCAGTAAAAAGCATCAGGCCCAACTAGACAGGGTGCAGAGGAGGGCCTTGAGGATCATCTCCAGAGGTGGAGCAGTCCAACCACAGCTCCCGTCACTGCAGAGCAGGCGAGAACAGGCTGCAGTGCACCTGGTGAAGGACATGCACACTCTTGACCATCCACTGAATGACCTGCACCACCAGGCTCCTGAGAAACAGCCACAAGCTGTCCTGTATAACTGCCCGTACAAACCGCCTGCGAAACGCCACTCTACCCACTGCTTTTTTTAAATCACATTTTAATATTTCAATTTCCATCATGAAAAATGTCCTGTAATGTTTCAAGTGTTCTGTATTCTACTTATGTCACGTATTGTGTTATGTATTTAACAGGTAGCCTAGCGGTTAAGAGTGTTGGGCCAGTAACTGAAAGGTCGCTGGTTTGAATCCAGAGCCAACTAGGTCAAAAATCTGTCATTGTGGCCTTGAGCAAGGCAATTAACCCCAATTGGTACTATAAGTCGCTCTGGATAAGAGCATCTGCTAAATTACAAATATGTAATGAAAAATCATGTTTGTACATTAATTTGTGCTCGGCAACCTTTTCTCTTGTGCATAAATATAACAAAGTGTTTAAAGTGAAATAGTTAGTCTATACAGTGCATTCTGAAAGTATTCAGACCCCTTGACTTCTTCAACAAAAAAATAAGTTACAGCCTTATTGTAAAAATGTTTTTTATTTCTTTACAAACAACAACAAAAATCCCTCATCAATCTACACACAATACCCCATAATGACAAAGTGGAAACAGGTTTAGACATTTTTGCAAAACCTTATTTACATTAGTATTCCAGACCCTTTGCTATGAACCTCGAAATTTAGCTCAGGTGCATCCTGTTTCCATTGATATTCCTTGAGATGTTTCTACAACTTGATTGGAGTCCACCTGAGATAAATTCAATTGATTGGACATGGTTTGAAAAGGCACACACCTGTCTATATAACATCCCACAGTTGACATTGCATGTCAGAGCAAAAACCAAGCCATGAGGTTGAAGGAATTGTCCGTAGAGCTCCGAGACAGGATTGTGATGAGGCACAGATCTGGGGAAGGGTACCAAAAAATGTCTGCAGCATTGAAGGTCCCCAAGAACACCGTGGCCTCCTCCATTCTTAAATGGAAGAAGTTTGGAATCACCAAGATTCTTCCTAGAGCTGTCCGCTCGGCCAACTGCGCAATCGGAGGAGAAGGGCCTTGGTCAGGGAGGTGACCAAGAACCCGATGATCACTTTGACAGAGCTCCAGAGTTCAGCCCGCTTGGAGTTTGCCAAGAGGCACCTAAAGGACTCTGATCATGAGAAACAAGATTCTCTGGTCTGTTGTTACCAAGATTGAACTCTTTGGCCTGAATACCAAGCGTCACTTCTGGAGGAAACCTGGCACCATGCCTACGGTGAAGCATGGTCGTGGCAGTATCATGCTGTGCGGATGTTTTTCAGAGGCAGGGACTGGGTGACTAGTCAGGATCGAGGGAATAATGAACGGAGCAAAGTACAGAGAGATCCTTGATGAAAACCTGCTCCAGAGCGCTCAGGACTTCAGACTTGGGCGAAGGTTCACCTGGCCCAGCCAGAGCCCAGACTTGAACCCGATTTAACATCTCCGGAGAGACCAGAAAATAGCTGTGCAGCAACGCTCCCCATCCAACCTGACAGAGCTTGATAGGATCTGCAGAGAAGAATGAATGAAACTCCCCAAATACAGGTGTGCCAAGCTTGTAGCATCATACCCAAGAAGACTCGATGGTGTAAGTGCTGCCAAAGGTGCTTCAAGAAAGTACTGAGTAAAGGGTCTGAATACTTAGATATTTCCGTTTTTTTATTAATAAATTAGGAAAAATGTCTAAACCTGTCTTTTGCTTTGACATTATGGGGTATTGTGTGTAGATTGATGAGGGGGAAAAACAATTTAACCAACTTTAGAATATGGCTGTAACGTAATAAAATGTGGAAAAAGTCAAGGGGTCTGAATACTTTCAGATTGCACTGTATATAGCCAAGCTATCATTGACTAGGTATTGGCACCCCATGTATATAGCCAAGCTATCATTGACTAGGTATTGGCACCCCATGTATATAGCCAAGCTACCATTGACTAGGTATTGGCACCCCATGTATATAGCCAAGCTATCATTGCTCATCGTGTATTAATTCCTTGTGCTACAATCTTTTTTCCTATTATTATAATTGTTGTATTGTGTTCTCCATTGTTGGTCAACATTTCACTGTTAGTCTACACCTGTTGTTTACCAAACATGTGACAAAATGAAATGACTACGTGTTTAGTGAATTGTCTTCTAAAACTATGCTGAAAAAATATATAAACTTGACATGTAAAGTGTTGGTCCCATGTTTCATGAGCTGAAATAAAAGAAACTGGATATTTTCCATACCCACAAAAAGCTTATTTCTCTCCAACTTGGTGCACAAATTTGTTTCCAGTTCTGTTAGTGAGCATTTTTCCTTTGCCAAGATTATCAATCCACCTGCGAGTTGTGGCATATCAAGAAGCTGATTAAACCGCATGATCATTACACAGGTGCACCTTGTGCTGGGTACAATAAAAGGCCTCTCTGAAATGTGCAGATTTGTCACACAACACAATGCCACATATGTCTACATTTTGAGGGAGTGCGCAATTGGCATTCTGACTGCAGGAATGTTCACAAGAGCCCAGGACCTCCACATCGGTCTTCTTCACCTGCAGGATCATCTGAGACCAGCCACCCGGACAGCTGATGAAATTGAGGAGTATTTATATCTGTAGTAAAGGCCATTTAGTGGGGGAAAATCATTCTTATTGGCTGATGGGTGGGCCCCTGTCATGTGAAATCCATAGATTAGGGTCTAATGAATGTATTTCAATTGACTGATTTCCTTATATGAACTGTACCCCAGTAAAATTGTTGAATGTTGTGTTTATATTTTTGTTCAGTTAGTTAAAATCTTACAAAACAACTGATGATGAATATGTTTGGAAAACTGCATTGATCTGCCAATGAAAAATAACATTAGTACATGAATTTGTACTGGTCAACCACCTCCTCTTTTGTATTCAGTTCTTCCATATTAGATCTGGCAGTATGAATGGTTCTTATGATTGTATTCAGTTCTTCCATATTAGATCTGACAGTATGAATGGTTCTAATGGCTGAGTGCCTGGAGTGTTTTGGTATAACCACAGTCAGGAGTTCTCTGACCCTGTGATCTCACCAGGACAGAACCACATGTCTCTATCACACTCCAGCCCAGAAGGTGGCAGTGATGTACCTTTAACGTTGGTCTGAACACCACCAATAAACACCATAGAAGAAGAATGCATGCTTAGCAACAACCAAGGGGCCATGCAGCTTTCCACTGTTCCGAAGACTGTCTATTATATGGAACAGATTGGCATGAATCTGTGTTGGTCAAACTCTTCTCTTCTCTATCATTAAATACAACAAAACTATGTTTTAAGTGAAATATTTAGTGTTTGTCTAAAGCTGGAAAAAAGCCAGTCTCCAGATCTCAACCCCATAGAAAATCTTTGGAGGGAGTTGAAAGTCCGTGTTGCCCAGCGACAGCCCCAAAACATCACTGCTCTAGAAGAGATCTGCATGGAGGAATGGGCCAAAATACCAGCAAAAGTGTGTGAAAACCTTGTGAAGACTTACAGAAAACATTTGACCTGTGTCTTTGCCAACAAAGGGTATATAACAAAGTATTGAGAAACTTTTGTTATTGACCAAATACTTATTTTCCACCATAATTTGCAAATAAATTCATAAGAAATCCTACAATGTGATTTTCTGGATTTTTTCCCCTCATTTTGTCTGTCATAGTTGATGTGTACCTATGATGAAAATTACAGGCCTCTCTCATCTTTTTAAGTGGGAGAACTTGCACAATTGTTGGCTGACTAAATACTTTTTTTCCCCACAGTGAGGACTGGCCACTGCTCAGAGCCTGGTTCCTCTCTAGGTTTCTTCCTAGGTTCCTTCCTTCTAGGGCAGGGGTGTCAAACGTCCGGCCCGCGGGCCGGATCAGGCCCGCAAACGGGTTTAATCCGGCCCGCGAGATGATAAAAAAAAAATATATATATATTTTTTTTATAATTTTGTAAAGTATAAAAATGCGCTGCAATTTTTCAATAAAATAAACTGCTGTTCCAATTGCGTCCACTGGATGGCGCAATTGTGTTAAGCAAGCAAACTGTTTATACCGGGGCAGAGCAAGTAGGTCAAGCACGTGCAGCCAATGAGCTACTTTGTTTTGCCCGCGATATTTATTACGGCTTCTACTTTTAACATTATGTGCTTTGGCACCCTCATTGCCCCAATATGTCTCTGTCAAAAAAGAGAAAAGTGGACGCAGAGTGTTCAGGGTCGGAGTGGACTGGTCCCGCGCTGTCAGCCTGGCTACAGATGGTGCGCCCTCAATGATCGGGAAAAGAGCAGGCGTTGTGACAAAGTTCAGAGAGAAAGTGCAATCTGCAAATGGAGGACGTGATTTTTTGACTTTTCACTGTATTTTGCACCAGGAGGCTTTGTGTTGCAAGTCATTAAAGATGGATAACGTCATGAAGGTGGTCATCCAAACTGTTAATTTCATCCGATCCAGAAGCCTGAATCACCGTCAGTTTGACAGCCTTCTCAGAGAGAAAGACCACATCTATGGCCTGCCATACCACACTGAGGTAAGATGGTTAAGTCGAGGTGCTGTGCTGAGGTGTTTCTTTGATTTACGAGAAGAAATTGAACAGTTCATGGAAGAAAAGGGCAAACCAGTGTTAGAATTTCATTCCGTAGAATGGATGCAGGACCTTGCATTTATGGTGGATGTTACAGAGCACCTGGATAACTTGAACAAACAGCTGCAAGGGTGCAACAAAGTTGTCACGCAGTATTATGACAGCATACGTTCTTTCAAGTTGAAGCTGTCATTGTGGGAGACGCAACTTGCCGGTGGTGATGCAGCTCACTTCCCCTGTCTGAAAAATGTGTGCGCGACCCAACATGTGGCAGACATGAGCGGTTCAAAGATAAAATAACGGGACTGTTACGGGAGTTTGAGCAACGCTTTCAGATTTATGTTTATATGTTTTTATGTTGATGTGCTATTGTTTTTAATTGATTTTATTTTATTTGTATATTTAACCTATTCTTGACTCTGTGGTTCTTGCACTTGTTTGGGGAACAGGATTTCATTATTTTTATCTACATTTCTGCCTGAGAAATGACACCCTGATATAGTTCTGCGATCTGTGAAACAGTTCTGTTAATCACTGAGGCATTGTGTGTTTGTGTGTTCTTTTTCTTTAGAATTTTCAAATAAACTTGACGTGTTTTATGATTAATAGTGATGTTGTGCTTGTACTATTTTGGACACACTGTCCTCAGGCTCCAGCTTTATGTTGTATGTTGATCGTATTAAAACAAAGAAAACAATCTGAAGTTGTTGTTTTTAAGTTATATATACCATGATTTTTCCGGTCCGGCCCACTTGGGAATAGATTTTCCTCCATGTGGCCCCTGAGCTAAAATGAGTTTGACACCCCTGTTCTAGGGAGTTTTTCCTAGCCACTGTGCTTCTGCATTGCTTGCTCTTTGGGGTAGTAGTCTCTGTACCTGCCCCCTCAGTGGAGTCAACAAACACCGGAAGCATCCGTGTATCAGGGAAAAGGCAGAGTGGAAGGCAAAGCCTGAAATCCGGAAGCTTCTGGTTTCTGTGGACCGCGTTAAGGCGTTTCTTTTACGCCTGATACATTGGGTTAGGGTATCTGTAAAGCACTCTGTGACAACTGCTGATGGAAAAAGGGCTTTATAAAATCAATGTGATTGATGTAAATCACACCAACTGACTGGTTCTTCTGATGTTGTTCACACAGGAGACCATGTTGAGACATTCTCTACATCCAGAGAGCAACAGCAGGAAGATCACAGAGCTACGAGGTCTCACCATTGCCCACATTGTGAGGAGATTTTCCCAATTCTATCAAAGTTAAAAATACACCTACAAATACACACAGGAGAGAATCTGAATTCCTGTACTGACTTTGGGAAGAATTTCACAACATCAAAGGCTCTGACAGTTCATCAGAGAGTGCACATAGGAGAGAAGCCTTACTCCTGCCCTGACTGTGGGGTAAGTTTCTCTCAACCTGGCAACTTAAAACAACATGCACGTATACACACAGGAGAGAAGCCTTACTCCTGCTCTGACTGTGGGAATAGTTTCTCTCAACGGGGCCACTTAAAACAACATGAACGTATACATACAGGAGAAAAGCCTTACTCCTGCTCTGACTGTGGGGCAAGTTTCTCTCAACCTGGCAACTTAAAAGAACATGAACGTATACACACAGGAGAGAAACCTTACTCCTGCTCTGACTGTGTCAAATGCTTCATAACATCAACTGAGCTAAAACGTCATCAGAGAACACACACAGGAGAGAAGCCTTACTCCTGCTCTGACTGTGGGGCAAGTTTCTCTCAACTGTCCAACTTAAAAACACATGAACGTATACATACAGGAGAGAAGCCTTATTCCTGCTCAGACTGTGTAAAATGCTTCATAACATCAACTGAGCTAAAACGTCATCAGAGAACACACAAAGGAGAGAAACCTTACTCCTGCTCTGACTGTGTCAAATGCTTCATAACATCAACTGAGCTAAAACGTCATCAGAGAACACACACAGGAGAGAAGCCTTACTCCTGCTCTGACTGTGGGGCAAGTTTCTCTCAACTGTCCAACTTAAAAACACATGAACGTATACATACAGGAGAGAAGCCTTATTCCTGCTCAGACTGTGTAAAATGCTTCATAACATCAACTGAGCTAAAACGTCATCAGAGAACACATACAGGAGAGAAGCCTTACTCCTGCTCTGACTGTGGGAAGAGTTTCTTTCGACTGGGCCTCTTTAAAATGCATGAACGTATACATACAGGAGAGAAGCCTTACTCCTGCTCTGACTGTGGGAAGAATTTCTCTCGACAGGAAAGCTTAACATTGCACCAAAGGATGCAAACAGGAGATAAGCCTTACTCCTGCTCTGACTGTGGGGCAGGTTTCGCTCAATGGTGCAAATTAAAAATACATGAACGTATACATACAGGAGAGAAGCCTTACTCCTGCTCTGACTGTGTAAAATGCTTCACAACATCAACTGACCTAAAACTTCATCGGAGAACACACACAGGAGAGAAGCCTTACTCCTGCTCTGACTGTGGGGCAACTTTCTCTAAACTGTGCAACTTAAAAACACATGAACGTATACATACAGGAGAGAAGCCTTATTCCTGCTCAGACTGTGGGAAGAATTTCTCTCGACAGGAAAGCTTAACATTGCACCAAAGGATGCACACAGGAGAGAAGCCTTACTCCTGCCCTGACTGTGGGGTAAGTTTCTCTCAACCTGGCAACTTAAAACAACATGAACATATACATACAGGAGAGAAGCCTTACTCCTGCTCTGACTGTGGGAATAGTTTCTCTCAACGGGGCCACTTAAAACAACATGAACGTATACATACAGGAGAAAAGCCTTACTCCTGCTCTGACTGTGGGGCAAGTTTCTCTCAACCTGGCAACTTAAAAGAACATGAACGTATACACACAGGAGAGAAACCTTACTCCTGCTCTGACTGTGTCAAATGCTTCATAACATCAACTGAGCTAAAACGTCATCAGAGAACACACACAGGAGAGAAGCCTTACTCCTGCTCTGACTGTGGGGCAAGTTTCTCTCAACTGTCCAACTTAAAAACACATGAACGTATACATACAGGAGAGAAGCCTTATTCCTGCTCAGACTGTGTAAAATGCTTCATAACATCAACTGAGCTAAAACGTCATCAGAGAACACATACAGGAGAGAAGCCTTACTCCTGCTCTGACTGTGGGAAGAGTTTCTCTCGACCTGGCAAGTTAAAACAACATGAACGTATGCATACAGGAGATAATTCTTACTCCTGCTCTGACTGTGGAAAAAGTTTCTCTCAAATAGGCCATTTAAAAAGACACCAAGGTAAACATAAAATGAGAGAAGGCTTACCACTGATCTAAAAACAACAGCACTGGACAAGCCCTGGATGGCTGAAAGAATAAAGGCTGCCTTCAGGAAAATACAGAATATTTTCAACAGATGGGGAGAAACAATGACATGGAGAAAAAACAGAAACACAGTGCAAATGCTTATCAAGGAAGCAAAGACAAGCTACTACAAAACTGAAATCCAAGACCTAAAGAAGAAAAACCCTAAGGAATGGTGGGACTTCATTAACAAAGGACTGGGACCAAAGAAAACATCAGGAGGGAGAATACAGGTTGAGGGAATTGAAGACGACAACGTGGCTGATGTTTTGAATGGCTTCTTTGCTGAGGCATGGACAAGCACCACACCTCTTGCCATCTTCCCCCTGCCCATGTCTAAAAGGCAGGTTGAGCTGTGCAGCATTGGCCAGTTAAAGCAATCTCTGACCAGACTCAGCCCACGTAAAGCATGTGGGCCTGATGGCATTCCAGCCTGGCTACTAAAAGAGCATGCAGAAGATCTAGTCCCTGTCATCAAACACATTGTTAACACCTCCTACTGGCAGGGGACAGTTTTATCTAAGTGCCAGTAATGTCCTACTGAAGATCTGGTCACAGTCTATACTACACTGGCCAGGCCTTGTCTGGAATACGGTGGAGTGCTGTTAATTGGATGCAGTAAAAAGCAGCAGGCCCAACTAGACAGGGTGCAGAGGAGGGCCTTGAGGATCATCTCCAGAGGTGGAGCAGTCCAACCACAGCTCCCGTCACTGCAGAGCAGGTGAGAACAGGCTGCAGTCCACCTGGTGAAGGACATGCACACTCTTTACCATCCACTGAATGACCTGCTCCCTCCAAGAAGAGGTAACTGCACCACCAGGCTCCTGAGAAACAGCCACAAACTGTCCTGTATAACTGCCCGTACAAACCGCCTGCGAAACGCCACTCTACCCACTGCTATCAGACTGCATAATAACTCCCAAAATCTTTTTTTTAAATCACATTTTAATATTTCAATTTCCATCAAGCGTTCTGTATTCTACTTATGTCACGTATTGTGTTATGTATTTTAAAACCAGTGTTTTGTAGTTATTAGTCATGTAAATTCTGCATTAATTCCGTTTTATCGGTGAGCAAGAATAAATCAACTCAAACTCAAAGGGGGTTGCAACTCAATATTAGGAAGGTGTTCCTAATGTTTTGTGGACTCAGTGTACATCAGATAAAGACTGTGATCAGTTTGGGTGGATTATTTTTTATTACTAAACATATTTTGTTTAATGATAAACAGGCTATGAATCGACTACTTGTGTTTATGAAATTGTCTTTTAATACCAGATTAATTATTTTAGTAATTGATGATGAATGTATTTGAATAACTGTATAGAAGTTAATTGATCTGGCGGCAGGTAGCCTAGCCATTAAGAGTGTTGGGCCAGTAACTGAAAGGTCGCTGGTTTGAATCATGAGCAAATTAGGTCCAAAATCTGTCATTGTGGCCTTGTGCAAGGCAATTAACCCCAATTGGTCCTATAAGTCGCTCTGGATAAGAGCATCTGCTAAATTACAAATATGTAATGAAAAATCATGTTTGTACATGAGTTTGTGCTGGGCAACCTCTTCTTCTCTTGTGCATAAATATAACAAACTGTTTAAAGTGAAATAGTTAGTGTCTATACAGTGCATTCTGAAAGTATTCAGACCCCTTGACTTTTTCAACAAGAAAATACGTTACAGCCTTATTGTAAAATTGATTAAAAAAATAAAAATTCCCCCATTAATCTACACACAATACCCCATAATGACAAAGCGAAAACAGGTTTAGACATTTTTGCAAATTTATTAGAAATAAAATGAATCTCAAAATTTAGCTCAGGTGCATCCTGTTTCCATTCATCTTCCTTTAGATGTTTCTACAACTTGATTGGAGTCCACCTGAGATAAATTCAATTGATTGGACATGGTTTGAAAAGGCACACACCTGTCTATATAACATCCCACAGTTGACAGTGCATGTCAGAGCAAAAACCAAGCCATGAGGTCGAAGGAATTGACCGTAAATCTCAGAGACAGGATTGTATCGAGGCACAGATCTGGGGAAGGGTACCAAAACATTTCTGCAGCATTGAAGGTCCCCAAGAGCACCGTGGCCTCCATCATTCTTAAATGGAAGAAGTTTGGAACCACCAAGACTCTTCCTAGAGCTGTCCGCCCGGCCAACCTGAGCAATCGGGGGAGAAGGGCCTTCGTCAGGAAGGTTTACCAAGAACCCGATGATCACTTTGACAGAGCTCCAGAGTTCAGCCCGCTTGGAGTTTGCCAAGAGGCACCTAAAGGACTCTGACCATGACAAACAAGATTCTCTGGTCTGATGTTACCAAGATTGAACTCTTTGGCCTGAATGTCAAGCGTCACGTCTGGAGGAAACCAGGCACCATGCCTACGGTGAAGCATGATGGTGGTCCTCTGTAGTGGTCCTCTGTAGCTCAGCTGGTAGAGCACGGCGCTTGTAACGCCAAGGTAGTGGGTTCGATCCCCGGGACCACCCATACACAAAAAAAATAAAAAAATAAAATGTATGCACGCATGACTGTAAGTCGCTTTGGATAAAAGCGTCTGCTAAATGGCATATTATATATTATTATGATCGTGGCAGTATCATGCTGTGCAGATGTTTTTCAGAGGCAGTGAGACTAGTCAGGATCGAGGGAATAATGAAGGGAGCAAAGTACAGAGAGATCCTTGATGAAAACCTGCTCCAGAGCGCTCAGGACTACAGACTGGGACGAAGATTCACCTGGCCCAGCCAGAGCCCAGACTTGAACACAATTTAACATCTCTGGAGAGACCAGAAAAGAGCTGTGCAGTAACGCTCCCCATCCAACCTGACAGAGCTTGAGAGGATCTGCAGAGAAGAATTGAAGAAACACCCCAAATACAGGTGTGCCAAGCTTGTAGCGTCATACCCAAGACGACTCGATGCTATAATCACTGCCAAAGGTGCTTCAAGATAGTACTGAGTAAAGGGTCTGAATACTTATGTAAATTTGATATTTCCGTTTTGTATTAATAAATTAGGAAAAACATCTAAAAACCTGTCTTTTGCTTTGACATTATGGGGTATTGTATGTAGGTTGATGAGGGGAAAAAACTGTTAAATAAATTTTAGAATATGGCTGTAACGTAATAAAATGTGGAAAAAGTCAAGGGGTCTGAATACTTTCAGATTGCACTGTATATAGCCAAGCTATCATTGACTAGGTATTGGCACCCCATGTATATAGCCAAGCTACCATTGACTAGGTATTGGCACCCCATGTAAATAGCCAAGCTACCATTGACTAGGTATTGGCACCCCATGTATATAGCCAAGCTACCATTGACTAGGTATTGGCACCCCATGTATATAGCCAAGCTACCATTGACTAGGTATTGGCACCCCATGTAAATAGCCAAGCTTTCATTGCTCATCGTGTATTAATTCCTTGTGCTACAATCTTTTTTCCTGTTATTATAATTGTTGTATTGTGTTCTCCATTGTTGGTCAACATTTCACTGTTAGTCTACACCTGTTGTTTACCAAGCATGTGACAATTAAAATGAAATGACTACGTATTTAGTGAATTGTCTTCTAAACAAAAATATAACCTTGACATGTGAAGTGTTGGTCCCATGTTTCATGAGCTGAAATAAAAGATCCCAGAAAATTTCCATACGCATAAAAAGCTTAATAATTTCAAATGTTGTGCACACATTTTTTTCCATCCCTGTTAGTGAGGATTTCCCCTTTGCCAAGATAATCCATCCACCTGACAGGTGTGTCATATCAAGAAGCTGATTAAACAGCATGATCATTACACAGGTGCACCTTGTACAATAAAAGGCCACTCTGAAATGAGAAGTTTTGTCACACAACACAATGCCACAGATGTCTACATTTTGAGGGAGTGCGTAATTGGCATGCTGACTGCAGGAATGTTCACCAGAGGTGTTGCCAGAGAATGTAATGTAAATTTCTCTACCGAGAATTTGGCAGAACGTCCAACTGGCTTCACAGACCACGTGTTACCGTGCAAGCCCAGGACCTCCACATCTGGCATCTTATCCTGCAGGATCATCTGAGATCAGCCACCCGGACAGCTGATGAAACTGAGGAGTATTTATATCTGTAATAAAGCCCTTTAGTGGGGGAAATCATTCTTATTGGCTGATGGGTGGGCCTGGCTCCCAAATGGTTGGGCCTATGCCTTCCCAGGCCCACCCATGGCTGCTCCCCTGCCCATTCATGTGAAATCCATAGAATAGGGCCTAATGAATGTATTTCAATTGACTGATTTCCTTATATGAACTGTACCCTAGTAAAATTGTTGAATGTTGTGTTTATATTTTTGTTCAGTTAGTTAAAATCTTACAAAAACACTGATGATGAATATGTTTGGAAAACTGCATTGATCTGCCAATGAAAAATAACGTTTGTACATGAATATGTACTGGTCAACCTCTCCTTCTCTTTTGTATTCAGTTCTTCCATATTAGATCTGACAGTATGAATGGTTCTTATGGTTGTATTCAGTTCTTCCATATTAGATCTGACCGTATTAATGGTTCTTATGGGCTGAGTGCCTGGAGTGACTACAGTCATACCAAGTTTTCTTTGACCCTGTGATCTCACCAGGACAGAACCACATGTCTCTATCACACTCCAGCCCAGAAGGTGGCAGTGATGCACCTTTAACGTTGGTCTGAACACCACCAATAAACACCATAGAAGAAGAATGCATGCTTAGCAACAACCAAGGGGCCATGCAGCTTTCCACTGTTCCAAAGACTGTCTATTATATGGAACAGATTGGCATGTGACCACTCTAACAATGTAGACATGTCCTCAAAGATTGGACATGAATCTGTGTTGGTCAAACTCTTCTCTTCTCTATCATTAAATACAACAAAACGATGTTTTAAGTGAAATATTTAGTGTTTGAAGCTGGAAAAAATAGTTGAAATTAGCAGCACAAAGATACATTTGACCTATGCACTAACAAGCTTTTTCAATATACGCAGCTTTATCACTGGAGAAAACCAACCTTAAGAAAAAAAGGGTAGAGAAGGAAGTCAATGACAATGAAAGTGGATCTAGTCTCATCAGCCAGTCTGACACCAAGAGTGAAGATACCAGTTCTACTGAATCTGACAGCAAAATTGAGTCAGACAGTGAAGTTGAGGCAGTGGAAGGTACTCCTCCAAGACTGCCAACACACAGTGACATAGATTCAGAGACTGAAGTCAATGCTGGTTGTGCAATTCAGGAGACAACTGACTCTGACAATGATGATGTTGAAAAAGATTCTACCTTCAGAGAGGACCTGGCAACCTGGATAAGTGATTCCCAAGTGAAACACAATGCTGTTGATGCACTTCTGAAGATGCTGCAGTCTAATGGTCACCCAGATTTGCCTTCCACTGCTAGAACTCTCCTAGAAACCACCAATGTTTTTGTTGAAGTCAAGTCTAATGTGGAGTTTGTCAGATTTAAAGTGAAGGTGGAGTTAGTGAAACATCTAAGCATCTATCCTAAATCAGTGGTTGGAGATTTGAATCTTTTAGAAATATCCCTTAATCTGGATGGTCTCCCTTTGTTCAAAAGTACCAATATGTCGTTATGGCCACTTTTGTGCTCTATCAATCTATCACCACCCACAGTGTTTCCTCTGTCACTTGCAATGGCATCATGGAAACCAAGCTCCCTGGAATTCCTCAATGACACTTTGCTGGAGCTTAAAGAGTTGATGCAGACCGGCTTGAAGTGGGGAGACACAACACTGCAAGTGAAAGTTTGTTCTGTAACGTGATGCCCCTGCAAAAGCCATGGCAAAATGCATAAAGATGTATTCTGGCTACTATGGCTGTGACAGGTGCACACAAAAAGGCAGGTATGATGGGAGGATGACGTACCCACAGGTAAATAACCTGTGTCTCAGAACTGACAAATCCTTTAGGGAATTGGTACAGCCAGAACATCACCATGAAGGGAAAACCTCTCCTTTTTGCATCCTCCCCATTGATATGGTGAATTCATTCCCAATTGACTATATGCACCTTTGTTGCCTCGGAGTAACCCGGAAGCTCTTGATGATGTGGACTAGGGGAAAGACTGGGGCCAGGTTGGCGTTGGTGCAAGTCAAGGAGGTCAGTCAACAGCTAAACCGACTAAAGGATTCAATTCCGGACTGTTTTGCTCGCAAACAACGGCGATTGGATGACCTTGACCGTTGGAAGGCCACAGAATTGAGACAGTTTCTACTCTATACTGGGAAAGTAGTGCTGAGAAGAATCTTCATGAAGAAACTTCATGGCCTTCAGTGTGGCCATGTGCATTTTGGTTTCTCCTCAACTTTCTTCAATCCACAGTGCCTATGATCATGCTTTACTGAACTTCTTTGTGGAGCAGGGAAGGGTTTTGTATGGAGACACATTTCTCGTGTATAATGTTCACTCCCTCCTACACTTCACTGCTGATGCTGAAGAACTTGGCTGCCTTGACAACTGTAGTGCTTTCAAGTTTGAGAACTACTTGCAACATCTAAAGAAGATGGTCCGTTCAGGGAGGCGGCCACTTGTGCAAGAACGCACAGTTAGTGCTTCTCCCCGCCAACAGGTCATCAACATGAGACGGCCAAACAATGCCTACATACTTAATGATAGGTCATGCTGTGAGGTTGTGAGCCAAGAAGATGCCTCTGATACTTACCTCTGCAGGGTGTTTCAGCATCTGGAATCTTACACGCTGAGTCCTTGTGACTCAAGACTGTATTGGACTTTCCGCACCACTACGAGGAGCACACAAATGCATCTCATTGCAAAGAGCAGTCTTGTTAAGCAAGCTATTATACTTGAGGAGGACCATGGCACTCGTGTTGTGCTTACCATCTTGCACAGCCTGTAGCAAGCCCCATTTAGCTACAGCCAAGTTCACAAGCTGTATTAGTTATGCAAACTATCTTGGCTGGTAAATCAAGAGACTGAACAGTGTGGAATTGGTGTTTAGTTTTTCTGCACAGGGCATACAGCATTATTATGTTGTACATTTAGTCAAAGAGAACAATGTTGAAGTTGTACCAGAGCAGTGGGTGGAGAAGAGAGATGGGGTGAGTTGATCAGTTAAATGTTTTACCCTTTTTAGGCAAAGAGATGGATAAATAGTTCACTTTAAACAGTGTCTCATATCTTGCAGGTCCTGTGTTGCTACTGGCCAAGAAATGCCATTAAGAGAGGAGACCGGCCTGACAAAATATTATGGGAGTAGTACAGAATTTCCATCTTTTCATCAACTGGTAAAATAATATTTGACTGTCCATCCACTCCCGTTTATATTGCCATGTATGCTTGGTTGTGTGGCTCTGGAGCAGGTTGCATCAGTTGAACATACTCCTACACGTAAGGCTAGTTACAACGTAGAATACAGTGCCCTCCACTATTATTGGCACCCCTGTTTAAGATGTGGTCGAGGACTTCCAAAAATTCTCATTTTTTTTTAAACAACATAGAACCCAAATGCAAAAAAAGAGAAAAATCCAACCTTTTATTTAAGTACATTACTTTGGTGGTAAAAAAAAAAATCACACATTTAGAAAATAAAAACTTGAAATCATGTGTCCCACAATTATTGGCACCCCTAACAATTCCGCTGAAAATTTTAATTGATTTTTAAAAAAATATATTTTTCTGTAGTTGCTAAAGTTGGTCAGGGTATCTAATTAATTTAATTAGTAATTCATGACTTCCTGTTTCCCTGGGGTATAAATATGACGTGACACAGAGGCCTAATTCTCTTACCCATCTGTCAACATGGCAAAGACAAGAGAACACACCATTCAAGTAAGGCAGATTTGTGTCGACCTTCATAAGTCAGGCAATGGCTACGAGAAAATAGCCACTCGCCTTAACTTGCCCGTATCTACAGTCAGAGGAATCATTAAGAAGATTAAAACAACTGGAACAGTGACAAACAAGGCTGGAAGAGGTCCCATGTTTATCTTGCCAAAACGCACAGTGAGGAGGATGGTAAGAGAAGTAAAAAAAAGTCCTAAGCTCACTGTCACAGAATTGCATCAAAGAGTGGCATCTTGGGGTCACAAAGTCTCCAAAATAACCATCAGACGCTCTCTACATGCCAACAAGCTGTTTGGGAGGCATGCAAGGAAAAAGCCTTTTCTCACTAACACTCACAAACGTAAATGTCTGGAGTTTGCTAAGCGGCACTGGGACTTCAACTGGGATCGTGTGCTTTGGTCAGATGAGACTAAGATTGAGCTTTTTGGCAGCAAACACTCTAAGTGGGTCTGGCGTAAAACAAAAGATGAGTATGCCGAAAAGCACCTCATGCCCACCGTGAAGTATGGTGGAGGATCTGTGATGCTGTGGGCCTGTTTCTCTTCCAAAGGCCCTGGGAACCTTGTTAGGGTGCATGGCATTATGAACGCTTTGAACTACCAGGACATTTTAAATAAAAACCTGATGGCCTCTGCCAGAAAGCTGAAGATGGGTCGTCATTGGGTCTTTCAGCAGGATAATGATCCAAAACATGTGGCAAAATCTACACAAAAATGGTTCAGCAGTCACAATCTCAAGGTCCTCCCATGGCCATCTCAGTCCCCAGACCTCAACCCAATGGAAAACCTGTGGGGCGAGCTAAAGAGGAGAGTGCATAAGAGAGGACCCAGGACACTGGATGATCTAGAAAGATTGTGCAAAGAAGAATGGTCAAAGATCCCTCTCTCTGTGTTCTCCAATCTTGTGAAATGTTATAGGAGGAGATTAAGTGCTGTATTGTTGGCAAAAGGGGGTTGTACAAAGTATTAACATCAGGGGTGCCAATAATTGTGGGACACATGATTTCAAGTTTTTTCTTTTCTAAATGTGTGATTTTTTTTTTTACACCAAAGTAATGTATTTAAATAAAAGGTTGGATTTTTCTCTTTTTTTTTGCATTTGGGTTCTATGTTGTTTAAAAAAAAAAGGAGAATTTTTGGAAGTCCTCGACCACATCTTAAACAGGGGTGCCAATAATTGTGGAGGGCACTGTATGTTCTAAGCCAGGCGTAATCCTGTGTCACCACCTGGTTGTAAGTAATAGCTTTTGCTACGCCAGGGTGTAAAAACTAAGTGTAATGTGGGGTAGACGTATAGTATATATCTATAACTAATTTCCAAGGGAAGTGTTTCATGACTAGTCATGTCGCATCTTGTTAAATTTTCTAAATCATTACGTCGGGCGTAGGTAGGTCCAACTTCTCTCTTACACCTTATCGTCTAACTGGTGCAACCCACTCCTGGTCAGTAGAGTCAGGAACTTCCCCCTCTTAAGTACTATATGTGTTGGCTGAAAGTATTACTATGTGAATTACAAATACTCAATAGCCGGTTTGCCAGTGTTAATAGGAAACTATTTATGACAATGTTTATTGCACGTACAGACAATTACTCTGTGGCAGAGCAACGAGCCAAACGGGGGGTTGACACCTCCAATGTTGAATCTGACGAGGAACCAGCGAAGAGGGCGGTGACTAAACCAATCAGATTCCGTGTAGAGCCACCTGGTGAGGATTTCTTAACTGCTCTTATTCCATTGTGTGTATTACATGCATCAGGAAGTAGATGAAATAAATGAGTATTTTTTTGTATTGTCCTTCGTTAGATGATGATGGAAGTGAAGCACTCCAGAAAAAGACAAATGAACCCAGACAAGCCCAGCGTACAGTGCCACAGCTTCCACCAGCCCCTAGTGGTAAGATCCTGCATTAGGCTACTAGGTCATTGAATGTATAATCAGCAAGTTGATGGTAAGTTTTACACACATTCAAGTATGTGGGTGAAGAAAAGCTTACAGTTAATGCAAGTACTAGTCTTAAATTGAGACGGCATGAAATCATGACCTAATGACAGTTGATATGACAAGAAATTACCACACCCATCTGATCTTGACATACTTGATTATTTAGTGACCAAAAGTGTAACAGTTCTTTATTTGTTTATTTTTAGTAACTTCAAGAGCCAGTGTCTTTGAAAAAGACCCTACAACAAGGTACATAAGGTTTCAAGTCTGATAAATAAGCCTACTTTCTCAAAGTTCTGTTCCTACCAACTGTATGGGATGAACAGGAAAATCTGTTAAGTGTGTACTATAAATGTGGTAACGGTTTGACATCTGTGATATTCTCTGAAGTTGCAGATGCAGAGGACTTGAGGCCATGTGCCACCTCAAGCCAGAGCGACAGTAAGTGTCTGGTTGTAGTTTTAGGGTAAACAATTAGTTTTAGGGTAAACAATTGAATTGTATGAAATATTATAGCTTTACAAACCTTTTAAAGCCACTCAATAGAATACAATTACCATCATATTTTTGCATATTAGGTTATTTAAAGTCATATTACTACTTTGTGCATACTGTTAGAACTTTCCAAATAGTTGTGGTGCTGTGTATGGGTGAAACTTGTATTTCCAAAAGTAGTGAAATCACCCTATTCTTCTGGGGTAAAACACAAGTGTGATGCCATGTTTGTAAATATCTATGTATTTGCCATCAAACTAAAAGCATAATAAAATAAATAAAATAATGCTTAGCATTTCTTTTTGTTGGGATTCATTAACCTTCCCACTGAGCTCCTGACTGACATCCCTTCACGTTTGGTTCTGTGCCAGTTTCAGAAGCAAAGTACAGTGGGGAGAACACGTATTTGATACACTGCCGATTTTGCAGGTTTTCCTACTTACAAAGTATGTAGAGGTCTGTAATTATTATCATAGGTACACTTCAACTATGAGAGACAAAAATCTTAGAAAATCACATTGTATGATTTTTAAGTAATTAATTTGCATTTAATTGCATGACATAAGTATTTGATACATCAGAAAAGCAGAACTTAATATTTGGTACTGAAACCTTTGTTTGCAATTACAGAGATCATATGTTTCCTGTAGGTCTTGACCAGGTTTGCACACACTGCAGCAGGGATTTTGGCCCACTCCTCCATACAGACCTTCTCCAGATCCTTCAGGTTTCGGGGCTGTCGCTGGGCAATACGGACTTTCAGCTCCCTCCAAAGATTTTCTATTGGGTTCAGGTCTGGAGACTGGCTAGGCCACTCCAGGACCTTGAGATTCTTCTTACGGAGCTACTCCTTAGTTGCCCTGGCTGTGTGTTTCGGGTTGATGTCATGCTGGAAGACCCAGCCAGGACCCATCTTCAATGCTCTTACTGAGGGAAGGAGGTTGTTGGCCAAGATCTCGCGATATATGGCCCCCATCCATCCTCCCCTCAATACGGTGCAGTCGTCCTGTCCCCTTTGCAGAAAAACATCCCCAAAGAATGATGTTTCCACCTCCATGCTTCACGGTTGGGATGGTGTTCTTGGGGTTGTACTCATCCTTCTTCTTCCTCCAAACATGGCGAGTGGAGTTTAGACCAAAAAGCTCTATTTTTGTCTCATCAGACTACATGATATTCTCCCATTCCTCCTCTGGATCATCCAGATGGTCATTGGCAAACTTCAGACGGGCCTGGACATGCGCTGGCTTGAGCAGGGGGACCTTGCGTGCGCTGCAGGATTTTAATCCATGACGGCGTAGTGTGTTACTAATGGTTTTCTTTGAGACTGTGGTCCCAGCTCTCTTCAGGTCATTGACCAGGTCCTGTCGTGTAGTTCTGGGCTGATCCCTCACCTTCCTCATGATCAGTGATGCCCCACGAGGTGAGATCTTGCATGGAGCCCCAGACCGAGGGTGATTGACCGTCATCTTGAACTTCTTCCATTTTCTAATAATTGCGCCAACAGTTGTTGCCTTCTCACCAAGCTGCTTGCCTATTGTCCTGTAGCCCATCCTAGCCTTGTGCAGGTCTACAATTGTATCCCTGATGTCCTTACACAGCTCTCTGGTCTTGGCCATTGTGGAGAGGTTGGAGTCTGTTGAGTGTGTGGACAGGTGTCTTTTATACAGGTAACGAGTTCAAACAGGTGCAGTTAATACAGGTAATTTATTTTTATTTTTTTATTTTTTATTTCACCTTTATTTAACCAGGTAAGCCAGTTGAGAACAGGTTCTCATTTACAACTGCGACCTGGCCAAGATAAAGCAAGTAGTGCAATAAAAACAACACAGAGTTACATATGGGTAAAAAAAAACATAAAGTCAGAAATACAACAGAAAATATATATATACAGTGTGTGCAAATGTAGCAAGTTATGGAGGTAAGGCAATAAATAGGCTATAGTGCAGAATAATTACAATAGTATTAACACTGGAATGCTAGATGTGCAAGAGATTATGTGCAAATAGAGATACTGGGGTGCAAAAGAGCAAAATAAATAACAATATAGGGATGAGGTAGTTGGGTGGGCTAATTTCGGATGGGCTGTGTACAGGTGCAGTGATAAGGTGCTCTGACAACTGATGCTTAAAGTTATTGAGGGAGATAAGAGTCTCCAGCTTCAGAGATTTTTGCAATTCGTTCCAGTCATTGGCAGCAGAGAACTGGAAGGAATGGCGGCCAAAGGAGGTGTTGGCTTTGGGAATGACCAGTGAGATATACCTGCTGGAGCGCAGACTACGGGTGGGTGCTGCTATGGTGACCAATGAGCTAAGATAAGGCGGGGATTTGCCTAGCAGTGATTTATAGATGCCCTGGAGCCAGTGGGTTTGACGACGAACATGTAGTGAGGACCAGCCAACAAGAGCGTACAGGTCACAGTGGTGGGTAGTGTATGGGGCTTTGGAGACAAAACGGATGGCACTGTGATAGACTACATCCAATTTGCTGAGTAGAGTGTTGGAGGCTATTTTGTAAATTACATCGCCGAAGTCAAGGATCGGTAGGATAGTCAGTTTTACGAGGGCATGTTTGGCAGCATGAGTGAAGGAGGCTTTATTGCGAAATAGGAAGCCGATTCTAGATTTAACTTTGGATTGGAGATTCTTTATGTGAGTCTGGAAGTTGAGTTTACAGTCTAACCAGACACCTAGGTATTTGTAGTTGTCCACATACTCTAGGTCAGACCCGTCGAGAGTGGTGATTCTAGTCGGGTGGGCGGGTGCCAGCAGCGTTCGATTGAAAAGCATGCATTTAGTTTTACTAGTGTTTAAGAGCAGTTGGAGGCTACTGAAGGATTGTTGTATGGCATTGAAGCTCGTTTGGAGGTTTGTTAACACAGTGTCCAATGAAGGGCCAGATGTATACAAAATGGTGTCGTCTGCGTAGAGGTGGATCTGAGAGTCACCAGCAGCAAGAGCGACATCATTGATATACACAGAGAAAAGTGTCGGCCCAAGAATTGAACCCTGTGGCACCCCCATAGAGACTGCCATAGGTCCAGACAACAGGCCCTCCGATTTGACACACTGAACTCTATCTGAGAAGTAGTTGGTGAACCAGGCGAGGCAGTCATTTGAGAAACCAAGGCTATTTAGTCTGCCAATAATGTAATGAGTGGAGAACAGGAGGGCTTCTTAAAGAAAAACTAACATGTCTGTGAGAGCCGGAATTCTTACTGGTTGGTAGGTGATCAAATACTTATGTCATGCAATAAAATGCAAATTAATTACTTACATTTTTTTGTGATTTTCTGGATTTTTGTTTTAGATTCCGTCTCTCACAGTTGAAGTGTACCTATGATAAAAAAGTACAGACCTCTACATGCTTTGTAAGTAGGAAAACCTGCAAAATCGGCAGTGTATCAAATACTTGTTCTCCCCACTGTACATATGAGATGAGTAAAGCAAAAATATGTAAACATTATTAAAGTGACTAGTGTTTCATTATTAAAGTGGCCATTGATTCCAAGTCTATATATGTAGGGCAGTAGCCTCTAAGCTGCAGGGTTGCGTAACCGGGTGGAAGCCAGCTAGTGATGGCAGGTGAGTTACCGCCGCTCTGATATCCCTAAGTTATTTCCGGCTGTAATGTAATAACACACAAAAAATACCGGCCAAATAATGTAAGAAATAACACACAAAAAATACTGGCCAAATAATGTAAGAAATACTGCAAAGTTGCTTAGGAGCTAGAAGCAGAGCTGCCATATCTGTCGGCGCCATCTTCAAAATTCTATGTGTCATGTTGTGTCCATGCGGGTTCTGTCTGTGTGCGCGGCAGCCCGAAGCGCGGCCTGTTTGATTCATTCATAATGTCATCAAAAAGCATTGCTCCTCCTTCACTAGAACGTTCCGACTACAGAATATATAATGTCTGGCGTATTAAGTGATGCTATGTTTTCTGTTATTTTCATGATATATATTTTTTGATACAACTTATTGTTAGCATTTTGGTGCCTCTGAAGGCCTTGGTCCTATAGTCACAGTTCGCCACTGGATCTAAGTGAAGGCTTGAATTAAACCTGGCCAGAGGCAGGTTTAACTTCAGATTAATGGATGTTGGCCCCCAGGTTGACCTTGGCAATGAGAGAAAATTGATTACCTGGACTATTTCAATGATCTCAGAACAATTAGTGTTTTAAGAAGAGTCTTTGATCCTGTGTTTAATATTTATACTTTTTTTAGTTCATAGTATTTAGAATGGTATCATGTTAGGGGTTAAGACAATGGGATGATTCTGGAAGGTGTTCAAGGAAAGACAATTTTCAGAAAGTGTCACACTTTGCCAATACTCACCTTCCTTAAAAGTACAAAAATATCCTTTAGATATTCAGTCAGTTTATCTACTGTTTTATTATTTCTCAAGTGGATGTGAATTCTGTTGTAGGCAATCATTTGGAAAGGTTGAATTATTTAATATTATGTTATGTTAATAATACTAATAATTACAATTTACCACTATCAAAAGGAACAATGTATTTATACCTCTAGATTTATATTTAATTATGAATGAGTTTTTCTAGCCATTTATTATTGTGTTGATAATTTATTTGAAATATTGATAATGCTTTTTATATATATATATATACAGTACCAGTCAAATGTTTGGACACACCTACTCATTCAGGTTTTTTTTTTTTACTATTTTCTACATTGTAGAATAATAATGAAGACATCAAAACTATGAAATAACACATATGGAATCATGTAGTAACCAAAAAAGTGTTAAACAAATCAAAATATATTTAATATTTGAGATTCTACAAAGTAGCCACCCTTTGCCTGTCAGTCTGGCACCGATGTGGATGTGATGAGGAGTCAGGCGCAGGACACTGAGGTTTAGTCCAACAAACTTTACTTGTACAAAGTGAAAAATTATACAAGACACGACCTCGAAAACAGAGGCGAGAGAAATACGCAACATGCGTAAAACTGAACAAAACATAAAGAGCGCAAACCACGCAGCTCCAAACGACACGCGGACAACAACACACAATCTAACTAACACAAAACACGGAACTTATAGGACACGTAATTAGGACACAAATAGACACAGGTGTACCAGACAGACCAAAGCAATCAACACACGAAACATACAACGGTGGCAGCTAGTATTCCGGGGACGGCGAACGCCGAAGCCTGCCCGAACCAGGAGGAGGAGCAGCCTCGGCCGAAACCGTGACAGTACCCCCCCCCCCCCCCCTTGACGCGCGGCTCCAGCCGTGCGCCGACCCCGGTCTCGGGGACGGCCAGGAGGACGCGGACCCGGGCGCGTGGGATGCCCACGGTGGAACTCTGTCAGGAGGGATGGATCGAGGATGTCCCTCCTAGGCACCCAGCACCGTTCCTCCGGACCGTACCCCTCCCACTCCACGAGATACTGGAGACCACTCCTCCGGCGCCTCGAGTCCAATATAGTCCGGACCCTGTACGCCGGTGCCCCCTCGATGTCCAAAGGGGGTGGAGGGGTCTCTCCTATCTCCTCCTCTTGGAGTGGACCAGCTACCACCGGCCTGAGAAGAGACACATGGAACGAGGGGTTAATATTTTTGTACTCAATAGGCAGTTGTAACCTGTAACACACCTCGTTCAATCTTCTCAGGACTTTGAAGGGCCCTACAAACCGCCGACCCAGCTTCCGGCAGGGCAGGCGGAGGGGCAGGTTTCGAGTCGAGAGCCAGACTCGATCTCCCGGTGCGTACACCGGTCCCTCGCTGCGGTGGCGATCGGCGCTCACCTTTTGTTGACGGATGGCCCGCTGCAGATGGACATGGGCAGCGTCCCACGTCTCCTCCGAGCGCCGAATCCACTCGTCCACCGCAGGGGCCTCGATCTGGCTCTCGTGCCACGGTGCCAGGACCGGCTGATACCCTAAAATACACTGGAAAGGTGTTAATCCGGTGGAGGAGTGGCGGAGAGAGTTCTGGGCCATCTCTGCCCAGGGGATATACCTCGACCACTCCTCCGGCCGGTCCCGGCAATAGGACCTCAAAAACCTACCCACATCCTGGTTCACACGTTCAACCTGCCCATTGCTCTCTGGGTGGTACCCCGAGGTAAGGCTAACCGAGACCCCCAGGCGTTCCATGAATGACCCCCAGACTCTGGAGGTGAACTGGGGACCTCGGTCGGACAAAATATCCTCGGGGACCCCATAGTGCCGGAACACGTGGGTAAATAGGGCCTCGGCGGTCTGCAGGGCAGTAGGGAGACCCGGCAGTGTGAGGAGACGACAGGCCTTAGAAAACCGATCCACAACGACCAAAATGGTGGTATTACCCTGGGAAGGGGGTAGATCGGTCACAAAATCCACCGAGAGGTGGGACCATGGTCGTTGTGGAACGGGCAGAGGATGTAACTTACCCCTGGGCAAATGTCTAGGTGCCTTACACTGGGCACACACCGAGCAGGAGGAGACATAAACCCTCACATCTCTGGCTAACGTTGGCCACCAGTATTTCATGCTAAGACAGTGCAATGTCCGGCCAATACCTGGATGTCCAGAGGAGGGTGATGTATGAGCCCAATAAATAAGTCGATCACGAACCTCGAGCGGAACGTACGTCCGCCCCACAGGACACTCGGGGGGGGAGAAGGGTCGGTACGCAGTGCCCGCTCGATTTCTGAATCGACCTCCCATTCCACAGGAGCCACCAAACAAGACTCCGGCAGTATGGAAGTAGGCTCGTTGGACCTCTCCTCTGTGTCATACCGCCGGGACAGGGCGTCTGCCTTACCATTCTGGGACCCAGGGATGTATGTGATCTTAAAAACGAACCGGGTTAGGAACATGTTCCACCTAGCCTGACGAGGGTTCAATCTCCTAGCTGCCCGGATGTACTCCAGGTTACGGTGATCCGTCAGAATGAGGAAAGGGTGTTGAGCCCCCTCAAGCCAATGCCTCCACACCTTTAGGGCCTGGACTACGGCTAACAGCTCCCTGTCGCCAACATCATAGTTACTCTCCGCCGAGCTGAGCTTCTTGGAGTAGAACGCACAGGGGCGGAGTTTAGGTGGCGTGCCGGACCGTTGTGATAGAACTGCCCCAATACCGGTCTCGGACGCGTCTACCTCTACTTGGAATGGGTAAGAGGGATCCGGATGCGCCAGCACAGGAGCTGAGGTGAACAGGTTCTTTAGTTTGACAAATGCCCGGTCCGCCTCAGCCGACCACTGCAAACGCACCGGACCCCCTTTTAGCAGAGATGTAATGGGAGCTGCAACCTGTCCAAAACCCTGAATAAACCTCCGGTAGTAATTAGCAAAACCCAAGAACTGCTGCACCTCTTTTACAGTGATTGGAGTTTGCCAATTACGCACAGCCGATACCCGATCTACCTCTATCTCCACGCCAGACGCGGACAACCGATAACCCAAAAAGGAGACGGACTCCTGGAAGAACAGGCATTTCTCTGCCTTGACATACAAGTCATGCTCCAACAGTCGTCTCAATACTCGGCGCACCTGGGCTACATGCTCGGCTCGTGTAGAAGAATACACTAGAATGTCGTCAATGTACACCACTACACCCTGCCCATGCATGTCCCGGAAAATCTCGTCAACAAAGGATTGGAAGACTGAAGGAGCATTCATTAACCCGTATGGCATGACGAGATACTCGTAATGACCCGAGGTGGTGCTAAATGCTGTTTTCCATTCATCCCCCTCCCTAATGCGCACCAAATTGTACGCGCTCCTGAGATCCAACTTTGTGAAGAACCGCGCTCCGCGTAATGACTCCGTCATCGTCGCAATCAGTGGAAGTGGGTAACTGTATTTCACTGTGATCTGATTGAGACTACGGTAATCAATACACGGGCGCAATCCCCCGTCCTTCTTCTTCACAAAGAAGAAACTCGAGGAGACCGGAGAAGTGGAAGACCGTATGTATCCCTGTGCCAAGGACTCGGCTATGTAAGTCTCCATAGCCGCAGTTTCCTCTTGAGACAGGGGATACACATGACTCCGGGGAAGAGCTGCTCCTGTCTGGAGATTTATCGCACAGTCCCCCTGTCTATGAGGAGGTAGCCGTGTTGCCCTCGATTTGCTAAACACAAGTGCTAAATCCTCATACTCGGGGGGAATGCGCAGTGCGGGCACTTGGTTCGGACTCTCTACCGAGGTCGCCCCTATGGAAACACCTAGACATCTCCCTACACACTGGGCAGACCACTCCATAAGAGCCCTCTGTTGCCACGCTATGGTAGGATCGTGGGTGCTTAACCAGGGAAGTCCCAACACCACTGGGTACGCAGGAGAGTCAATCAGATAGAACTGAATGATTTCCTCATGACCCCCCTGCGTCGTCATCGTCAGCGGTGCTGTGACATCCCTTGATCAGACCCGACCCCAACGGCCGGCTGTCTAATGCGTGGACAGGGAATGGAACTTCTACCGGCCGAAGGGGAATTCCTAACCTAGCACAAAATGCCCGATCAATAAAGTTCCCAGCTGCGCCTGAATCTACTAGCGCCTTATGCTGGGAATGAGGTGCCACCTGTGGAAAACGCACAGGAATACTCATGTGACCAACAGAGAGCTCTGGGTAAGTGGGGCGCCTACTCACCTGAAATGACTCCCCAGTGCGTGACCTGTTGTCCCCTCTCTCAGAAGACCCTCCCCAGCACCTGGCCGCGGTGTGTCCTCCACGGCCACAGTTGGTGCAGGGGGTGGCCCCCCTCGGGTTCTCCCTCCTCCTCTCTCTAGCGCCAGCACCCCCGAGCTCCATGGGAATTGGCTCAGAGGTGCTGGAGGATGGAATGGACGACCCCCACTCGGGACGTCCGCGGGTGGCCAGCAGGGTGTCGAGCCGGATGGAGATGTCCACCAGCAGGTCGAAGCATAGGTTGGTGTCCCTGCAGGCCAGCTCACGACGAACGTCCTCTCGCAGGCTACACCGGTACTGGTCGATGAGGGCCCTCTCATTCCATCCCGCATCCGCAGCTAACGTCCGGAACTCCAGTGCGAACTCCTGTGCGCTCCTCTTCTCCTGTCGGAGGTAGAACAGACGCTCCCCCGCCGCCTTCCCTTCAGGTGGGTGATCGAAGACTGCCCGGAAGCGGCGGGAGAACTCAGCGTAGGTGATGGTAGCTGCGTCTATTCCCCTCCATTCGGCGTTGGCCCACTCCAACGCCTTTCCGGATAGACAGGAGATGAGGGCGGAGACACTCTCGTATCCCGAGGGCGCTGGGTGTATAGTAGCCAGGTATAGTTCTACCTGCAGGAGAAACCCCTGACACCCGGCTGCAGAACCGTCATATGCCCTCGGGAGCGAGAGCCGAATACCACTGGGTTCCGGCGCTGAGAGAGGAGGACTGACCGGTGGTGATGGGATGGTGTATGAGGACGTGGGCACCTCTCCATTAGCCAACCGGTGCAGAGTGTTGGACACCTCGCCCAGAACGGCCTCCAGTTGCCGGATCATGGAGTCCTGATAACTGAGCCGTTCTTCTAGCGACCTGGGTGCCGTCGCTGATCCTGCTGACTCCATAATTGGTGTGTTGTTCTGTCAGTCTGGAACCGATGTGGATGTGATGAGGAGTCAGGCGCAGGACACTGAGGTTTAGTCCAACAAACTTTACTCGTACAAAGTGAAAAATTATACAAGACCTCGAAAACAGAGGCGAGAGAAATACGCAACATGCGTAAAACTGAACAAAACATAAAGAGCGCAAACCACGCAGCTCCAAACGACACGCGGACAACAACACACAATCTAACTAACACAAAACACGGAACTTATAGGACACGTAATTAGGACACAAATAGACACAGGTGTACCAGACAGACCAAAGCAATCAACACACGAAACATACAACGGTGGCAGCTAGTATTCCGGGGACGGCGAACGCCGAAGCCTGCCCGAACCAGGAGGAGGAGCAGCCTCGGCCGAAACCGTGACATTGCCTTGATGACAGCTTTGCACAATATTGAATTTCAATTAACAGGTGTGCCTTGTTAAAAGTTAATTTGTGGAATTTCTTTCCTTTTTATGTGTTTGAGCCAATCAGTTGTGTTGTGACAAGGTAGGAGTGGTATACAGAAGATAGTCCTCTTTGGTAAAAGACCAAGTCCATATTATGGCAAGAACAGCTCAAATAATTTTTCCTATTTTATTGCCTTACAACCTGGAATTAAAATGGATTTTGGGGGGGGTTGTATCATTTGATTTGCACGACATGCCTACCACTTTGAAGATGAAAAAAAAAATGTTTTTGTGAAACAAACAAGAAACAAGAAAAAAAAACAGAACATGAGCGTGCATAACTATTCAGCCTCTCTGATTAATGCCCTACTTGCCTGGTCCGTGAGTTTTGGTGGGTGGCCCTCTCTTGACAGGTTTGTTGTGGTGCCATATTCTTTGCATTTTTTATAATGGATTTAACGGTGCTCCGTGGAATTTTCAAAGTTTCTGATATTTTTTTAGAACCCAACACTGATCTGTACTTTTCCACAACTTTGTCGCTGACCTGTTTGGAGAGCTCCTTGGTCTTCATGGTGCCGCTTGCTTGGTGGTGCCCCTTGCTTAGTGGTGTTGCAGACACTGTGCTCGCATATTCCCTTAAAGACCGTTGCTTGAAAAACGAGAAAAAACGGCAGTAGTACGGTTTGTCCATTTTGAGACGCCATAGACCCCTTTCTGTGTTAACAAACATAGCTGCAAGAGGGGGATGGGCGCAAGTTGGTGGCAGAACAAGGGGGAGTTCTTATACACAAGTTTTTGAGCCGTTTCCGCTCTACTTCCTGAACTCCTCCCGTCGATGCAATCCACTTCCGTTCTGCCGGGCTGGGTTTGTTTTGCTAGCTAGCTCCGTTGTGCCGACAAAGCACTGATATCGCAGTGACAAAGAGGATATAAAAATTACAATTACAACATGAAGAAAAGTGGTTCGGGAACGACGTGTGCGGTAGTTGGTTGCAAAAACTTGTGAAAGCACCTGAATGAGTGGTTAGATAGAGAGTGCTACGACCACAAACATAGCTGCAAGAGGGGGATGGGCGCAAGTTGGTGGCAGAACAAGGGGGAGTTCTTATACACAAGTTTTTGAGCCGTTTCCGCTCTACTTCCTGAACTCCTCCCGTCGATGCAATCCACTTCCGTTCTGCCGGGCTGGGTTTGTTTTGCTAGCTAGCTCCGTTGTGCCGACAAAGCACTGATATCGCAGTGACAAAGAGGATATAAAAATTACAATTACAACATGAAGAAAAGTGGTTCGGGAACGACGTGTGCGGTAGTTGGTTGCAAAAACTTGTGAAAGCACCTGAATGAGTGGTTAGATAGAGAGTGCTACGACCACAAACCAGCTACAAAGAGGCAATGTCCATGCGCTCCATTGTTTACATTTTTTCGCAAGCCTGATACTGACTCGGAATCAAGGACCTGGCTGAAGGCATTGAATCTAAAGAAACCACCCCTCAACATTTTTGTTTGTTCCTATCACTTTGTTGACCAAAAACCTACCAAGGATAATCCTTTCCCAGAGTTGTGGTTGGGATACAATCGCCCTCCCCAGCCAAAGAGGCGTCAACTCACCCAGCGGACCACTGCCTCCCCCCAGATAAAGAAACGCAGACTTGAATCTGAGGGTAAGTTCAGCAACTTTAGCTATGAAGCTGACAATACTGTTAATTATGAAGAAGTTGTCATACATTAACATTGCTACCGGTATTTTGCTAAGGCAGTTGATTGTTTTGGAGATGGGACAAACAATGCCCACGATAGCTACATCATTAATTGTGTGTGTGTGTGTGTGTGTGTGCCTGCCTGCGTGTGCCTTAGTCTACATCATAAATACAATGCAAGGTGGCAGGCTGTTGTGATGATGATTGTGTGTGTGCGTGTGAGTGCAATGTTGTAGTACACATTTTTCCATTGTGATGTTTGTAGTGAGAGGACTCTATGCCTGCATTAATTTTGCTCCATCCATGTTTTCTCTTCCCCTTTTTAGATGCTCCAGAAGCCTGTCAGCCTGTCTGTGAGGCCGAGCCTGCTACACCAAAATTTCGAGATGCCCAGACCCAATGGGTAGCCAATGTCCGCATACATGTGGAAAGAGCAATCCAGAGACTGAAGGTGTTTAAGATTTTATCCCAGAATGTTCCCATCAGCATGGCACCGAAACTGGACAACATCTTAACCATCTGTGCTGGCCTAGTTAACCTGAAGAGTCCACTGATCAGTGAGGTTTAGAATCTTGCCCTGTGTCCCTGTCTACCAACACCCAGCCATGTTGTTCATTAAATACAGATAAACACAACAAATACTGCGTGCATTGTATTTTTAAATATTATATATGAATATTTTCATAGTGATGTAATTGTGTGGGCTGCTTTTGTATTTTACCTGTTGAGATTAAACACGCAATCTTTCTTGTTGAAGCCATTTGTTTAGTTTCCTCAAAACAATTAATTAATCGAGTGTTATTTATGTACACTATGAGCTTACTATGAATTATGAACTGTGTTAAAATAAATTGTAGCACTCTAAGGATTGAAATTACATCAAACTTTATTTTCACTCAAACAGTAGGCACACTGATATATTGCACAGCATAAAGAGATCATGTAAACAATGGACATCTGTTGGCTCCTGTGGGCATTACCTAAATAAGGCAGTTTATTTTGGTTTTAAAATGCTGAGATATTTACTGCAGAACTGTAACCTTCCCTCAACAAAATCATCAACAATTTTCGGGAGCATGTGGGCAAAGTAGAATGTGCGCAGCCTTATGATATGCCCCTGGACAAAGCCTTGGTCGTAGGGTACTTCGATTTCTAGGTGCTCAGTTTTGTTCCAGATCACCAACCTGGAGTGCTGAAGCCCTGTGGAGTGCATCCCAATTTGTACCTGCATGTAGTAGCCTTTTGGACCATTGCAGGCAATACGGTAATCTACCCTATCTCCGTTTGCCACAGTTGTGACTTCGCAGTTCTTTGTTGCCAAAAATTCTGCAAGTGACTTGTTTCCCATCACAGGTGATTTGATCTCCAACAGAATGTCGTTGTTTATCACTCCATCGGGAGATGCTGCAAGCCACGGTTCCTTTTCGCACACCACTAAGCCTTTGGTTTCAATACTGTTACCCAGAATTTCCAAATAGTCCCTTGCAAGTTCCTCCCCCTCCGCTTCTTGACGGGTTGTGGCATTGCCACGGAAGGATGGGTGTAAGTGTTCTGACAAAAACTTGTCAGGCGCCGTGGTTGAGCGAATGGGCACCTTTCTAGCTGTGCTCGCTGTGATGCGCACTCTCCGCGCATCATGCCAGACCTGTTCTTTGCTCTGTGCTTTTGTAGCCTTCTCAATCTCCTCAAGCTGGGCTGTGGACATGTTAATGTATTCATCATAGAAGGTGGGCGGCAGGTAGCTTAGTGGGTAAGAGCGTTGTGCCAGTAACCGAAAGGTCGCTGGTTCTAATCCCCAAGCCGACTAGGTGAAAAATCTGTCGGTGCCCTTAAGCAAGGCACTTAACCCTAATTGCTCATGTAAGTCGCTCTGGATAAGAGCGTCTGCTAAATGACTAAAAAAAAAAAAAAAAAAAAAAAGGTTCTGCATTTTACACAAGCCAGTGGTGTGTGGTGCTCTTCATGGTGTAGGAGATGGAGGTGTGGACATGGTGTTGGCTCGGTGATGGAGGAGGTATTAGCATTAAAGCAGAGCTGCAGGAGGCTATTCCCAGGGCAATTGAAAACTGCTGCCATTGGTGAGGCAAGTGCGTTCTTCCTCCACTCTTCATGAGTCCTAAAGAGTGTCACCTCCTGTGCCGGTTCTGGAGTGGTAGAGGATGGCGGTGAAGTTGGTGGCGGCTGGTAGAGATCCTTCCTGTTGTGTCGTTTGAAGCGGACATACTTCATCTTCCTCTGACCAGCATTTCTTTTAGACCCAGCATTCCACTGGTTCTGTCCATCTGTGCAGGCACGCCCGGTTTTCCCCTGTCTCACAGCATTTTCTACCTAGAGAGATATAGTAAAAACAGTGCATAGATATTATAATGGGTTCACTGCACACATGTCATATAATAATAATAATAATATGCCATTTAGCAGACGCTTTTATCCAAAGCGACTTACAGTCATGTGTGCATAAATTTTTACGTATGGGTGGTCCCGGGGATCGAACCCACTACCCTGGCGTTACAAGCACCATGCTCTACCAATTGAGCTACAGAGGATGTAACACGAATATGAAGAAAATGCGTTATTATCATAATTCAATTCAATTATGAGCACGCTTATCTAAACGGCACCTAAAAGCTGTCTCAAAGAACCAGCAAAAGTAATGATTATGAATATGTAAAATATTGCAATGAGACATTTTAATTGTTTATTCATAAACAAGTGTTCGGTTCATGCATAAGCTCCAGTTCAGGCCGGAGCCTTATGTTGTCATTATCTATTGTCTGTCTGCTATATTTATTTTTTATTTATTAAATCCAGGAATTTGGTTAATGAAACATTTATTTAAATTAAGATACAATTAATACAAAACAAAATTCGCTTTAAAGGCTTTGTTCTTTCTGTTTTGAGGTGTCTGTGAAAGTCTGAAAGTCTTTAGTGCCGCTTTCAGAGCGCTCACGTCCATAATGGAGAACTGTCGTAGGCCTAACATTGTTTTTTTCCTCATAAATGCAAACACGAAAATTAAAACACAAAATAGTTTTTTTTTTTATAACAAATGTATGGATTTATAGCGTTTTGAAAAGAAGACATAGGCCTAGGCTACAATGGTGAAATAATTACCTTCCACAGGATCGCAGCTGAGTGGGAACAAGATCTCCCTGGTCCAGCAACACACGTACATCCCGCAGTTTTGACTTTACATTTACATTTTACATTTTAATCATTTAGCAGACGCTCTTATCCAGAGCGACTTACAGGAGCAATTAGGGTTAAGTGCCTTGCTCAAGGGCACTTCGACAGATTTTTCACCTAGTTGGCTCGGGGATTAGAACCAGCGACCTTTCGGTTACTGGCACAACGCTCTTACCCACTAAGCTACCTGCCGCCCCAACTTCTCCAGCTTCAGTTACCAGCACCCAAGCATTATGCCATGCATTGTTCAAACACTGGCTAGGCTCTACATTTGCTTTCAGATAAACAAAACGATCATGTTTGTATGAAATGACACAACCGACTTTGTTGCTGTGCAGATATTGATATGCCTCGGAGGCTTTCAGATTGTCCATTGCTTTTCCATCTATTGCCATGGATTGCACGAAGTAGGAGCAAATCTTGCTGTATGTTATGTTGGGCCACGTCGTCATGTTATCCTTCCAGTTCTGCACTGAATTCGGGTGGAGGAGAGTAACGCCATCTCCAGTCAAAGTAGTAGAACCGTGTTCCCAAGCTAGCGTCGACATCGCTGTGTTTACACCGGCAGACGTTGTACAAACAACTTCCGGCGGAAATGAAATGCATTTGTGTAGAGTTATGGCGCCACCCGTGATACAGCGCGTAAACTTGTCTATACAGATACTCTGTGGTTGTCACGGGAATTTTGTTATCTCAATGGTTGAAGTCAAACAGTTCTTAAATCTTTGAATAATTCCCAGAGGTATAAATCTCTAGTTTAAATAAATTAAACAGACCCCTTACTGCAATGGTCATTCTTTATTCATTGAGAGAGCTCTGAAAATCATACAATGCACAACGTTTTGTATACCTCTACTACGCCCCTAAGTGGGCCAATGAGAAAGCTCCTAGCCCATATTTAGGCAACTGTCATATTTCTCTGTTAGCTTGCACAGCAACCTATTATTTCTTCCTGTATCTATTTCACACTGGTTTCAGAAGACACAAATACTCTGTTGCTGGGCAAATATGCATCTTATACAGGCACATATGGTGGGGACATGCTTCTCAGTGTCTAGTTTCACATCCTGTTTTCTGTTATTGGTTTCACAGTTGCATTCTGCTTGCATAGATATAAAAATAAGCCAAAGCCCTTGTTTTACTTCTAACTAAGCTAAACACATTATCAGATTGTAGTTTTATGATTCTAACACATTTCACAAAGAATCGGAGTGTAATAATTAGTAATTACCTAATTCTTCTATCAGTGGTGTACTAGTGTATTTATTCTCCCACTTGGATGTCACTTCCACAAGCTTTAAATTGAGGGCCAGGTTGTCAGGATGGGTAATGTACTGTACACATTAATTACAAGTACTCCTAAAGATACACTTCATTTTAACTAGCTAAATCCTGTGTAACAACTAGTAATTACATTGTACTTGGCTAACATTACATGTACTATGCTTTGCAATAGTGTCTTATTCTTCATCTGGGACTTGTATTTATTATGGATCCCATTTAGCTGCTGCCAAGGCAGCAGCTACACTTCCTGGGATCCAGCAAAATTAAGGCAGTTCATACAATTTAAAAAACATGACAATACATTCACAGATTTCACAACACACTGTGTGCCCTCAGGCCCCTACTCCACCACTACCACATATCTACAGTACAAAAATCCATGTGTACGTGTGTGTATAGTGCGTATGTTATCGTGTGTGTATGTATGCATGTGTCTGCGCCTATATTTGTGTTGCTTCACAGTCCCCGCTGTTCGATAAGGTGTTTTTTAAATCTAATTGTACTACTTGCATCAGTTACTTGATGTGGGAAAGAGTTCCATGTAGTCATGGCGCTATGTAGTACTGTGCGCCTCTCATAGTCTGTTCTGGACTTGGGGACTGTGAAGAGACCTCTGGTGGCATGTCTTGTGGGGTATGCATGGGTAAAAGTAAGTGTTACCGGCATCTCTTCTTTATGTATACGTTGATGTGCTTTAAAAAACCCTAGAGCACCCCTGTGGAAATCAAATTAGCATCATAATAACAATCCCCATCAAAATCTGTCTGTTTAAGCTAGAGATGTATTTTTTGCATGGGCTGCGTCTCAATCCACCACATCCGCTGATGTCAGCCTTCCTCATCTGCGGTGGAAGAACTACAGTGTTGTTTGTCAGACCAGGAGACTTCTGTCTGTAGCGTCCGAGAAGTTTGGCCTACACATCGAAAGGTGAGACTCACCAACAAGTTCATGTCTGTTGTTTCGCTCTAGGACGCCTACAAGTGAAGGTAGCAGGTACCAGTCTAAAACATTTGTGGAAGTAAATATTGAAGTACTTAGTGCCCAAAAAAGGTGTTAAATATGTTTGACTTATCTTTCTTAATATAGAACAGAAACTTAAAAACCAACTTCCCTTTGAAAATGATTAGCAATATCATCCCCCACTCACTATCACAAGGGTTAGCAAATGTCAGGGTCAATTCCATTTAAATTACAGTCAATTCACAAAGTAACCCAAATTCCAATTCCACATTTTCCTCATTAATTTACAGATGGATACACTGCTGATTGGCAATGATGTTTAGATATCCTGTGGCATTCAAAAGTTGCTGCACTTTTATCAAGAGAACCAATATGTGCCATGAAAACACACCATCACCACCAGCCTGAAACACTGACACACAGCTTGGATGCATGTACTCATGTTTTTTCCCATACCCTAGTCCTCCCATCAGTACAAAACTCATCAAATCAGGCAATGCTTTTCAAATTCTCCACTGTCCAGTGTTTTCATTCCATAGCCCACTGCAACTGCAGTTTCTTGCTGAAAGCTAATGGGGATCTATAATAAATACACAAAAACTACATAATTAAGGATCATAGCGTTCAGTCAATGTCATGGAAATAGCTGGTGTCCATAATGTTTTGTACACACAGTGTATGTTGTGTCTAACAGCTCATTCCCACAGAAAACTGCAGAAGGAATCAGTACCACCCAGTCAACCATCAGACTCCATTGTGAGACGCCTCAAAGAGGATATTCAACCCTAAGGGCAAATCCAAGGTCATCTCAATATCATTACAGTAGAAGCTATCTAAGCACACCAAAACTGACAAGGTGCACACTGAAGTAAAGATAGGTTAACATTCTATAACGCTTCCGTTCCTCTTCACAGTTCTCTCACAGTGAGAAACAATAGGATTACAATAGAGTGTTCTACGCTTTCTTCATTTGATCCAATTAACTGTTACCACTTCTTTTATGATATGTGAATTAAGTGGAGTGACTAATCTTAGCTGGTCTGAGAGAACTGATGAGGATTTCACCTTTATACATTGGTTTCTCTTTAAGGTGCCCATTTGAGAAAAACTCTTTCCACAGTCAGAGCAGGAGTAAGGCTTCTCTCCTGTGTGTGTTCTCTGATGACCTTTTAGCTCAGTTGATGTTGTGAAGCATTTTACACAATTAGAGCAGGAGTAAGGCTTATCTCCTGTGTGTGTTCTCTGATGAACTATTAACTAATTTGATGTTCTGAAGCATTTTACACAGTCAGAGCTGGAGTAAGGCTTCTCTCCTGTGTGTGTTCTCTGGTGAACTTTTAGCCCAGTTGATGTTCTGAAGCATTTTACACAATCAGAGCAGAAGTAAGGCTTCTCTCCTGTGTGTGTTCTCTGATGAACTTTTAGCCCAGCTGATGTTGTGAAGCATTTTACACACTCAGAGCAGGAGTAAGGCTTCTCTCCTGTGTGTGTTCTCTGATGAACTTTTAGCCCAGCTGATGTTGTGAAGCATTTTACACACTCAGAGCAGGAGTAAGCCTTCTCTCCTGTATGTATAGGTTCATGTGTTTTTAAGTGGCCCAGTCGAGAGAAACTCTTTCCGCAGTCAGAGCAGGAGTAAGGCTTCTCTCCTGTGTGTATAAGTTCATGTGTTTTTAAGTGGCCCAGTCGAGAGAAACTAGCCCCACAGTCAGAGCATAAGTAAGGCTTCTCTCCTGTGTGTGTTCTCTGATGAACTTTTAGCTCAGTTGTTGTTTTTAAAAAATGTCCACAGTCAGAGCAGTAGTAAGGCTTCTCTCCTGTGTGTGCTCTCTGGTGAACTTTTAGCTTAGTTGAAGTTTTGAAGCATTTTACGCAATTAGAGCAGGAGTAAGGCTTCTCTCCTGTATGTATACGTTCATGTATTTTTAAGTGGCCCAGTCGAGAGAAACTCTTTCCACAGTCAGAGCAGGAGTAAGGCTTCTCTCCTGTGTGCACTCTGTGATGAACTGTCAGAGCCTTTGATGTTGTGAAATTCTTCCCACAGTCAGTACAGGAAAACAGATTCTCTCCTGTGTGTATTTTTAGGTGTATTTTTAACTTTGATAGAATTGAGAAACTCTCCTCACAATGTGGGCAGTGGTGAGACCTCTTAGCTCTGTGATCTTCCTGCTGTTGCTCTCTGGATGTAGAGAATGTCTCAACATGGTCTCCTGTGTGAACAACATCAGAAGAACCAATCAGTTGGTGGATTATACATGTCAATCAAGTATATTTTATGAAGCCCTTTTTACATCAGAAGTTGTCAGAAAGTGCTTTACAGAAACCCAGCCTAAAACCCCAAAGAGCAAGCAATGCAGATGTAGAAGCCATATCATCCTCCACTCACTATCACAAGGGTTAGTGTCATCCTCCACTCACTATCACAAGGGTTAGTAACTACACAGACTCATTTAATAGAACTTTAAAATACTGCCAGTTTGTCTACTTGACTTCTTTAATCTACTCTCTGAGCACTCCAGATAGCCCAGTGAATAAAAACACATGCTGGCAATACTGGTGTCAAACCATGTAAGTGTCAGTAGCATGAAATAATATCTACCTTCTCATTGAAACAGTTCATCATGAAACAGTTCTACTGCAACTTTTCATGCACAGTGAGAAGTTGGAACGAATAACACAAACTTAGTTAGATAGAACCTGCTCTTACCATGAGAAACAGATTTCCCAATCTTCTCCTCCTCTTCTTCATCTTTAATGTTGACATTCAGCTCCAGTGTTTGACTGCAGTCTTCCAGCTTCACTGATGCCATCTCTGGATCCTGCTTAGCAAACTGGGCTCCACTGTCACAATCAGGACCCAGTGACTGTAGGTTTGGACTCAGTGTGGAAGGAGAGAGGCAGGCTGGGTTTGTCCTCACTGTTGATGTTACCGGCCTCATACTTAATTCTAGTCGTCCTGTAGTAACAATGAGAAACAGACACAAAAAGTTAGTGTCTTGACAGTTCTGACACTTTCTTTATTCTCTAAAAATATACTCATCTTGTTAAATTATCTAATTCAGTGCTTGACTTGGACTGAAATAGGTGCTAATACTCATTTTGGGTGCCGGTACTGTTTATATTAAGGTGCAGGATCTCCACAATACTTTTGAGCTAATATAAGAGGAACATGAGCTCAAGCACTAGATATTTGAGGTGCCGGTACTTAACCTAACCACCTACTTATTCAAGTGGTTCTTTATTTTTACTATTTTTTACATTGTATAATAATAGTGAAAACATCACAACTATGAAATAACACATATGGAATCATGTAGTAACCTAAATATATCTTATATTTGAGATTCTTCAAAGTAAGCGACCTTTGCCTTGATGACAGCTTTGCACACTCTTGGCATTCTCTCTACCAGCTTCATCTGGTATTCACCTGTAATGCATTTCAATTAACAGGTGTGCCTTGTTAAAAGTTAAATTGTGGAATTTCTTAATGCGCTTGAGCCAATCAGTTGTGTTGTGACAAGGTAGGGGTGGTATCCAGAAGATAGGCCTATTTGGTAAAAGACCAAGTCCATATTATTGCAAGAACAGCTCAAATAAGCAAAAGGGAAACAACAGTCCATCATTACTTTAAGATTCTTCAAGTGCAGTCGCAAAAACCATAAAGCGCTATGATGAAACTGGCTCTCATGAGGAACGTCACTGGAAAGGGGAAGACCCAGAGTTACCTCAGCAGCAGAGGATAAGTTCATTAGAGTTACCTGCCTCAGAAATTGCAACCCAAATAAATGCTTCACATAGTTCAAGTAACAGACACATCTCAACATAAACTGTTCAGAGGAGACTGTGTGAATCAGGCCTTCATGGTCGAATTGCTGGAAGGAAACCACTACTAAAGGACACCAACATGAAGAAGAGACTTGCTTGGGCCAAAAAACATGAGCAATGGACATTAGGCCGGTGGAAATCTGTCCTTTGGTCTGATGTGTCCAAATTTGAGATTTTTGGTTCCAACCGCAGTGTCTTTGTGAGACGCAGAGTAGGTGAACGGATGATCTCTACATGTGTGGTTCCAACCGTGAAGCATGGAGGAGGTGGTGTTACAGTGCTTTTCTGGTGATTTATTTAGAATTCAAGGCACACTTAACCAGCATGGCTACCACAGCATTCTGCAGCGATACGCCATCCCATCTGGTTTGCGCTTAGTGGGATTATCATTTGTTTTTCAACAGGACAATGACCCAACACAACTCCAGACTGTGTAAGGGCTATTTGACCAAGAAGGAGAGTGATGGAGTGCTGCATCAGATGACCTGGCCTCCACAATCAACCGACCTCAACCCAAATGAGATGGTTTGGGATGAGTTGGACCACAGAGTGAAGGAAAAGCAGCCAACAAGTGCTATGCTGTGAACTTTTTCAAGATTGTTGGAAAAGCATTCCAGGTGAAGCTGGTTGAGAGAATGCCAAGAGTGTGCAAATCTGTCATCAAGGCAAAAATCTAAAATATATTTTGATTTGTTTAACACTTATGGTTACTACATGATTCCATATGTGTTATTTTATAGTTTAGATGTCTTCACTATTATTCTACAATGTAGAAAATGGTAAAAAGTAAGAAAAACCCTTAAATGAGTAGGTGTGTCCTAACGTTTGACTGGTGCTGTATGTTTGCCACTGCTTGACAAAAAAAAAGAGAACTAGTTAGATAGAACCTGCTCTTACCATGAGAAACAGATTTCCCAATCTTCTCCTCCTCTTCTTCATCTTTAATGTTGACATTCAGCTCCAATGTTTGACTGCAGTCTTCCAGCTTCACTGATGCCATCTCTGGATCCTGCAGTGCAAACTGGGTTCCACTGTCACAATCAGGACCCAGTGACTGTAGGTTTAGACTCAGTGTGGAAGGAGAGAGGCAGGCTGGGTTTGTCCTCACTGTTGATGTTACCGGCCTCAGACTTCAATCTGAGTCGTCCAGTAGTAATATAGAGAAACGGACACAAAAGTTAGTCTTGACAGTTCTGGCACTTTCTTTATTCTCTAAAAATATATTAGATCAGGTAGCTAAGCATTGACAACAAAACATTTATTAATTTCACATTAGACACAAATTGCACACTTTAAATTAAACAACGTAAGTGCACTTAACGTATAGTAGATTTCAGAAATTCACATAATTGACTCAAAAACCATTTAGTACAAGGTTGCAGTTTGTTTTATGCAGCACTATGTAATATTTTCCTGAATAACGTTGTCTTCACTGTATTATTTCAATCAAAAAACAATTGTATTTATTTATAGGTATAACTTCACAAGCCCTTAATTCATTAGATTGCTGACTGTTTGAAATGCAGTGTATTTGACCTTTAATTGTACAACACTTACTTAGAGAAAAACTAAATTAAGAAATCACCCATACGTTTGAAAAAACTCAAGATACAGCTGTATGATTTAGTCCATATTGCCCAGCCCTAACAGAGTACATTAGAGTAGAATACAATACAGTACGTTATACTGTACTATAATCTGTACTGTTGTACTGTACTGAACTAAACTTCTCTTTCCTGTACTCTGCTGTACTGTACTTTCCAATCTTGTGAAACAGTAGCTATGTTTCCAATAACTTGTCCAGTGACTTTTTTCTGGACATTTAGAAAAAGTTTGCAAAGAAAATAGCCATAGACAATTGCCCTCTAGGGTGAGTTTCCATGTAACTATCTTGTGTCGATAAAAACAGCTGGACGTAATGACTCACCCTGTAACGTCAAAATGGTTTGGCAATCATCATTTATTTAAAAAACACTGTTTCAATCCTCACTTGTCAGAATAAAGAAACTTTGACAAAAGAAAAACCCACCCGTCCAACGATTAAAAATGTTGTCGAGCTTTAGAACATTCCTCCTATATCTGCCGTTTCCATTACACACGGTGCAAAGATTTTTTTTGTTGCAACATTGCTTTTGTCGAATGCACCTGAGTCAATGGAAACCTGCCTAATGATGTCTGAGTGATTGGTTCAGATTTGGTCCGGTCTAATGTTTGGGCCAAGTCAGTTAAGAACAAATTCTTATTTACAATGATGGCTTACACCGGCCGACGCTGGGCAAATTTTGCACCGCCCTATGCGACTCCCAATCACGGCCGGATTGTGATACAGCCTGGAATCCAACCAGGGTCTGTAGTGACAGATGCAGTGTCTTAGACCGCTGCGCCACTCGGGAGCCCTGTGACTAATCATTTTGTCTATTTAAGCTCTGAAAATGCCTATCAGCTACCCAACTTTATCAGGAGTTGTCCTGAGCCTATTTGCAATGAGAAACAATGCATTTGCACAGCGGGAAATGCAGAAGTATATAATTTTTTGCTATGATCATCTCGTCAAAAATGTACAGAGACAAACTTGAAACCACTGATTATCATGACAATTTAGCTGACAGGGTTAAACTCCAGGACAACAGTGGTTTCAGAGTCCTGCAATAGAGTGAAGACTCTAATATTTGTGTAAACTCTACATAGTTGTGTTCTGTGGGTGTCACTGAGTAGGCTGAACAATACATAGGTAGGGCTGTACAGTGCAATATGAATGTCCAATACAAACAAAAGAAACAGCATACTCAACTGGCGTAACGCGGTAAGGACCAAGAACGGGGTCGATATGGACCACGGGTCACAAAAAAATTATATAATAATACTGTTTTGGTTGGGCTTCAACCCCTGGTATCATATAAAACACACATAAGACATGGAAACATGTAGAATTGCTTAAAAACAGCAACAACTAAACATCTCAGCCCTGTCGTAAAATGTGTAGAATTACAGGATATTAGCTTTAAAACTGCTAAATGTTCTCTCCGCCAACAAGAGGGTTGTGAACAGTTTGGGGTCACAAGTTGGGGGTTTGTTACTACGCCAATAAATGACTATATCCATCCGGACCTTTGCCACCTAGGAAATGTGTTTGACCGGACCTTCTCAAATGGTACTGGAGTACCCCTGCAATAGACTGACTGGGAAGGTGATTTTTCACAGTTAAAGTCCTGCAATAAGAGCTAAGACGCTAATATTTGTATAAACTCTTGAGAATAGTTTTCTGTGGGTGTCACCCGTTCCATGGGTACACAATCCAACCCGTTTCATAAGTGCATATATGAAAGCCCCCAATGCAATTATGTGGTCTTATACTTCCACAGTGGGATTTCAACCGTTTTTCGCCCTGTTTATTTTCAAAATAATTAGTTTTTGTAATTCATTTTAAATTAAGTAACAAGGTTTGACATGATTCCAATATTTTGTATCCGTTTGCATCACTTTCAATGAGGGCCTTTTATTTTGAGGGCGAACCGCAAATTCCAATATTGTGGTTAATCGTTATTATGACTAGCTTCACATACATAGGGACAAGCGGGTACCAGGGCTGCGTCCAGCAGGAGGACGGAGACGTTGGCCACATTCAGATAGAAACGTATTATGTAGAGCGAACATGCCTCTGATTCTAAGGAATCATGTCAGTTCTATTCAGGGTATTTCTATCTGCAACTTTCCAAAACGTTTTTGTACTGAACATGCCCAGGCGAAACGCACTGACCTATATACGAACCTGGAAAGCCTCACAAATGAAAACGTTCTTCAATCACTCAGATTGACACAAACATTACACAAAACCTTTCCCTTAATGTGATAATACCTTGACTGATTTGTTCTAACATGTTATGACGTTATTTCGACATTAGACAGTTTAAACGTGCTATTACATACCTGTAGTAATAAAGAGAAACGAAAAGCACAGTCCTGTCGTTTTCTTTGTTATGAAGAATGTTGCGCGCCTCCCCGGAAGTTCCTCTTCCCCAACTACCACAATGCAACAGCGACATCTTCTTCTTCTTCTTCTTCTGTGTGTTTTATGGCAGACTACATCCAAAAGTTGTATTGCCGCCACCAACTGGACGGTTTGAAACCACAAAATAAATTAAATAAAAAATACATCCATACTTGATAGTGATACTAACTTACTCCACCCTAATAAAAATAGTACATTGCCAAAACAAACAAAACTCCCATTTCTTCCTTCCTTTAAATCTCCATATCTCCCTTCTCAGTCTCTAGGACCTGAGATGGTAGTATGGCTTTTGACAATATTCCATGTAACTCTTTTGCCAATAAATCTTTCAGCCCCAGGAACCGTTCTGCCGCAACCACAATGATTTCCACCTTGGCAGTGCCGTTAATCACCATTGCGATAAAGGCCACAAAGTCCACCTTTTTAACCTTTAAAATGTCAGGATCATCTTGTTGAAAGGCAACCCCTGCAGCTTGCATTGAAGGCTTATCCACCACCATTATATTTACTGTAAAGATAACCCCCAACAACTACAATGATTCAGTAGATCAGTAATGTTACAGTACTCTAGCATGTCTCACAGCTGCTTATGCTGACAAAACATGTTAGTGAATAGGTCAGATTTAGCTTTGTGATGCTCATTTAAACTTCCTGTCTTGTTCAGCTTCAGAACAACAGTAAATATGTCACTTCAAACATAGTTTTTTGGTAATTCATTACACAAAAGAGAAGAGCTTGACTAGAACACATTCATATACATACTATTTTTCATTGGCAGATAAATTAAACAGGCTTGAATTAAGCCTTAATGACTATTAATGACTAAAATAACTCATCTAGTTTTAAAATACAATTTAATAAACAAAAAGTATCCACCCAAACTAATGGTGAAAACTGATCATCACACCATCTCTATCTGATACATGTTGTATCTACTAGCTCATTCCCACAGAAAACTACAGAGGGAAGCAAAACCACCCAGTCAACCAGCTTCACAGAGGATATTCAACCCTAAGGGCATATCCAAGGTAATCTCAATATCTTTACAATAGAAGCTAACAAATCACACCAAAACTGACCAGGTGAACACTGTAAAGAAAAGTAAAGAAAGGCTAACATTCTATAACAGTTCCTTTCCTCTAAAACAGTTCTCTCACAGTGAGAAACAATAGGATTACAATAGAGTGTGCTACGATTTCTTGAGAATTAAGTGATGGAATGATTTTAATCTTAGCTAGTCAGACAACTGATGAGGATTCTCACATTCATGTGGCCATGTTGAGAGAAACTCTTCCAATAGTCAGAGCAGGAGTACCAGATCCCTTGATATTTTACAGCTCTTCCCACAATCAGAGCAGGGAAATAGATTATCTCCTGTGTGTATTTTTAGGTGTATTTTTTTAGCTTTGATAGAATTGGGAAAATCTCCTCACAATGTGGGCAATGGTGAGACCTCTTAGCTCTGTGATCTTCCTGCTGTTGCTCTCTGGATGTAGAGAATGTCTCAACATGGTCTCCTGTGTGAACAACATCAGAAGAACCAGTCAGTTGGTGTGATTTACATCAATCACATTTATTTTATAAAGCCCATTTTACATCAGCCGTTGTTACAGAGTACTTCACAGATACCCTAACCCAGTCCTTCTCAAATAGTGGGGCGCCCGTGGAACATGCTTTTTTTCCCCGCAGGGAGTAGTTTTTTTTTGCACCGAACAAGAGCACAGAGTAGGAGATATGAAGTGCAGATAACAAACCCTTAAGAGACACCATGGAAAAATATTTCACAGGGATGAAAATAAAGGCGGAGAGAGACGGAGATAATGAGACAAATGTAAGTCTCCCGAAAGCTAAGACGAGGAAATATGACGAAGCGTATGTAGCGCTTGGCTTCACTGTGACTACGGTGGGAGACGAGGAAAGACCGGTATGTTTACTGTGTCTAAAAATGTTGGCTGCGGACAGCATGAAGCCAAATAAATTAAGGTGTCACTTAAAGACATTACACCCCAATCACGCTGATAAGCCGCTTGAGTTTTTTCAGCGAAAACGTGCCGAATATTGCCAACAATCGTCCCGCTTTGTGAATGCTACTTCAGTAAACCAGCGAGCACTGTTAGCATCATATAAGGTGGCGTACCAAATTGCTCAGTGCAAAAAAAAACACTTCATAGCAGAGGAGCTGATACTGCCTGCATCATTAGACATGGTCTCTGTCATGCTGGATGACGCAAGTGCTGCAAAAATAAAAACTATCCCTCTGTCCAATGACACTGTCGCCAGATGTATAAATGACATTTCTAACGATCTTAAAGAACAGCTGGTAGATAGACTCAAAGACAAACGTTTTGCCTTACAGTTCGATAAAGCAACTGACGGCAACAAAGACTGTTTGTTTATGGCTTATGTACGATTTGACATGACAAACTCCTTGTGTGAGGATCTACTTTTTTGTAAATATGTCAGAGACAGAGCCACAGCTGAAGAGCTATTCAAAATGCTGGACTGCTTCCTGACTGAGAATGGGCTAAAGTGGGAGAACTGCATTGGTGTTTGCAGTGATGGTGCACAGACCATGGCAGGGATGAGAAAAGGACTTCGGGCACTCATCAAGAAGGCCTCACCTAATGCTGAGTGGACACACTGTATTATACACAGAGAAGCACTGGCATCAAGGCACATTTCCTCTGAATTAAATAATAATAATAATAATAATTAAGTGAGGTTATGACTGACATTGTAGGTGTAGTCAATTTTATAAAGACCAGACCACTAAAAACAAGAGTCTTCTCTGCTATCTGTGAGGAGATGGGAGCTGAACATCAAGCTGTGCTGTTTCACAGTGAAGCAGGGTGGCTGTCACGAGGAAAAGTCTTGTCCCGAGTTTTTGAGCTCAGAGAGCAGATAAGAATGTTTTCGGAGCAGGAGCACAAGTATGACCTCGCAGAAAAATTTAGTGATGAGAACTTCCTGGCAAAACTGGCCTACCTGAGTGACATATTTGGAAAGCTAAATGAACTAAATCTACAGCTTCAAGGGAAAGATAAACACCTCCCTCAGGTCACAGACAAGATCAGCTCTTTCACTCGAAAGCTTGCAATGTGAGGCAGGCGACTTGATGAAGGACATACTGATTCATTCGAGAACCTGCATGAATTTGTTGACACTACTGACTATGATGCCACCTCAGTGATTCCATATATTAAGGAGCATATTTCATCACTGATGGGATTCTTTAAAAAGTACTTCCCTGAAAACATTTCCCAATATGACTGGGTCAGAGATCATTTTAATGCACCAGCTCCAACTGGTTTCAGCTCTGCAGAGGAGGACCAGTTCATTGATATGACGTCTGACTCCACATTGAGACTGAGGTTCACATCACAGACACTGAGTGAATTCTGGCTGAGTGTAGAGAGGCAGTATCCACTCTTAGGGCAGAGGGCCATGGGCATTCTTCTTCCTTTTGCAACATCTTATCTTTGTGAGACTGGCTTCTCTGCTGTTGCTGCACTGAAGACCAAGTACAGGTCCCAGCTAAACATTGATCAGGAGCTGAGAGTTGCAGTATCATGCTTCAAACCCCGCTTCGAAAAGCTGTGCACTGCAAAACGTGCTCATTGTAGCCATTAATCCTGACTTCCTCATTTTGATTTTTTAAAAATCAGCACAAATTGTTTTATTCATTTTTGTTTTATAGGTCAGTGTTTCATATATTGTACTCCTGAGTTAATGTTGCTGATCAATTTGAATGTATTATTATGTATTGATTATATTTTATTTAATTTTTCAGTATCAAATGGTCAAAAAATATTTACAGTTTAAATAAGGCTTGAATTATTTTTTTAATTTCAGGCAAATCGATGCACTTTAAGTATTTTCTGTTACAGACTAAAACATGTTAATAAAGTTATTCTTTGTAAGTTGATCTATATTTATTTTTTGTTTTTTTGTTTTCTTTAATGTTAATAAGGATACAATGTTATGCAGAGGTGTACTTATAACAATTTTATAGACAAATGATACTATTTACAGTCGCAGCGGAGAGTTGGGCGGCGCGAAATGTTTACTTCATCCTAGGGGGGGCGTAACAGAAAATAATTGAGAAGCACTGCCCTAACCTAATGTATCAGGCGTAAAAGAAACGCCTAAACCAGGTCCACAGAAACCAGAAGCTTCCGGTTTTCAGGCTTTGCCTTCCTCTCTGCCTTTTCCCTGAAACACGGATGCTTCCGGTGTTTGTTGACTCCGCTGAGGGTGCAGGTACCGAGACTAAAACCCCAAAGAGCAAGCAATGCAGAAGCACAGTGGCTAGGAAAAACTCCCTAGAAGGAAGGAACCTAGGAAGAAACCTAGAGATGAACCAGGCTCTGAGCAGTGGCCAGTCCTCTTCTGGCTGTACTGGGTAACAAATGACTTAATATAAGTATGCTGTACAATACAGGGGAATAAAACTATTCTAAAGTGTTACGAGCCATATCATCCTCCACTCACTATCACAAGGGTTAGTAACCATCAGGGATGGGGTCAATTCCATATCAATTCACATTTTTAAATTGGACTAATTCAGCAGACACTCTTATCCAGAGTGACTTACAATAGTGCATTCATCTTAAGATAGCTAGGTGAGACAACAACGCATCACAATCGTATCAATTACATTTTCTAGGATGCAGAAAGGGAGTAGAGTAGGGTCCAGGAGGCAAAGTCAGAGTCATGAGAGAGCATAGGATAAAATAGGCGAGAGAAGCGGGAGAGAGAGAGCGAAGATTGCGGCGGTGCATGACCATCTGGGTTAGGGCTGAGTGGGAGGAGCATGACCATCTGGGTTAGGGCTGAGTGGGAGGAGCATGACCATCTGGGTTAGGGCTGAGTGGGAGGAGCATGACCATCTGGGTTAGGGCTGAGTGGGAGGAGCATGACCATCTGGGTTAGGGCTGAGTGGGAGGAGCATGACCATCTGGGTTAGGGCTGAGTGGGAGGAGCATGACCATCTGGGTTAGGGCTGAGTGGGAGGAACATGACCATCTGGGTTAGGGCTGAGTGGGTAGGTTGGAGGAGAGATGGAGAGAAAAGGAAACAAAGTAGGGGTCAGAGACTTGGAGGGGGGTTGCAGTGAGATTAGTAGGAGAACAGCCTCTAGTGAAGATGGGGTCACACAGTGGGAGGGGACTGGGAAAGGGTGAGGTCAAAAGAGGAAAGGTGTTTCCAGTAAACCAATTTTCCTGATTGAAAAACATTGAAGAGAATTGGAATTAGAATGACAGTGTACTTCCTGAATTGACTGGAATTTAAATGGAATTGACACCAACCCTGGCAACTACACAGACTCATTTCATAGAACTTCAAAACACTGGCAGTTTGTCTACTTCACTTCTTTAGTCTACTCTCTGATCACTCCAGACAGCCCAGTTAATAAAACAAATGCTGACAATACTGGTGTCATCCATGCAAGTCTCAGTAGCATGAAATAACATCTATCTTATCATCGAAACAGTTCTATAACAACTTTTCATGCACAACGATAAAACAAGCTTTGTTGTGTTGAGTTCTTCAGGGGTGTCAGAATGACAGAAGGAACTTATGGAGGTCTTACTATTGGAGATAACTCCTAGATGTAGATAGTACTATAGTGGCGGGCCCAACCCCAGACTTCTCTTTTATCAACCCAAAGGTTTTACTGTCTTCTCAGGAATTCAGCCTTCTCTGTGTTGCTCCCCAAATCCCCCTATTCTGAATGATGCATTATCTCACCATCCCCCATTCCGAATGATGCATTATCTCACCATCCCCCTTTCTGAATGATGCATTATCTCACCATCCCCCATTCTGAATGATGCATTATCTCACCATCCCCCATTCCGAATGATGCATTATCTCACCATCCCCCTTTCTGAATGATGCATTATCTCACCATCCCCCATTCCGAATGATGCATTATCTCACCATCCCCCTTTCTGAATGATGCATTATCTCACCACCCCCCATTCTGTCACACCTCTGAGCTCCTGTTGTGATAACATACTGTAGGTCTGATATCTGATTGGAAGTTAACTCAACAGTAATGCTATTGATCAACAACTCCGATTTTGAATCCAAACATGGTCAAATGGTTCTAAAAGGGTCTTAGCTTCAATGTGTCTTTCTCTTTTGTTCTTGACCTGCTGTGGTGAGATATATACTGAGTGAACAAAACATTAGGAACACCTTCCTAATATTGAGTTGCACCCCCTTCTGCCCTCAGAAAAGCCTAACTTTGTCAGAGCATGGACTCTACAAGGTGTCGAAAGCTGGATGTCCTTTTGGTGGTGGACCGTTCTTGATACCCACGGGAAACTGTTGAAACTGCGGGAAACTGTGTTGCAGTTCTTGACACACTCAAACCGGTGTGTCTGGTACCTACTACCATACCCTGTTCAAAGACACTTAAATATTTTGTTTTGCCCATTCACCCGCTGAATAAAACACATACACAAAAAATCTACACTGAAGTGGATTTAACAAGAGACATCGATAAGGGATCATAGCTTTCACCTGGTCAGTCTATGGCAGGGAAAGAAGCAGGTGTTCCTAATGTTTAATACACTCAGTGTACACTGTCTTTCTCTCTGCCCCTCTCCCATGAGCTATGGGCCACAACACAAGCTATGGATTCTCTCTATCCCATGAGCTATGGGCCACGACACAAGCTATGGATTCTCTCTATCCCATGAGCTATGGGCCACGACACAAGCTATGGATTATCTCTATCCCATGAGCTATGGGCCACAACACAAGCTATGGATTCTCTCTATCCCATGAGCTATGGGCCACAACACAAGCTATGGATTCTCTCTATCCCATGAGCTATGGGCCACAACACAAGCTATGGATTCTCTCTATCCCATGAGCTATGGGCCATGACACAAGCTATGGATTCTCTCTATCCCATGAGCTATGGGCCACGGCACAAACTATGGATTCTCTCTATCCCATGAGCTATGGGCCACGGCACAAACTATGGATTCTCTGTCTTTCTCTTCCTGTCTGATCATGTTTAGATACTTAATATTTTGTTAATGTCAGTATTGACTTGTAACTTAGGCGGAAGGTAACTGAAAGGTTGCTGGTTCGAATCCCAGAGCCGACTAGGTGAAAAATCTGTCGATGTGCCCTTGAGCAAGGCACATAACCCTAATTCCTCTAGAAATTAAAAAAATGTAAGTGAATCGTTCATTTTACAATGTCATTAAATCTATTTCTTGCTAGTCAACATCAACTCATTGCCTAATGCTTGCTTGCATATTTTAATCATCTTCATGGTGTCAGATAAACATTTTAGTAGACTTTGTTAATATATAAATTGAAGTATTTTCATGAGTAGCAGGTGAGGTGTACTGTATATTAGATCACTAAAGAACCTACTCTTACCCTGAGAAACAGATTTCCCAATCTTCTCCTCCTCTTCTTCATCTTTAATGTTGACATTCAGCTCCAGTCTTTGACTGCAGTCTTCCAGCTTCACTGATGCCATCTCTGGATCCTGCAGTGCAAACTGGGCTCCACTGTCACAATCAGGACCCAGTGACTGTAGGTTTGGACTCAGTGTGGAAGGAGAGAGGCATGCTGGGTTTGTACTCACTGTTAATTTGTACAATGGCTGCCTAAAATGCTGTGGTGCTTACTAACACAACAGGAAATATTGTGTTAGATGTGGGCCATCACATGAATTCTCAGCTCTTTCATATCAATGAATCACCCTCAAATGGACCATCAATACCAGAGTTCTACAATACTATTTACATTTAAGTCATTTAGCAGACTTATCCAGAGCGACTTACAGTTTGTGAATGTATACATGTTTTTATTTTTTTTATACTGGCCCCCGTGGGAAACCCACATCCCTGCCGGCCAAACCCTCCCCTACCTTGGACGACACTGGAACAATTGTGCGCCGCCCATGGGCTCGGACTCTAACCACGATCTCTAGTGGCACAGCTAGCACTGCGATGCAGTGCCTTAGACCACTGCGCCACTCGGGAGTCACATAATCAACTGGACATTACAACAGCCTGAACCTCAATATAGTCCTGGGCATATATTGAACTCTAACAATGGGGGATGGAAAGGGTCTGTTGAAATGAATACTGTAGTGGTGTGAGAAAGGTAACACAAGCTTCCTCTCTGGTTCCACTCCCCAATAGTAAGTGGGACATCTTAAAACACTTTAAAAAAATTAAAATAAAAAAATATATTTGTTGTTTTATTTCATTGTTACCTAAGAAGAAAACCTGTCTAAATCCTTTATGCTGAAAACATCTATTCATATGCATTATAGAAAATAATGGGGACTAGCAAATTGGATTGTCCCAATGGTGATGTGTTGAGGTGTAGTGACTTGCTTTGACTAGATAAATAATATAGAAGAGAAATTGGCTCAGTTAAAATGTTTCAAAAAATGTATACATAAATGTATACAAAATGTATAAAATGTATACAAAAATGTATATTTGGGTGCCGTGTTCAAAAGGCATATTTTGTATTTATATTGCTTTTTTAAATTTAACTTTTATATGAATATTTTCCCCAGTGATAAAACACAGTGCTAAAGGTTTTAAAACAGAGGCTGCCGTATGCATGTACATTACATCACCATCATCAAGCACTGGGAGAAGCGTTGCTTGAACAATCTTCCTTCTACTTTCCAAAGTGAAGCAGGATTTATTTCTATAAAATAGTTTTTTGGGGAACTGAGCAAATTATAGGTCTTGTAAGCGAAAACTTAAACTCTGTGAGGCTTTTCACCCTCTGATGTACCATCAATGCCAGAGTTCTACAAGACTGTTTACATAATCAACTGGGCATTTCAACAGTCTGTCCCTCAATATAGTCCTGGTCATATATTGTTTATCTTACTATTGTTATAACTGCTAACTTTTTAGCATTTGTGGCACAAATCCATTGCAAGTCAATTGATTGAAGTACAGTAGATTAATAAAGCTACAGTACTGCAGCTGGTGACAAAGCTGCGTATATTGAAAAAGTGCATAGGTCAAATGTATCTTTGTGATGCTCATTTCAGGTATTTTTTCCAGCTTCAGACAAATACTAAATATTTCACTTAAAATATAGTTTTGTTGTATTCAAAGATAGAGAAGAGAAGAGTTTGACCAACACAGATGAATGTCCAATCTTTGAGGACATGTCTACATTGTTAGAGTGGTCACATGCTGTAACGAGTGTCAGTGTAATGCGGTGGATCGAAGTCAGGCGCAGGACACAGAACTCGAAGAAACGTACTTTCCTGAACATGAGTAAAGACAATACAGAAATACCTCCACACAGGAAGGAACTAACCCGCTCACCAACGACACACGAAACGAAAAACAACCACGCACAAAACACATTGGGAGCCACTGGGTTAAATAGGGAAGGCGTGATTACAATAACGGGCAACAGGTGTCTGACATTAGACAACAGGTGCAACACAGAAACATAGATCGGCAGTAGCTAGTATTCCGGTGACGACGAACGCCGCAGCCTGCCCGAGCAAGGAGGAGGGGCAGCCTCGGCAGAATCCGTGACAAATAATGTATTTAATGGTGCTCCGTGGGATGTTCAAAGTTTCTGATATTTTTTTATCACCCAACCCTGATCTGTACTTCTCCACAACTTTGTCCCTGACCTGTTTGGAGAGCTCTTTGGTCTTCATGGTGCCGCTTGGTGGTGCCCCTTGCTTAGAGGTGTTGCAGACTCTGGGGCCTTTCAGAACAGGTGTATATATACTGAGATCATGTGACAGATCATGTGACACTTAAATAAAGTCCACCTGTGTGCAATCTAACTAATTATGTGACTTCTGAAGGTAATTGGATGCACCAGATCTTATTTAGGGGCTTCATAGCAAAGGGAGTGAATACATATGCACGCACCACTTTTCCGTTATTTATTTTTTATAATTTTTTGAAACGTTATTTTTTTAATGTCACTTCACCAATTTGGACTATTTTGTGTATGTCCATTACATGAAATCCAAATAAAAATCTGTTTAAATTACAGGCTGTAATGCAACAAAATAGGAAAAACGCCAAGGGGGATGAATACTTTTGCAAGGCACTGTGCATGACTTCTAGTTGTAAAATAGTGAAATACTCCTTTAATGGAGCGGTAGGTGCTATGAAAGGTTTCACATACAAAAAACGTTCTTGTAGTAGCTAGTATTCCGGTGACGACGAACGCCGCAGCCTGCCGGAGCAAGGAGGAGGGGCAGCCTCGGCAGAATCCGTGACACATGCCAATCTGTTCCATATAATAGACAGTCTTTGGAACAGTGGAAAGCTGCATGGCCCCTTGGTTGTTGCTAAGCATGCAATCTTCTTCTATGGTGTTTATTGGTGGTGTTCAGACCAACGTTAAAGGCGCATCACTGCCACCTTCTGGGCTGGAGTGTGATAGAGACATGTTCTGTCCTGGTGAGATCACAGGGTCAACGACAACTTGGTATGAGTGTAGTCACTCCAGGCACTCAGCCCATGAGAACCATTCATACTGTCAGATAAAATATGGAAGAACTGAATACAACCATAAGAACCATTCATACTATCAGATCTAATATGGAAGAACTGAATACAACCATAAGAACCATTCATACTGTCAGATCTAATATGGAAGAACTGAATACAAAAGAGAAGGAGAGGTTGACCAGTACATATAAATGTACAAACGTTATTTTTCATTGGCAGATCAATGCAGTTTTCCAAACATATTCATCATCAGTTTTTTTGTAAGATTTTAACTAACTGAACAAAAATATAAACACAACATTCAACAATTTTACAAGGGTACAGTTCATATAAGGAAATCAGTAAATTGAAATACATTCATTAGGCCCTAATCTATGGATTTCACATGACAGGGGCCCACCCATCAGCCAATAAGAATGATTTTTCCACACTAAAAGGGCTTTATTACAGATAGAAATACTCCTCAGTTTCATCAGCTGTCCGGGTGGCTGGTCTCAGATGATCCTGCAGGTGAAGAAGCCAGATGTGGAGGTCCTGGGCTTGCACGGTTACACGTGGTCTGTGGCTGTGAAGCCAATTGGACGTTCTGCCAAATTCTCGGTAGATAAATTTACATTCAATTCTCTGGCAACAGCTCTGGTGAACATTCCTGCAGTCAGCATGCCAATTGCGCACTCCCTCAAAATGTAGACATCTGTGGCATTGTGTTGTGTGACAAAACTTCTCATTCTAGAGTGGCCTTTTAACTGAGGTTAGAGTCTACGTGGTCCTCTGTAGCTCAGCTGGTAGAGCACGGCGCTTGTAACGCCAAGGTAGTGGGTTCGATCCCCGGGACCACCCATACACAAAAAATGTATGCACGCATGACTGTAAGTCGCTTTGGATAAAAGCGTCTGCTAAATGGCATATTATTATTATTTATTATTATTGTACAAGGTGCACCTGTGTAATGATCATGCTGTTTAATCAGCTTCTTGATATGCCACACCTGTCAGGTGGATGGATTATCTTGGCAAAGGGGAAATCCTCACTAACAGGGATGGAAAAAAATGTGTGCACAAAATTTGAGATTATTAAGCTTTTTATGCGTATGGAAAATTTCTGGGATCTTTTATTTCAGCTCATGAAACATGGGACCAACACTTCACATGTCAAGGTTATATTTTTGTTTAGAAGACAATTTACTAAACACGTAGTCATTTCATTTTAATTGTCACATGCTTGGTAAACAACAGGTGTAGACTAAGAGTGAAATGTTGATTTCCCTACAATGGAGAATATAATACAACAATTAATACACGATGAGCAATGGTAGCTTGGCTATATACATGGGGTGCCAATACCTAGTCAATGGTAGCTTGGCTATATACATGGGGTGCCAATACCTAGTCAATGATAGCTTGGCTATATACATGGGGTGCCAATACCTAGTCAATGATAGCTTGGCTATATACATGGGGTGCCAATACCTAGTCAATGATAGCTTGGCTATATACATGGGGTGCCAATACCTAGTCAATGATAGCTTGGCTGGGTGCCAATACCTAGTCAATAATAGCTTGGCCATATACATGGGGTGCCAATACCTAGTCAATGGTAGCTTGGCTATATACAGTGCAATCTGAAATTATTCAGACACCTTGACTTTTTCCACATTTTATTACGTTACAGACATATTCTAAAATTGATTTAACAGTTTTTTCCCCTCATCAACCTACACACAATACCCCATAATGTCAAAGCAAAAGACAGGTTTTTAGTTGTTTTTCCTAATTTATTAATAAAGAACAGAAATATCAAATTTACATAAGTATTCAGACCCTTTACTCAGTACTTTCTTGAAGCACCTTTGGCAACAATTACAGCATCAAGTCTTCAATGCTGCAGACATTTTTTGGTACCCTTCCCCAGATCTGTGCCTCGATACAATCCTGTCTCGGAGATCTACGGTCAATTCCTTCGACCTCATGGCTTGGTTTTTGCTCTGACATGCACTGTCAACTGTGGGATGTTATATAGACAGGTGTGTGCCTTTTCAAACCATGTCCAATCAATTGAATTTATCTCAGGTGGACTCCAATCAAGTTGTAGAAACATCTAAAGGAAGATCAATGGAAACAGGATGCACCTGAGCTAAATTTCGAGATTCATTTTATTTCTAATAAATTTGCAAAATTGTCTAAACCTGTTTTCGTTTTGTCATTATGGGGTATTGTGTGTAGACTAATGAGGGAATTTTTATTTTTTTAATCAATTTTACAATAAGGCTGTAACGTATTTTCTTGTTGAAAAAGTCAAGGGGTCTGAATACTTTCAGAATGCACTGTATAGACACTAACTATTTCACTTTAAACAGTTTGTTATATTTATGCACAAGAGAAGAAGAGGTTGCCCAGCACAAACTCATGTACAAACATGATTTTTCATTACATATTTGTAATTTAGCAGATGCTCTTATCTAGAGCGACTTTTAGGACCAATTTGGGTTAATTGCCTTGCTCAAGGCCACAACGACAGATTTTGGACCTAATTGGCACGGGATTCAAACCAGCGACCTTTTAGTTACTGGCCCAACACTCTTAACCGCTAGGCCACCTGCCGCCAGATCAATTAACTTCTATACAGTTATCCAAATACATTCATCATCAATTACTAAAATAATTAATCTGGTATTAAAAGACAATTTAATGAACACAAGTAAAAAAATAATGAGGGGATGTAGCTCAGTTGGTAGAGCATGGCGTTTGCAACGCCAGGGTTGTGGGTTTGATAAAATAATGTATACCTGTAAGTCGCTCTGGATAAGTGCGTCTACTAAATGACTCTAGTATTGAATCTAGTTTTAAAAGACAATTTAATTAACACAAGTAGTCAATTCATAGCCTGTTAATCATTAAACAAAAGTTGTTTAGTAATATAAAATAATCCACCCAAACTAATGCTGAAAACTGATCATCACACAATCTTTATCTGATATACACTGAGTGCACAAAACATTAGGAACACCTTCCTAATATTGAGTTGCAACCCCCTTCGAGTTTGAGTTGATTTATTCTTGCTCACCGATAAAACTGAAGAAATGCAGAATTTACATGACTAATAACTACAAAACACTCATTTTAAAATACATAACACAATACGTGACATAAGTAGAATACAGAACGCTTGAAACATTACAGGACATTTTTCATGATGGAAATTGAAATATTAAAATGTGATTTAAAAAAAAGATTTTGGGAGTTATTATGCAGTCTGATAGCAGTGGGTAGAGTGGCGTTTCGCAGGCAGTTTGTACGGGCAGTTATACAGGACAGTTTGTGGCTTTTTCTCAGGAGCCTGGTGGTGCAGTTACCTCTTCTTGGAGGGTGCAGGTCATTCAGTGGATGGTCAAGAGTGTGCATGTCCTTCACCAGGTGCACTGCAGCCTGTTCTCGCCTGCTCTGCAGTGACGGGAGCTGTGGTTGGACTGCTCCACCTCTGGAGATGATCCTCAAGGCCCTCCTCTGCACCCTGTCTAGTTGGGCCTGCTGCTTTTTACTGCATCCAACTAACAGCACTCCACTGTATTCCAGACAAGGCCTGGCCAGTATAGTATAGACTGTGACCAGATCTTCAGTAGGACATTTCTGGCAAGAACAGTCAAAAAAGGCATTTTGAGGCCTTTCTCATTGACTGCTCCACGTGTCACCACTGAGGTTAGAGTCTAGAGTCGTGGTCAAAAGTTTTGAGAATGACACAAGTATTGTTCTTCACAAAGTTCGCTGCTTCAGTGTTATGAGATATTTTTGTCAGATGTTACTATGGTATACTGAAGTATAATTACAAGCATTCCATAAGTGTCAAAGGATTTTATTGACAATTACATTAAGTTTATGCAAAGAGTCAATATTTACAGTGTTGACCCTTCTTTTTCAAGACCTCTGCAATCCGCCCTGGCATGCTGTCAATTAACTTCTGGGCCACATCCTGACTGATGCAGCCTATTCTTGCAAAATCAATGCTTGGAGTTTGTCAGAATTTGTGGGTTTTTGTTTGTCCACCCGCCTCTTGAGGATTGACCACAAGTTCTCAATGGGATTAAGGTCTGGGGAGTTTCCTGGCCATGGACCAACATTTTCGATGTTTTGTACCCAGAGCCACTTAGTTATCACTTTTGCCTTATGGCAAGGTGCTCCATCATGCTGGAAAATGTATTGGTCGTCACCAAACTGTTCTTGGATGGTTGGGTGAAGTTGCTCTCTGAGGATGTGTTGGTACCATTCTTTATTCATGGCTGTGTTCTTAGGCAAAATTGTGAGTGAGCCCACTCCCTTGGCTGAGAAGCAACCCCACAAATGAATGGTCTCAGGATGCTTTACTGTTGGCATGACACAGGACTGATGGTAGCGCTCACCTTGTCTTCTACGGACAAGGTGTTTTCCGGATGCCCCAAACAATCGGAAAGGGGATTCATCAGAGAAAATGACTTTACCCCAGTCCTCAGCAGTCCAACCCCTGTACCTTTTGCAGAATATCTGTCTATCCCTGATATTTTTCCTGGAGAGAAGTGGCTTCTTTGCTGCCCTTCTTGACACCAGGCCATCCTCCAAAAGTATTTGCCTCACTGTGTGTACAGATGCACTCACACCTGCCTGCTGGCATTCCTGAGCAAGCTCTGCACTGGTGGTGCCCCGATCCCGCAGCTGAATCAACTTTAGGAGACGGTCCTGGCGCTTGCTGGACTTTCTTGGGCGCTCTGACGCCTAATTCACAACAATTGAACCTCTCTCCTTGAAGTTCCTGATGATCCGATAAATGGTTGATTTAGGTGCAATCTTACTAGCAGCAATATCCTTGCCTGTGAATCCCTTTTTTGTGCAAAGCAAGGATGACGGCATGTGTTTCCTTGCAGGTAACCATGGTTAACAGAGGAAAAACAATGATTTCAAGCACCATCCTCCTTTTAAAGCTTCCAGTCTGTTATTCTAACTCAATCAGCAGAACAGAGTGATCTCCAGCCTTGTCCTCGTCAACACTCTCACCTGTGTTAACGAGAGAATCACTGACATGATGGCAGCTGGTGCTTTTGCGGCAGGGCTGAAATGCAGTGGAAATGTTTTTTGGGGATTAAGTTCATTTTCATGGCAAAGAGGGACTTTGCAATTAATTGCAATTCATCTGATCACTCTTCATGACATTCTGGAGTATATGCAAATTGCCATCATCAAAACTGAGGCAGCAGACTTTGTGAAAATTTGTATTTGTGTCATTCTCAAAACTTTTGACCACAACTGTAGATGACTGCTCCAGGTGTCACCACTGAGGTTAAAGTCTAGATGAAAACCAAGATACTTGGTTGTTGTTACCACTGGTATTACTTTAATCATGCACAATTACTTGAATCATGCACAAAGTAGATGTCCTAACCGACTTGCCAAAACTATAGTTTGTTAACAAGAAATTTGTGGAGTGATTGAAAAACAAGTTTTAATGACTCCAACCTAAGTGTATGTAAACTTCCGACTTCAACTGTAAGTAGAATACAGAACACTTGAAACATTACAGGACATTTTTCATGATGGAAATTGAAATATTAAAATGTTTCACAGGCGGTTTGTACAGGCAGTTATACAGGACAGTTTGTGGCTGTTTCTCAGGAGCCTGGTGGTGCAGTTACCTCTTCTGGGAGGGAGCAGGTCATTCAGTTGATGGTCAAGAGTGTGCATGTCCTTCACCAGGTGCACTGCAGCCTGTTCTCGCCTGCTCTGCAGTGACAGGAGCTGTGGTTGGACTGCTCCATCTCTGGAGATGATCCTCAAGGCCCTCCTCTGCACCCTGTCTAGTTGGGCTTGCTGCTTTTCACTGCATTCAACTAACAGCACTGATGGTGGAATGCCATCAGGCCCACATGCTTTACGTGGGCTGAGTCTGGTCAGAGCTTGCTTTAACTGGCCAATGCTGCACAGCTCAACCTGCTTTGTAGGCATGGGCAGGGGGAAGATGGCAAGAGGTGTGGTGCTTGTCCATGCCTCAGCAAAGAAGCCATTCAAAACATCAGCCACGTCGTCGTCTTCAATTCCCTCGACCTGTATTCTCCCTCCTAATGTTTTCTTTGGTCCCAGTCCTTTGTTAATGAAGTCCCACCATTCCTTAGGGTTTTTCTTCTTTAGGTCCTGGATTTTTCTCCATGTCATTGTTTCTCCCCATCTGTTGAAAATATTCTGCATTTTTCTGCAATCCCTTTTCCTGATGGCAGCCTTTATTCTTTCAGTCATCCAGGGCTGGTCCAGTGTTGTTGTTTTCTTATTTCTTATTGGCATGCATACATCAAGTGCAGTTTGAATGCAGGAGTTGAACATCTCCACCTTTGCATCAATGCTCTCCACCTCGTATATGGCAGAACAGTCAGTACTGGCCTTACATCGTGCAAAGGTCTCGTTTCTGTTCTGGGTTACCAGATGTCATTTTTTCCGCTGCACCTCTCTTCTCCCTCCTGATGTTGTGTTTGGAGAGAACAGCAGACATTTTTGATCACTGGATCTGAGAGGAGCAAGTACAGTGGGTTGTGTTGATCAGATCTAGGATGGAGTCCCCTCTGTGGTCTTGTCTTTGACCACTACCACTTCTTATGCATATGTTGGTGTCTTTTAAATTGCCCAATCTGTAGAATCTCGTCTCACAGTCAGTGCAGTAATAAGTCTTCTCTCCAGTGTGTAATTTTTGTGTTTTTACTTTGCCAATCGGGAGAAACTCTTGCCATATTAAGAGCAGAAGTAAGGATTCACTCCTGTGTGTGTTCTCTGATGACCTTGCAGATTAGCTGTCGTTTTTAGATCAGTGGTAAGCCTTCTCTCATTTTATGTTTACCTTGGTGTCTTTTTAATTGGCCTATTTGAGAGAAAATCTTTCCACAGTCAGAGCAGGAGTAAGGCTTCTCTCCTGTATGTATACGTTCATGTTGTTTTAACTTGCCAGGTTGAGAGAAACTTGCCCCACAGTCAGAGCAGGAGTAAGGCTTTTCTCCTGTATGTATACGTTCATGTTGTTTTAAGTAGCCCAGTCGAGAGAAACTCTTCCCACAGTCAGAGCAGGAGTAAGGCTTCTCTCCTGTATGTATACGTTCATGTGTTTTTAAGCTGCACAGTTGAGAGAAACTTGCCCCACAGTCAGAGCAGGAGTAAGGCTTCTCTCCTGTGTGTATCCTTTGGTGCGATTTTAAGCTTTCCTGTCGGGAGAAATTCTTCCCACAGTCAGAGCAGGAGTAAGGCTTCTCTCCTGTATGTATACGTTCATGTGCTTTTAAATGGCACAATTGAGAGAAACGTGCCCCACAGTCAGAGCAGGAGTACGGCTTCTCTCCTGTGTGTGTTCTCTGATGAAGTTTTAGGTCAGTTGATGTTGTGAAGCATTTTACACAGTCAGAGCAGGAGAAAGGCTTCTCTCCTGTATGTATACGTTCATGTATTTTTAATTTGCACAGTTGAGCGAAACTTGCCCCACAGTCAGAGCAGGAGTAAGGCTTCTCTCCTGTGTGCATCCTTTGGTGCAATGTTAAGCTTTCCTGTCGAGAGAAATTCTTCCCACAGTCAGAGCAGGAGTAAGGCTTCTCTCCTGTATGTATACGTTCATGCATTTTAAAGTGGCCCAGTCGAAAGAAACTCTTCCCACAGTCAGAGCAGGAGTAAGGCTTCTCTCCTGTGTGTGTTCTCTGATGACGTTTTAGCGCAGTTGATGTTATGAAGCATTTTACACAGTCTGAGCAGGAATAAGGCTTCTCTCCTGTATGTATACGTTCATGTGTTTTTAAGTTGCACAGTTGAGAGAAACTTGCCCCACAGTCAGAGCAGGAGTAAGGCTTCTCTCCTGTGTGTGTTCTCTGATGAACTTTTAGCTCAGTTGATGTTGTGAAGCACTTTACACAGTCAGAGCAGGAGTAAGGTTTCTCTCCTGTGTGTATACCTTCATGTTGTTTTAAAGGGCCCCGTTGAGAGAAACTCTTCCCACAGTCAGAGCAGGAGTAAGGCTTCTCTCCTATGTGCAATCTCTGATGAATTGTCAGAGCCTTTGATGTTGTGAAATTCTTCCCACAGTCAGTACAGGAATTCAGATTCTCTCCTGTGTGTATTTGTAGGTGTTTTTTTAACTTTGATAGAATTGAGAAACTCGCCTCACAATGTGGGCAGTGGTGAGACCTCTTAGCTCTGTGATCTTTCTGCTGTTGCTCTCTGGATGTAGAGAATGTCTCAACATGGTCTCCTGTGTGAACAACAACAGAAGAACCAGTCAGTTGTTGTGATATACATGTCAATCAAATGTATTTTATGAAGCCCTTTTTACATCAGAAGTTGTCACAAAGTGCTATCGTCATAACACATAACTATAGTAATAAAAAGAAACGGACACTAAGGTTATCTTCTTGACATCACAGTTCTGGCGCTTTCTTTTACTGAGGAATGGTGCGTGCCTGCCTGGAACTTCCTGTTCCCCCACTACCACGGTGCAGCCACAGATAGAACAATGAGACAGATATTTCACTGGATGTATAATTGTCAAGCATCCGGTTGGCGTTTCCACTCACTACCAAATATGGTAGTGAGATGAAGCCCACTGGCCGGCAGTGGGAGAAGATGGAAGGAGATGGATTTTGGCCGATATTCTGCAAATGTTCTAATCGATGAAACATCTGATCTTTATACAGTTCTGTTCCCAAAACTAAAATCTGTTATGCACAGAGTGGACTAAGTTTTGTGGACTTACCTGTTGCAAATGTTTTTAAAAAAATCATGTTATTTAGAAGGAACGCAAAGGCGAATTGAGTTATTGCACACGAGCGCTTCACAGAGGAGGCATTCCCTAACAGAAATATGCAGATGTGTGCTAGAACACGCCAATAGGATCTCGCTAGCTCGTGCTTGGCTCTGCCCACTATGACTCATCTGTTCCCATTGGAAACGACCAGCTGTGGTCTATCTTGGTTTAGTTATAAAAAATCATTGGTGCAACCGTCCGTGCGTTCAGGGATCATTGGGATGTCCCTACCCCATTATATGAGAAGGGCGGTGATTAATTTGAGCTGGATCCTCCGGTACCTCTCAGTTTTGTAGTCTTTTGTTCCGGAACCCATTTGCCAGAATCAGGTAGCCTACCTCTTTTGGCAAGAAAAATAATTTCCACTGTTTGCAATGTAAAAATCCTAATAAAAGGAAAGACCAAGGCGTGGCCATTGCTGTGGTGAGAGAGAGAAGCACGCCTGTATCTCTCACAGAAATACAATGATTCACTTTCTATGATCTCTCTCCCTCTCTGTGCTGTTATAGACATAAGCCGGCAACTCTCTTCTCTCCAGCATTGCACTTCATCATTTATCTCCTAATAGAATAATAGCTGTGGGAAGTGTGCTGAGGTGCTGCAGCACTCTGCAGTCTGTTCTGAAAGAAATTAAATAATTCCCAATACTACACCAGGAGTAAGACTAGAATTTCGCCACAGAGGATCCATAGCTAATTTAAAAAAATATTCTAGCTGTGGATTGTGTGTAGCCAAATCACAACGCATGCCATGTGTGGCAAATCTGTCAGTTAACAGCATGCAGCCAAAACAGGCCTTTAGCAAATATTTCTAATACAATCGCTGGAAAAGACAGGTTGTAAAGCAAATGGATCCTGCTGAAAATACTAATGTCTGTATGTTACCAAGTTATCAACTTCCAAAGAGGATTCAAGACAAGGTTGTTTTTATTGACCTCAGATTCTCAGTGTCAAAGTAGCCTGTCATTTTAGTCATTTGTGAGGTATTAAAAAAGATTCTGCTAAAGTCTCCAGTCATCTAAAATGATGTAGAATTGCATGAAATCCATTTATAAAAATAACACATTTTTCCCGGACTCTAGGCTACAAAAAATGTACTCCATGTGTGTAACTTCTGCTAGCGGCTCCACACCACTGCTCTATGCCCGTACGCGAAAGCCATGATAATGCATGCAATGCTTTGTTATAAAGGTTGTTTGTTTTTATCCGTTCTGGTACCTCAGAGCCCCCCAGGTCACCCCCCTCTCGGGCTCACTTTTGGTTCCGGCACCGCCCAATTTACAAATGAAGCACTGGAGAAGTGGGTAGCTGCCGCTGCCTCCTCCGGGACACTTCTCCTTTGCATAAAGTTAATCAGGCTGTTGATTGTGGCCTGTGGAATGTTGTCCCACTCCTCTTCAATGGCTGTGCAAAATTCCTGGATATTGGAGGGAACTGGAACAAGCTGTGGTACACGTCGATCCAAACCATCCCAAACATGCTCAAAGGGTGACATGTCTCGTGAGTATACAGGCCATGGAAGAATTGGGACATTTTCAGCATGTTCAATTGTGTGCAGATCCTTGCGACATGGGGCCGTGCATTATCATGCTGAAACACGAGGTGATGGAGGTGGATGAATGGCAGGACAATGGGCCTCAGGATCTTGTCATGGCATCTCTGTGCATTCAAACTGCCTTCGATAAAATGCAATTGTGTTAGTTGTCTATAGCTTATGCCATCCTATACCTTAACCCCGATACCACCATGGGGCACTCTGTTCACAACATTGGCATCAGCAAACCGCACACCCACACAATGCCATACACGGTGGTCAGCAGTTGTGAGGCTGGTTGGGCATACTGCAAGATTCTCTAAAACAACATTGGAGGCAGCTAATGGTAGAGAAATTAACCTAACATTCTCTGGCAACAGCTCTGGTGGACATTCCTGCCTGCAGTCAGCATGCCAATTGCATGCTCCCTCAAATCTTGAGACATCTGTGGCATTGTATTGTGTGAAAAAACTGCACATTTTAGAGTGCCATTTTTGTATTTGTTAGGGATCCCCATTAGATGCTGCCAAGCACCTACTCATCTACTCTTGTCCCCAGCACAAGGTGCACCTGTGTAATGATGATCATGCTATTTAATCAGCTTCTTGATATGCCACACCTGTCAGGTGGATGGATCATCTTGGCAAAGGAGAAATGCTCACTAACAGGGATGTAAACAAATTTGTGCAAAACATTTTAGAAATACGTTTTTTGGTCTGGAACATTTCTGGGATATTTTATTTCACCTCATGAAAGATGGGACCGAAACATTATATGTTGCATTTATATGTTTGTTCAGTGTATACAGTATTTTTTTTAATCGTACAAACTATCAATAACAACATTTAAATTAAATCAGCCTGCTTTTCTGTTCTAATCAGGTCCATTCACAGGCTCAGAAGGATCTTGTGAGGGCGGAACATTTTCTGGCAACAGTAGACCTTGCAGGGCTTCTGCCGTGAAGTCTTGGAGGCCCAAAAACTTCTCATCTGCAGATATAATGATGTCCAGCATCTTGGACTTATTGTGCAGTACAATTAATAACTGTGACTATAAATACTAATAAATCCACCTTCAAAATAAGTATATCCAGATCACTTGATTGACGTATAACATTTGCAACTGGTTGCAGTGCATCCACCGCCATATCTTCTTCAGAACTGTGGGCTCTTGCTACTATAACTCTCTTCACCGCCTCCACATAGGAGATTTGCTGTACAGCCCTGATCCTTGACACCTCAACCTCTTTCACCCTAACAGGGCACTCTGGGAATTCAGGAATATGACCCCAACCACAGTTACAACATTTTACATTCACATGCTCTTCAATAACATATTCCTTCCGTCTGCAAACACTTGACATGTGGCCAAACTTTTTACATTTCTTGCATTGCATCAGGTTTTACACAAACTCTCTTATTGGGTATATTATATATCCCGGATTTACATAGGGTAGTAGATACTATTCATCAAACATCAATAATAAAGATGAACTTTGCTCCTTTTTCACATTCTCCATACGGGTCAAATGACGTGCATTTGCATCCTTCTTCTTCTTTGGGATTTGGTTGGCGGAGCGCATCCAACTTTTAGGTGCATACACCGCCACCTACTGTACTGGTGTGTGAGGTCATTCACAGCCTATATACATTAAATTCATTGATACGGTAATTAATACAAAATTGCCCCGCCAAGTATTAGCCAACTCTAAAAAATGTGAGGGAAAATGTTCTTGGTTCGTGCAGGTCACTGACCTCCTCAGACCAATTGGCAGTACGCCCAGAACATTGTTCTGGGAACCAAAAGGAATATCTCAGTTTGAAGGTCTCAGCTTGGAGAGAAGAAGCCTTGTGAGGTATTGGTCGGTCACATGCAGGAACCAAATGTTAATGATGAATTAATTATTCATTATTAACAAGCTAAATCATGCAAATATAACTTGTCTGTGTAAGCAGTATATAGGACAACTAACGGGACTTCCCCGGCAGAGCTCCCGACCGACGTGTACTATGGTGCTTTTAAGTTTGTTGGAACCTCTCCAGCTTGCTGATGAAAAATAATTATTCATTTAAATTTGACTTTGAGTCCCTTCGTGCCGATTTTCCACGACAAAAATCCACCACCCCATTCCACTATTTAACCCTATCTAGTCCTATGCCAGACCACTACCACTCAACACCCCCTGCAGCTGTTGTGCAGAAAATCCTCGCAATCCCAAGTACTTTTCTGCCGCTGCCACCACAGCCTCTATTTTCTGGGACTTTCGATCCATTTCTGCAGTACAATTGACAACCATGGTAATAAATGCAAAAAAATCCCACCTTACTGAAGCACATATTCTTCCCATCACTCTCTCTTGGTCTCTGCCTACTCACAGGAATCCTCTCAAGATCCCTCACCCTGTACCCATCTTCCTCTACCACTCCCTTCACTGCTTCGGTATACAACACTTTCTGTACTACTGTAACCCTGGCAACCTCAATCTGCCTTTCTCTCACCAGACACCTCAGATCTCCAGCCCGTTAGCACCCCCACAACTAACACACAGAACTTTCTCCTCCGATACCACACATTTCTTCATCTCATGCCCTCCTGCAGACTTGTCACATCTAGGCATCTCACGCCTACACACTGCTGCAACAGGCCCATAAACTTCACCCCTAAAACACTGTAATATTTAAGGAACAAAATCGCTCACGGGATAACTGACACTTCCTACCTTGATCTTATCTGGCAGAGACTATGCATCAAAATCCAGCATGACAGATAATGTATTCTCTGTTTCCCCACGCTCTACACCAGATCTACGTCTCACCAAACGGAGGGCGTCACAGACACCTGGAATCTTCCATTTCAACTGCTCATTCTCAACACTTAAACCTAACCCCGTTATCACTCCTTTCAATGCCACCCTGTTCCGGACAGCAATTCAAGTCACAATTCCTGTCTCTAATCACGTAATCCGCAGCACCCGCTCCCTCTGGACAGAGGAGAAACAATAAATCATCACGAGTCCACTCAGTTACCTTCACCAACTCAACAGTCCCCAACATCTTCTCCACCTAACCTGACACCACATATATATCCATTCTCTCTACAAATCTCACTCCCACTGGGCCAGAATCATCCTTATCATCCTTGGAACGAGGCCCGAACTCGGAGTTCCTCACCGCAGGTAATTCATCCTCACTCTCGCCAGGTTCCATCTCTGAGCTACTGGAGGACGTATCCCTCTTTATACACTAGACGATAACCTCCCTCACCACACTGCTTCCCTCTACACTCAGCTCCTTCTCAGCGGTCATCACTGCACCTGCCACCACAGTTAATTCATCCTCACTCTTGTCACGTGCACTTTCCTCCTGTAGCCCTTCTAAAAGTCCTGTGTGGTCTTCCATTCCATATTCACTCAAAACATATTCAATTTTTCTCCTTTTCCACCATCTTCTCCTTCATCAGATCTTCCAGAAGGTTTGTGCATCCCCCACTGCAATCCCCCATTCCACTTTTTTTCTTGTCCGCCATTTTACCACGGATCTCAGCTCATCCACATCCCACTAGCTTCGGGTAGCTGCACACCAATTGCGTACCACAGTATAAATGATAATACCCATAAAACCTAGCAGTCATAAAAGGGAAATGGTTCCAATCATTTTTCCACCATTCATTTTTACCATAGGGGATTTTAGAAACACTTAAAATAAGGGCTGTGTTTCGTGTAGGCTTACCCTGGCGTGGCGTTTTGATAACTGTGTAAATCTCTCTAGGACAAGGTGACTTTTATCAATATATTGGCCTGCATTTACCCCTACAAAAATGACATTTAATTAGCTGCTAATGTGGCTATCATAAAGAACTACAAATGTCATGATGATCTGGACAAAATTGCCGAATCGAGTCAAATGTAAGGATCTCTGGGTTAACCATCTAATGTTAGCTAAATTTAGTAATGAATAAATAGGCTACATTTATTTAAATGGTCAATTCTGTGAACTGTCTTGTGCAAGTTTTAAATTGACACAATACCTGTTAGCAAAGGTGTCAGCTAGAGATGACGTGCAGGAGATTGCAGTGATTTGTTGTTTTGCATGATGTCTACTTTGATGATAATTAGAGTTTTATCATCTGAGAGGAAATAGAGCCGAATATATTGCTAAAAGTCACGCCAGGGTAAGCCTACACGAAACACAGCCCTTATTTTAAGTGTTTCTAAAATGAATAAAAAGGAAAAATGATTGGAACCACTTCCCTGTTTGACCGCTACGTTTTATGACACAATTTTTGCAAAAATAACAATAAAATAAAAAACTGTATTCAGACTTTACTCAGTACTTTGTTGAAGTTCCTTTGGCAGTGATTACAGCCTTGAGTCTTCTTGGGTATGACGCTACAAGCTTGGCATACCTGTATTTGGGGAGTTTCTCTGCAGATTCTCTGCAGATTCATCTTTCCCTCGATCATGACTAGTCTCCCAGTCCATGCCACTGAAAAACATCCCCACAGCATGATGCTGCCACCACCATGCTTCACCGTTGGGATGGTGCCAGGATTCCTCCAGACGTGACGCTTGGCATTCAGGCCAAAGAGTTCAATCTTGGTTTCATCAGACCAGAGAACCTTGTTTCTCATGGTCTGAGAGTCCTTTAGGTGTATTTTGGCAAACTCCCAGCGGGCAGTCATGTGCCTTTTCATGAGGAGTGGCTGCCGTCTGGCCACTCTACCATAAAGGCCTGATTGGTGGTTCCACACATCTTCCATTTAAGAATGATGGAAGCCTTTCGATCATATCCTTGGACTAAAATGATTGACACTCAGGTGCAAGCCTAACATCCTGTGCAAAGGGACTTTGGGTAACGTAGCACATATTCAATGATATCTATTTTTCTCACGTAGGCTGTTCATTTCTGATCTTTGATACTTTTTTTGGTTTATAAACGTATCATGGTATACTACATTAACGCTAAACGTATGGGCCATTTTGTTACTTGGTAGCTAATAGCAAAAGATTTGTTTGTTTCTTCCAACAGATCTTTACATATTTTCCTCACTACAAAATATTCCTGCGGTCCTTGTGGTTACTAAACATATTTTAGATATGCCTTTATGCTATAGCTTATTCCATGTTTACATCTTTGGTTAAATGACTTCAAATGCTAAACTTACATTTACTATGTGGAATGTCCGTGGAGTTTGTAAACTATCCAAGCTTAAAACAGGTTATTACTAGGCTTAAACAACTTCATTCATCTATTGTGTTCCTACAAGAAACTCACTTGTTGAAGGATGAGCTACTTAAAGTATGCAGGAGATGGCAAGGGCCAGTAATAGCATCCTGTTCCTCCTCTCATTCTCATGGTGTTATGGTTTTAATTCACTAATCTGTTCCGTTTCAAGTGGATACTATTATAACTGATACAGCTGGTAGATACATTTAGATACAGGAAACTCTTTTGAATGAGCATATTAATCTGGTTAATGTTTATGGTCCTAATGATGATAATCCCAAATTCTTTGAGAATGTATTTCTATTGATAGCCTCCATTCCTGGTAAAGTCCTAATGGCAGGGGACTTTAATTGCACTCTTGATCTTCATCTAGATCGCTCCTCTGGTTTAGACACTTCCCACTCGCAGAGTAGAAAGAAATTACAGCATTTCATTAAGGACTTAAATCTATGTGAACCTTGGAGGACTCAGAACCCGAGTAAAAGGGAGAATTCATGTTCACATTTAAATCATATTCTCATGTAGACTTCTTTTTAGTTTCTTGCTCATTGCTTCCCAATGTAGCAGGAAATGGATCTGATACTATTGTTTTGAATGACCATTCCCTTGTGTGATTATTCTATAGGGATACAAAACTAGTAAAAAGGATCCTCTTGATGGTGTTTGCATCCCAGATGGTTACAGGACCCAGACTTCTTACATTACGTTGGAGTGCCTATAGATATTTATTTGACATTGAACACTCACCAAACGTCAGTGAGAACCAGATGGGAGGCTTTCAAAGCACATATTTGGGGGCAAAGTATACGTTTTATCAGTTTAAAATCAAATAAAAATCAGAAAATGAGAGCGATGGACAGCTAAATCAGAGAATTGGAGAGGGAAGCTTTTTTGGATAACTCAGTAGAATAAACAAGGAATGATTTGGTCTTAAAGCTCAGTATGAAGAACTTCCCACCTCTAAGGCTGCAAACAGCTTAACTAGGCTGAAACAGTCCTATGATCAAGGTGAAAAACCTGGTAAATTGCTGGCCTGGCACATTAAGAAGTAAAATTCAGCCTTTAATGCAATTCATAATTTACAAGGACAATTATCAATGGATCCTGTAGAAATCAATCAAACATTTGCTTCCTACTACAACACACTTTACAACTCTGAATCTCCTGAGAACTGAACTAGTCAGGTCTTGATTTTCCCTCTACTTCAGAAGACACTAAATTGGATCTGGAAAAGGAATTGGATGGTATTGAAATATCTGATGCTATTTTCGATATGAAGGGAGGTTAAGCGGAAGGTCCAGATGGGCTCCCAATAGATATTTAAGGACAAACTTCTAGGTCCACTTTTGGATATGTACAGTGCATTAGGAAAGTACTCAGACCCCTTGATTTTTTTCCACAATTTGTTACGTTACAGCCTTCTTCTGAAATGAATTAAATAAAACAATTCCTCATCAATCTACACACAATACCCCATAATGAAAAAGTTAAAAGAAGTTCTTAGACATTTTTGCAAATGTATTAAAAACTACAAAAATATATTGTTTACATAAGTATTATAATAAACACCCTTTACAATGAGACTGAGATGAATGAGATCAAGGTGATCATGGTTTAGACCAGGGTTCTTCAATTCCGGTCCTGGAGGGTCGAAACACTTCTGTTTTTTATTTCTACTTGGTAGTTAATTGGACTCACCTGGTGTCCAAGGTCTGAATTAGCCCCTGATTAGAAGGAGAGGATGAAAAACAGAGGTGTGTCGGCCCTCCAGGACCGGAATTGAAGAGCCCTGGTTTAGACACTCACAGAGTAGAAAGACATTTTGTAAATGTGATCGTTCAGATGTTGTTTTTGCAACAATTGAACAAAAACCAGTTTTGGCTTTATCATTATGGGGTATTGTGAGTAGATTGATGAGGGAAAAAAACAATTTAATCTATTTTACAATAAGGCTGTAACGTAACAAAATCTCAAAAAAGTCAAGGGGTCTGAATACTTTCCGAATGCACTGTATATAGACAGGTGTGTGCCTTTCCAAATAATGTCCAACAAACTTAATTGGATAGATCTGCTCTTACCCTGAGAAACAGATTTCCCAATCTTCTCCTCCTCTTCTTCATCTTTAATGTTGACATTAAGCTCCAGTGTTTGACTGCAATCTTCCAGCTTCACTGATGCCATCTCTGGATATTGCGATGCAAACTGGGCTCCACTGTCACAATCAGGACCCAGTGACTGTAGGTTTGGACTCAGTGTGGAAGGAGAGAGGCAGGCTGGGTTTGTCCTCACTGTTGATGTTACCGGCCTCAGACTGAATCGACCAGTAGTAATATAGAGAGCACAGACACAAAAGTTAGTGTTGACAGTTCTGGCACTTTCTTTATTCTCTAAAAATATTTTCACTTTTTTCTTGTTCAATTATCTCATTCAGTGCTTTACTTGGACTGAAATAGGTGCCAATACTCATTTTGGGTGCCGGTACTGTTTATATTAAAGTGCAGGAGCTCCACAATACTTTTGAGTTAATACCTAACCTGTAGTAGATAAATGCATAAATGACTCAAAATCCATTTAGTACAAGGTTACAGTTTGTTTTAGACAGCACTGTGTGCTAATTTCCTGAATAACCTTGTCTTCACTGTATTACTTCAATCAAAAAACAATTTTATTTCCTGTTCACACCATAGCAACATTTATTGATACAGACAGAAACTAGTGAATGTGTCTGAATATTAGTACACATGTACAAAAATGATAATCATTACATTCAGCTTCAAAACAGTAGTCCGACCGTGAAATTGTCTCTATCTGATGCACCCGCACTGTCCTCACTGAAGTCCGTCGACGCTGACCGAGAGTAGCCGCCATTTTACCAGCATGGGAATTTTACACAAAAGTAATAATATGCTAAACGAACTCAGTAATCTCAAATAAATTGATTATTTATTAAACTAAAATTATAAAATTATGTACATTCACTCAGACAAACCCAAAATCTCTAGCTATGTGACTTGTAAAATAGTTTTTATCACGTTCTTTCACTTACTCGGTTTGACACAAAAATAACACATCAAACCTTTACCAAACGTGATAATACCTTAACGGATGTGTTACCTAACATGGTATGACATGTTCTTTCGACAATAGAAAGTTTAAACGTGCTATGACATACCTCTAGTAATACATAGAAACGGACACAAAGGTTATCTCCTTGACTGCACAGTTCAGACGCTTTCTTTATTGTGAAGAATGGTGCCCGCCTGCCCGGAACTTCCTGTTCCCCCACTACTAACGGTCCGTGCATTCCGAGATCAGATTACAACATTTCATTAAATTACTAAAAAAGTGTCAACTGTAGCAATTTATTTCCCTTTATAGTTTATTAGGCTAAGCATGACCTTCATCCAAATAATGTCTCTAGGGTTGGAACCGGTTCAGGGAACAGAACTGAAAAATAACGTTAAAAAGAACCGGAAACTAAAGTGTTCTATACTTTTCAGGAACAGCAGTTATTTTAAAAGCATGTAATCCAGGTAATAACCTTATTTTACTTTCCGGGTATTTTTCTCCAGTCCCACAAAAATCACAACAAAGCTCACTCTAGAAACGTATTCCAGTTTCTGCCTTCCAGCTGGAATGGAAATCCTTGCCAGTGGGTGTGCGTGTGGAAACTACCTGCTCCTCCCCTCTGAAGCATAGGTTACTGTATCCTACTGACAACGTTACAAGCATGATTCAGAAATTAGGGAGATATGTTTAATTTGAGAAGAATGGATGAACTTTTTCAATGCTTGTTAAGGATACTATTGTCACCACGTTTCACATTGGATTTATTAACGACATAAAGGTACGACCTGTTTTTTAATTCTAGTGCTACACTGCACTGCACAAACAAGGTTGTTAGCTAGCTAACATCTGCTCTGGTCCAACGTTAAACCAACTCTGAAGTTCAGACATTCAAAGTTCCTCCATAGAAGCCGCTCCTCCGTATGTATAATTCTGTGGGCCTAATTCAGATAATGCAGGTCATAACACGATGCCCAGCTCTTCAATGCAAGCTTCCTCTATCCTCTAAGGAGCTCTCCACACCCGCAAAATGTCGCACCTTACATTGTGATTGGCAGCAGTTTGCTCTGAATGATTTTCCTATAAAGATACGCTGTGTTTGTCACGACAATTTTGTTATTTCAACGGTTGAAGTCAAACACTTCTTAAATCTTTGATTAATTCCCAGAGGTATAAATCTCTAGTTTAAATAAATTAAACAGACCCCTTACTGCAATGGTCATTATTTATTCATTGAGAGCGCTCTGAAAATCATACAATGAACAACGTTTTGTATACCTTTACTACGCCCCTAAGTGGGCCAATGAGAAAGCTCCTAGCCCATATTTAGGCAACTGTTACATTTCTCTGTTAGCTTGCACAGCAACCTAGTTGTTTCTTCCTGGATCTATTTCACACTCCAGCTGTGTTCGTGTGGTTGCTTTTCTGGTTCCTCCAGTATCAGGTCACACATACACAGACTTCCTTTACTGGTTTCACAAGACACAAATACTCTGTTGCTGGGCAAATATGCATCTTATACAAGCACATATGATTAACTCTCTAAGCTCTCTCACTGTCCTCACCCTAGGTAGGGACATGTTTTTCAGTGTCTAGTTTCACATCCTGTTTTCTGTTATTGGTTTCACAGTGGCACTCTGCTTGCATAGATATAAACATGAGTCAATGCCCTAGTTGTATTTCTAACTAAGCTAAACACATTATCAGATTATTGTCTTATGATTCTAACACATTTCACACAGTTTCGGGGTGGAATACTTTAGTCATTACCTTAAACATACAAATGCTTCTATCAGACTTGGGTGACTGGAGTCTTTGACAATTTTTTGGGCCTTCCTCTGACACTGCCTAGTAGAAAGGTCCTGGATGGCAGGAAGCTTGGCCCCAGTGATGTACTGGGCTGTATGCACTACCCTCTGTAGCACCTTATGGTTGGATGCCGAGCAGTTGAAATACCAGGCGGTGATGCAACCGGTCAGGATGCTCTCGATGGTGCAGCTGTTTAACATTTTGATGATCTGGGACCCATGCCAAATCTTTTCAATCTCCTGAGGGGGAAAAGGCATTGTCGGGCCCTCTTCACGACTGTCTTGGTGTGTTTGGACCATGATAGTTTGTTGATGTGGACACCAAGGAACTTCAAACTCTTGTGTTTGGCCCTCCTTTTCCTGTAGTCCACAATCATCTCATTTGTCTTGCTCACATAATAAAATGTAATTGTTCAATAATGTGTAGTGTAATTGTTAAATAATTAAATGTGTTGTGTTTAAAAAATGTTTATCTGATCATATACATGTGTTTTTAAATTACATTACAAATAAAAATATGTGATAATAAACAAACAAATCTAAACTAACAAATGTCAAATCATATTTGTCGCCGAGACGCCAGTCAATTTCAATAACGTTATTGTGTATTCTACGTAATGACGCAGTTTTATGTTATAACGAAAAATGTATGCACTCACTAACTGTAAGTCGCTCTGGATAAGAGCGTCTGCTAAATGACTAAAATGTTAAATGTAAATGTAATGATGTCATCACGCAATGACATCACAACGTCATTTAGCAACTTTTAGCAACAAATTGACATGCCTCTAACAACGTCCCCTGAAAATTAGTTGCCAACACTGCAGGGGAGTTGCTCTTTCAACTTTCAAATTTCTCTTTCCAACATACAGTGGGGGAAAAAAGTATTTAGTCAGCCACCAAAAAAGATGAGAGAGGCCTGTAATTTTCATCATAGGTACACGTCAACTATGACAGACAAAATGAGAAAAAAAATATCAGAAAATCACATTGTAGGATTTTTAATGAATTTATTTGCTAATTATGGTGGAAAATAAGTATTTGTTTTTAAAATAAGTATTTTTGTTCTTCTTTTTTTCTCTTAGACTTTCCAACATAATAATAGCCACATGGGCACATCAGGAAATATACCACACATTTTGTTTTACAGGAAATTCTACCCATGACATAAATTTTATTTCCAGTATGAGGGTGAAGAAAGAAATCCCCCTTGGTCATCGCATTACAGATCTCACAATGATTTGAGGGGAGGGTGGATAGGAAATGCTGAGGGGGAACATATTCATCTGCTCTTACTAGGCTGTCCTTTAGGTTTCTAGCATGTTTAAAAGAGAATCAATAGATATTCTGAAAAGGCCGGCCCACAGAGGGATCCCAGTCCTAAATAGAAGTCAGAGATCAAACTACTGGTTCTCCCCTGTTCCTTCCACACGCCCTCCCATTAGTTTAGTATGTATGAACACATTTTAAACAATGGCTGCCTAAAATGCTGTGGTGCTTACAAACACAATAGGAAAGGTTGTGGTAGACGTGGGCCATCACAGGTGAGTTCACAGCTCTTTTACTCTGAGCATTCATATCAATGACTCACCCTCAGATGGACCATCAATGCCAGAGTTCTACAAGACTGTTTACATAATCAACTGGGCATTTCAACAGTCTGTCCTCAATATAGTCCTGGACATATATTGTTTATCCTACTATTGTTATAACTGCTAACTTTTTAGCATTTGTGGCACAAATCCATTGCAAGTCAATGGTACGTATACAGTCACAGTGAAAGTTCACATTTTGCTAGCTTAAATCTTAATAGAGATTAAATATTGTTTTTATCCTGCCGACCTACAAAAACTATCCCACATTTTCAAAGTGTAAGAAAATTGTAGAACAACTTTCCTTCTAAAGATATCCAGTAGTTTTGATTACATATATTTTCACACCCCATGAAAGAGTTCTACTCAACTTTACATGTGTGTTGTGGCTTGTAACTTGCTAGGTAGCAGTTTAAGACATGGTTTGAATCCTAATCAATCCATCCAATGTGAGTACATGTTGAAGTACAGTTGATTAATAAAGCTACAGTACTGCAGCTGGTGACAAAGCTGCGTATATTGAAAAAGCTTGTTAGTGCATAGGTCAAATGTATCTTTGTGATGCTCATTTCAAGTATTGTTTCCAGCTTTAGACAAACACTAAATATTTAACTTAAAACATAGTTTTGTTGTATTTAATGATAGAGAAGAGAAGAGTTTGACCAACACAGATTCATGTCCAATCTTTGAGGACGTGTCTACATTGTTAGAGTGGTCACATGCCAATCTGTTCCATATAATAGACAGTCTTTGGAACAGTGGAAAGCTGCATGGCCCCTTGGTTGTTGCTAAGCAGGGATTCTTCTTCTATGGTGTTTATTGGTGGTGTTCAGACCAATGTTAAAGGTACATCACTGCCACCTTCTGGGCTGGAGTGTGATAGAGACATGTGGTTCTGTCCTCGTGAGATCACAGGGTCAGAGAAAACTCCTGACTGTCCTCATACCAAAACACTCCAGGCACTCAGCTCATGAGAACCATTCATACTGTCAGATCTAATATGGAAGAACTGAATACAACCATAAGAACCATTCATACTGTCAGATCTAATATGGAAGAACTGAATACAACCATAAGAACCATTCATACTGTCAGATCTAATATGGAAGAACTGAATACAACCATAAGAACCATTCATACTGTCAGATTTAATATGGAAGAACTGAATACAAAAGAGAAGGAGAGGTTGACCAGTACAAATTCATGTACAAACATTATTTTTCATTGGTAGATCAATGTAGTTTTCCAAACATATTCATCATCAGTTTTTTGTAAGATTTTAACTAACTGAACTAAACTATAAACACAACATCCAGCAATTGTACAGGGGTACAGTTCATATAAGGAAATCAGTCAATTTAAATACATTCATTAGACCCTAATCTATGGATTTCACATGACAGGGGCCCACCCATCAGCCAATAAGAATGTTTTTTTTCCACAACAAAGGGCTTTATTACAGATAGAAATTCTCCTCAGTTTCATCAGCTGTCCGGGTGGCTGGTCTCAGATGATCCTGCAGGTGAAGAAGCCAGATGTGGAGGTCCTGGCCTTGCACGGTTACACGTGGTCTGCGGCTGTGAAGACAGTTGGACGTTCTGCCAAATTCTCGGTAGAGAAATGTACAATCAATTCTCTGGCCACAGCTCTGGTGAACATTCCTGCAGTCAGCATGCCAATTGCGCACTCCCTCAAAATGTAGACATCTGTGGCATTGTGTTGTGACAAAACTGCACATTTCAGAGTGGCCTTTTATTGTACACAGCACAAGGTGCACATGTAAATAAATAAATAATAAATAATTGGTTATTTAGCAGACGCTCTTATCCAGAGCGACTTACAGGAGCAATTAGGGTTAAGTGCCTTGCTCAAGGGCACATCGACAGATTTTTCACCTAGTCGGCTTGGGGATTAGAACCAGCGACCTTTCGGTGTAATGATTACATGTGTAATGATCATGCTGTTTAATCAGCTTCTTGATATGCCACACCTGTCAGGTGGATGGATTATCTTGGCAATGGAGAAATGCTCACTAACAGGGATGGAAACAAACTTGTGCACAACATTTGAAATAAATAAGCTTTTTGTGCATATGGAACATTTCTGGGATCTTTAATTTCAGCTCATGAAACATGGAACCAACACTATACATGGCAAGTTTATATTTTTGTTCAGTATAGTTTAGAAGACAATTAACTAAACACTTAGTCATTTCATTTTAATTGTCACATGTTTGGTAAACAACAGGTGTAGACTAACAGTGAAATGTTGACCAACAATGGAGAACACAATACAACAATTATCAATTTAAATAGTGGTCCTCTGTAGCTCAGCTGGTAGAGCACGGCGCTTGTAACGCCAAGGTAGTGGGTTCGATCCCCGGGACCACCCATACACAAAAGTGTATGCACGCATGACTGTAAGTCGCTTTGGATAAAAGCGTCTGCTAAATGGCATATTATATATTATTATATTTATTATTATAATAATAGGAAAAAAGATTGTAGCACAAGGAATTAATACACGATGAGCAATGGTAGATTGGCTATATACATGGGTTGCCAATACCTAGTCAATGATAGCTCGGCTATATACAGTGAGAGAAAAAAGTATTTGATCCCCTGCTGATTTTGTACGTTTGCCCACTGACAAATAAATTATCAGTCTATAATGACAATGACCCAAAACACACGGCCAAGGCAACAAAGGAGTGGCTCAAGAAGAAGCACATTAAGGTCCTGGAGTGGCCTAGTCAGTCTCCAGTCTCCAGACCTTAATGCCACAGAAAATCTGTAGAGGGAGCTGAAGGGTCACCATAATTAGCAAATAAATTCATAAAAAATCCTACAATGTGATTTTCTGGATTTTTTTCCCTCAATTTGTCTGTCATAGTTGACGTGTACCTATGATGAAAATTACAGGCCTCATCTTTTTAAGAGGGAGAACTTGCACAATTGGTGGCTGACTAAATACTGTATATAGTGCCTTCTGAAAGTATTCAGACCCCTTACATTTTCCACATTTTATTACGTTACAGCCATATTCTAAAACGGATTAAATCGTTTTACCCCTCATCAATCTACACACAATACCCCTAAATGTCAAAGCAAAATACAGGTTTTTAGAAGTTTTTCCTAATTTATTTATAAAAAACTGAAATATCAAATTCATGTAAGTACTCAGACCCTTTACTCAGTACTTTCTTGATGCACCTTTGGCAGCGATTACTTCTTGGGTATAACGCTACAAGATTGGTACACCTGTATTTGGGGAGTTTCTTCAATTCTTCTCTGCAGATCCTCTCAAGCTCTGTCAGGTTGAATGGGAAGCGTTGCTGCACAGCTATTTTCTGTTCTCTCCAGAGATGTTCAATCGGGTTCAAGTCTGGGCTCTGGCTGGGCCAGGTGAACCTTCGCCTCAGTCTGAAGTCCTGAGCGCTCTGGAGCAGGTTTTCATCAAGGATCTCTCTGTACTTTGCTCCATTTATTCTTCCCTCGATCCTGACTAGTCTCCCAGTCCCTGCCTCTGAAAAACATCCGCACAGCATGATACTGCCACGACCATGCTTCACCGTAGGCATGGTGCCAGGTTTCCTCCAGACGTGACACTTGGCATTCAGGCCAAAGAGTTCAATCTAGGTAACATCAGACCAGATAATCTTGTTTGTCATGGTCAGAGTCGTTTAGGTGCCTCTTGGCAAACTCCAAGTGGGCTGATCTCTGGAGCTCTGTCAAAGTGATCATCGGGTTCTTGGTCACCTCCCTGACCAAGGTCCTTCTCCCTCGATTGCTCAGTTTGGCCGGGCGGACAGCTCCAGGACGAGTCTTGGTGGTTCCAAACATCTTCCATTTAAGAATGATGGAGGCCACTGTGTTATTGGGGACCTTCAATACTGCAGAAATGTTCTGGTACCCTTCCCCAGATCTGTGCCTTGACACAATCCTGTCTTGGAACTCTACGGACAATTCCTTCGACCTCATGGCTTGGTTATTGCTCTGACATGCACTGTCAACTGTGGGATGTTATATAGACAGGTGTGTGCCTTTCCAAACCATGTCCAATCAATTTAATTTATCTCAGGTGGACTCCAATCAAATTGTAGAAACATCTCAACGAAGACCAATGGAAACAGGATGCACCTGAGCAAAACTTAGAGATTCATAGCAAAGGGTCTGGAATACTTATGTAAATAAGGTATCTGTTTTTTATTTCTAATACATTTGCAAACATATCTAAACCTGTTTCCGCTTTGTCATTGTGGAGTATTGCGTGTAGATTGATGAAGGATTTTTTAAATCAATTTTACAATAAGGCTGTAACGTATTTATTTATTTTTTAAGTCAAGGGGTCTGAATACTTTCAGAATGGACTGTATAGACACTAACTATTTCACTTTAAACAGTTTGTTATATCTATGCACAAGAGAAGAAGAGGTTGCCAAGCACAAATTCATGTACAAACATCATTTTTCATTCCATATTTGTAATTTAGCAGATGTTCTTATTCAGAGCGAATTATAGGACCAATTGGGGTTAATTGCCTTGCTCAAAGGCCACAATGACAGATTTTTGACCTAGTTGGCTCGGGATTCAAACCAGCGACCTTTCAGTTACTGGCCCAACACTCTTAACCGCTAGGCCACCTGTTAAATACAGAACACAATACGTGACTAAGTAGAATACAGTTGAACACTTGAAACATTACAGGACATTTTTCATGAAGGAAATTGAAATATTAAAATGTGATTTAAAAAAAATAGTTTTTGGGAAAACCATTTAAGAGCTGGAGTTATTATGCAGTCTGATATCAGTGGGTAGAGTGGCGCTTCGCAGGGGGTTTGTACGGGCAGTTATACAGGACAGCAGCCAGGTTGTCGTCTTCAATTCCCTCGACCTGTATTCTCCCTCCTGATGTTTTCTTTGGTCCCAGTCCATTGTTAATGAAGTCCCACCATTCCTTAGGGTTTTTCTTCTTTAGGTCCTGGATTTCAGTTTTGTAGAAGATTGTCTTTGCTTCCTTGATAATCATTTGCACTGTGTTTCTGTATTTTCTCCATGTCATTGTTTCTCCCCATCTGTTGAAAATATTCTGTATTTTCCTGATGGCAGCCTTTATTATTTCAGTCATGCAGGGCTTGTCCAGTCTTGTTGTTTTCTTATTTCTTATTGGCATGTATACATCAAGTGCAGTTTGAATGCAGGAGTTGAACATCTCCACCTTTGCATCAATGCTCTCCACATAAAAAATGGCAGACCAGTCAGTACTGGCCATACATCGTGCAAAGGTCTCCTTTCTGTTCTGGGTTACCAGATGTCCTTTTTTCCGCTGCACCTCTCTTCTCCCTCCTGATGTTGTGTTTGGAGAGAACAGCAGACATTTGTGATCACTGTATCTGAGAGGAGCAAGTACAGTGGGTTGTGATGATCAGATCTAGGATGGAGTCCTCTGTGGCCTTGTCTTTGACCACTACCACTTCTTATGTATACGTTGGTGTCTTTTAAATTGCCCAATCTGTAGAATCTCGTCTCACTGTCAGTGCAGTAATAAGTCTTCTCTCCAGTGTGTAACCGTTGGTGTGTTTTTACATTGCCAATCGGGAGAATCTCTTGCCATATTAAGAGCAAAAGTAAGGATTCAATCCTGTGTGTGTTCTCTGATGACCTTGCAGATTAGCTGTTGTTTTTAGATCAGTGGTAAGCCTTCTCTCGTTTTCTGTTTACCTTGGTGTCTTTTTAAACGGACTATTTAAGAGAAAATCTTTCCACAGTCAAAGCATGAGTAAGGCTTCTCTCCTGTATGTATACATTAATTTCATTCATTCATGTTGTTTTAAGTTGCCAAGTTGAGAGAAACTCGACCCACATTCAGACCAGGATTAAGGCTTCTCTCCTGTGTGTATCCTTTGGTGCGATTTTAAGCTTTCCTGTCGAGAGAAATTCTTCCCACAGTCAGAGCAGGAGTAAGGCTTCTCTCCTGTGTGTGTTCTCTGATGAACTTTTAGCTCAGTTGATGTTATGAAGCATTTTACACAGTCAGAGCAGGAGTAAGGCTTCTCTCCTGTATGTATACGTTCATGCATTTTAAAGTGAACCAGTTGAGAGAAATTCTTCCCACAGTCAGAGCAGGAGTAAGGCTTCTCTCCTGTGTGTGTTCTCTGATGAACTTTTAGCTCAGTTGATGTTATGAAGCATTTTACACAGTCAGAGCAGGAGTAAGGCTTCTCCCCTGTATGTATACGTTTATGTATTTTTAAGCTGCACAGTTGAGAGAAACTTGCCCCACAGTCAGAGCAGGAGTAAGGCTTCTCTCCTGTATGTATACGTTCATGATATTTTAAGGTGCCCAGTTGAGAGAAACTCGACCCACAGTCAGAGCAGGAGTAAGGCTTCTCCCCTGTATGTATACGTTTATGTATTTTGAAGTTGCACAGTTGAGAGAAACTCGACCCACAGTCAGAGCAGGAGTAAGGCTTCTCCCCTGTATGTATACGTTTATGTATTTTTAAGTTGCACAGTTGAGAGAAACTCGACCCACAGTCAGAGCAGGAGTAAGGCTTCTCTCCTGTATGTATCTTTTGGTGCGATTTTAAGCTTTCCTGTCGAGAGAAATTCTTCCCACAGTCAGAGCAGGAGTAAGGCTTCTCTCCCGTGTGTGTTCTCTGATGAAGTTTTAGTTCAGTTGATGTTGTGAAGCATTTTACACAGTCAGAGCAGGAGTAAGGCTTTTCTCCTGTATGTATACGTTCATGTGTTTTTAAGTGGCCCAGTCGAGAGAAATTCTTCCCACAGTCAGAGCAGGAGTAAGACTTCTCTCCTGTGTGTGTTCTCTGATGACGTTTTAGCTCAGTTGATGTTATGAAGCATTTTACACAGTCTGAGCAGGAGTAAGGCTTCTCTCCTGTGTGCACTCTCTCATGAACTGTCAGAGCCTTTGATGTTGTGAAATTCTTCCCACAGTCAGTACAGGAATTCAGATTCTCTCCTGTGTGTATTTGTAGGTGTACTTTTAACTTTGATAGAATTGAGAAACTCGCCTCACAATGTGGGCAGTGGTGAGACCTCTTAGCTCTGTGATCTTCCTGCTGTTGCTCTCTGGATGTAGAGAATGTCTCAACATGGTCTCCTGTGTGAACAACAACAGAAGAACCAGTCAGTTGGTGTGATATACATGTCAATCAAATGTATTTTATGAAGCCCTTTTTACATCAGAAGTTGTCACAAAGTGCTTTATAGAAACCCAGCCTAAAACCCCAAAGAGCAAGCAATGCAGATGTAGAAGCCATATCATCCTCCACTCACTATCACAAGGGTTAGTGTCATCCTTCACTCACTATCACAAGGGTTAGTAACTACACAGACTCATTTAATAGAACTTTAAAACATTGGCAGTTTGTCTACTTCACTTCTTTAGTCTACTCTCTGATCACTCCAGATAGCCCAGTGAATAAAACACATGCTTGCAATACTGGTGTAAAACCATGCAAGGGTCAGTAGCATGAAATAATATCTACCTTCTCATTGAAACAGTTCATCACGAAACAGTTATACTCCAACTTTTCATGCACAGTGGGAAGTTGGAATGAATAACACAAACTTAGTTAGATAGAACCTGCTCTTACCATGAGAAACAGATTTCCCAATCTTCTCCTCCTCTTCTTCATCTTTAATGTTGACATTCAGCTCCAGTGTTTGACTGCAGTCTTCCAGCTTCACTGATGCCATCTCTGGATCCTGCTTAGCAAACTGGGCTCCACTGTCGTAATCAGGACCCAGTGACTGTAGGTTTGGACTCAGTGTGGAAGGAGAGAGGCAGGCTGGGTTTGTCCTCACTATTGCTGTTACCGGCCTCAGATTTAATTCTAGTCGTCCTGTAGTAATGAGAAATGGACACAAAAAGTTATTGTCTTGACAGTTCTGGCACTTTCTTTATTCTCTAAAAATATATTATCTTTCTTCTTGTTAAATCATCTAATTCAGTGCTTGACTTGGACTGAAATAGGTGCCGGTACTGTTTATATTTAGGTGCAGGAGCTCCACAATACTGTTGAGCTAACATTCTATAAGAGGAACAGGAGCTCAAGCACTAGATATTTGAGGTGCCGGTACTTAACCTATAGTAGATTTTCCCAAATTCACACACAGTACCAGTCAAAGGTTTTAGGACACCTACTCATTCCAGGGGTTTTCTTTATTTTTACTATTTTCTACATAGGATAATAATATGAAATAACACATATGGAATCATGTAGTAACCAAAAAATTGTTAAACAAATCAAAATATATTTTATATATGAGATTCTTCAAAGTAGGCAACCTTTGCCTTGATGACAGCTTTTCAATCAACAGGTGTGCCTTGTTAAAAGTTAATTTGTGGAATGTCTTAATGTGCTTGAGCCAATCAGTTGTGTTGTGACAAGGTAGGGGTGGTATCCAGAAGATAGGCCTATTTGGTAAAAGACCAAGTCCATATTATTGCAAGAACAGCTCAAATAAGCAAAGAGAAACAACAGTCCATCATTACTTTAAGATTCTTCAAGTGCAGTCGCAAAAACCATAAAGTACTATGATGAAACTGGCTCTCATGAGGACCGCCACAGGAAAGGAAGACCCAGAGTTACCTCTGCTGCAGAGGATAAGTTCATTAGAGTTACCAGCTTCACATAGTTCAAGTAACAGACACATCTCAACATCAACTGTTCAGAGGAGACTGCGTGAATCAGGCCTTCGTGGTCGAATTGCTGCAAGAAACCACTACTAAAGGACACCAACATGAAGAAGAGACTTGCTTGGGCCAAAAAACATGAGCAATGGACATTAGACCGGTGGAAATCTGTCCTTTGGTCTGATGTGTCCAAATTTGAGATTTTTAGTTTAAACCGCAGTGTCTTTGTGAGATGCAGAGTAAGTGAACGGATGATCTCTACATGTTTGGTTCCCACCGAGAAGCATGGAGGAGGAAGTGTGATGGTGCTTTGCTGGTGATTTATTTAGAATTCAAGGCACACTTACCCAGCATGGCTACCACAGCATTCTGCAGCAATACGCCATCCCATCTGGTTTGCGCTTAGTGGGATTATCATTTGTTTTTCAAAAGGACAATGACCCAACACACCTCCAGGCTGTGTAAGGGCTATTTGACCAAGAAGGAGAGTGCTGGAGTGCTGCATCAGATGACCTGGCCTCCACAATCAACCGACCTCAACACAATTAAGATGGTTTGGAATGAGTTGGACCGCAGAGTGAAGGAAAAGCAGCCAACAAGTGCTCAGCATGTGTGTGAACTTCTTCAAGACTATTGGAAAAGCATTAAAGGTGAATCTGGTTGAGAGAATACCAAGAGTGTGCAAATCTGTCATCAAGGCAAAGGGTGGCTACTTTGAAGAATCTAAAATCAAAAATATATTTCGGTTTGTTTAACACTTTTTTGGTTACTACATGATTCCATGTGTTATTTTATAGTTTAGATGTCTTCACTATTATTCTACAATGTAGAAAATAGTACAAATTAAGAAAAACCCTTGAATGAGTAGGTGCGTCCAAACTTTTGACTGGTACAGTAAATGTATGAATGAAAAAAGCCATTTAGTACAAGGTCACTGTTTGTTTTAGGCAGCACTATGTACTATTGTCCTGAATAACCTTGTCTTCACTGTATTATTTCAATCAAAAACCAATTGTATTTTCCATTCACACCATAGTAACATTTATAGATAAATACAGAAACAACTGAATGTGTCTGAATATTAGTACACATGTAGAAAACTGAAAATCATTACATTCAGCTTCAAAACAGTAGGGCAACCCTGAAATTGTCTCTCTGCTGCACTGAAGTCCGCTGACGCTGGCCGAGTGGGCGGCGCCATTTTACCAGCTTGTTAATTTTACACAAAACCCAAAACAAACTCGGAAATCTAAAATAAATGGATTCTTTATGAAATCACCTTGAGGAAATTATGTACATCCATTCAGACAAACACAAAGTATCTAGCTATGTGACTCAGTTTGACATAAAAATAACACATCAAACCTTTACCAAACGTGATAATACCTTAACGGATTTGTTACCTAGCATGGTATGACATGTTCTTTCGATATTAGAACGTTTAAACGTGCTATTACATACTGATTTTACGTCTTTTATAAAGTATTAGTTAATGTTTGGAATATTGAGAGCTGCATAAGGATTTGGAGGATGACATACATTCCATGTATTTATTTCTGTCACTGGTGGGTGCCAGAAGGTATGCGGGCCAAGATAGCTGGGGGGCCACTGGTGCTAATCTTAGAAGGAGTACGTGATGGAATATCCTGACTAGGGTGCAACACAATACCATATAGGGTGATCCTATATGTGGCGAGGAGTGACACTCAATAATGGTTGGCAACTGTTGGATGGAATTAGCTCGGAAAATAATAATAATAATATTACATACTTTGAACCAACTATCCATCTAAGTGTTGAACTATTATCTTGCATACTGAATTACTTGATGTCAGAGAAACTTGTCATAACACATACCTATTAGAAAGTTTAAACGTGCTATTACATACCTGTAGTAATAAATAGAAATGGACACAAAGGTTATCTTCTTGACATCACAGTTCTGGAGCTTTCTTTATACTGAAGAATGGTGCGTGCCTGCCTGGAACTTCCTGTTCCCCCACTACCACAGTGCAGCCACAGATAGAACAATGAGACAGATATTTCACTGGATGTATAATTGTGAAGCATCCGGTTGGCGTTTCCACTCACTACCAAATATGTGAGAGGAAGCCCACTGGCCGGCAGTGGGAGAAGATGGATGGAGATGGATTTTGGCCGATATTCTGCAAATGTTCTAATCGATGAAACATCTGACCTTAATACAGTTCTGTTCCCAAAACTAAAATCTGTTATGCACAGAGTGGACTAAGTTTTGTGGACAAATATTTTTTTAAATCACGTTATTTAGAAGGAACGTAAAGGCGAATTGAGTTATTGCACACATGCGCTTCACAGAGGAGGCGTTCCCTAACAGAAATATGCAGATGTGTGCTAGAACACACCAATAGGATCTCGCTAGCTCGTGCTTGGCTCTGCCCACTATGACTCATCTGTTCCCATTGGAAACGACCAGCTGTGGTCTATCTTGGTTTAGTTATAAGAAATATTTGGTGCAACCGTGCGTGCGTTCAGGGATCCTTGGGATGGCCCTGCCCCATTATATGAGAAGGGCGGTGCTTAATTTGAGATGGATCCTCCGGTACCTCTCAGTTTTGTAGTCTATGATTCCGGAACCCATTTACCAGAATCAGGTAGCCTACCTCTTGTGGCAAGAAAAATAATTTCCACTGTTTGCAATGTAAAAATCCTAATAAAAGCAATCAGAGTAATTACATTTAGATTCCTCTGTAAATGTCATGACCCCTAAAAAAACATAATGTGAAAACGTGCATGATATTCTAAGAATTGGTTAATGTTGGGCCGTCTTAGGTTTATGGTTTGCGCAACATTGTAGCCTAGACCAAGGCGTGGCCATTGCTGTGGTGAGAGAGAAGCACGCCTGTATCTCTCACAGAAATGAAATGACATTCACTTTGTATGATCTCTCTCCTTCTCTGTGCTGTTATAGACATAAGCCGGCAACTCTCTTCTCTCCAGCATTGCACTTCATCATTTATCTCCTAATAGAATAATAGCTGTGGGAAGTGTGCTGGAGGTGCTGCAGCACTCTGCAGTCTGTTCAGAAAGAAATTAAATAATTCCCAATACTGCACCAGGAGTAAGACTAGAATTTCGCCACAGAGGATCCATAGCTAATTTTAAAAAATAGCCTAGCTGTGGATTGTGTGTAGCCAAATCACAAGGCATGCCTAACGTGTGGCAAATCTGTCAGTTAACAGCATGCAGCCAAAACGGGCCTTTCGCAAATATTTCTAATACAATCACTGGAAAACACAGGTTGTAAAGCAAATGGATCCTGCTGAAAATAAAATACTAATGTCTGTATGTTACCAAGTTATCAACTTCCAAATAGACCTATTGAGCGAACAGCAGTGTTTAAAAAAGTAAAGAAAGAGAGAGATAAGCTTTTGGCCGGTGAGTGAGCTGCACATCATTGGGTGAGTCAGTGAAACTGGAAAGCTTTTTTAGGACTATATCTTCCTCCTCATATTGTACAATGTGTTTCTCTGCACATTTAGGGGCCTCGGCTATTGATGGATTCAAGACAAGGTCGTTTTTATTGAGCTCAGATTCTTAGTGTCAAAGTAGCCTGTCATTTTGGTAATTTGAGAGATCAATTTCTGCAGTACAATTGACAACCATTGCTTTAAATGCTAAAAAGCCCAATTTACTGAAGCACATATTCTTCCCATCACTCTCTCTTGGTCTCTGCCTACTCACAGGAATCCTCTCAAGATCCCTCACCCTGTACCCATCTTCCTCTACCACTCTCTTCACTGCTTCTGCTACAACACTTTCTGTACTACTGTAACCCTGGCAACCTCAATCTGCCTTTCTCTCACCTGACACCTCAGATCTCCAGCCCGTTAGCACCCCCACAACTAACACACAGAACTTTCTCCACCGATACCACACATTTCTTCATCTCATGCCCTCCTGCACACTTGTCACATCTAGGAATCTCACGCCTAAACACTGCTGCAACCGGCCCATAAACTTCACCCCTAAAACACTGTAGTATTTACGGAAAAAAATCGCTCACGGGTTAACTGACACTTCCTATCTTGACCTTATCTGGCAGAGACTATGCATCAAAATCCAGCATGACAAATAATGTATTCTCTGTTTCCCCACGCTCTCCACCAGATCTACATCTCAACAAACGGAGGGTGTCACAGACACCTGGAATCTTCCATTTGAACTGCACATCCTCAACACTTAAATCTAACCCAGTTATCACTCCTTTCAATGCCACCCTGTTCCGGAGAGCAATTCAAGTCACAATTCCTGTCTCTAATCACGTAATCCGCAGCGCCTGCTCCCTCTGGACATAGGAGAAACAATATATCATCACGAGTCCACTCAGTTACCTTCACCAACTCAACAGTCCCCAACCTCTTCTCCACCTAACCTGACACCACATATGGATCCATTCTCTCTACAAATCTCACTCCCACTGGGCCAGAATCATCCTTATCATCCTCGGAACAAAGCCCGAACTCGGAGTTCCTCACCACAGTTAATTCATCCTCACTCTCGTCACGTTCACTTTCCTCCTGTAGCTCTTATAAAAGTTCTGTGTGATTTTCCATTCCATATTCACTCAAAACATATTCCACTTTTCTCCTTTGTCATTGTCCACCATCTTCTTCTTCATCAGATCTTCCAGAAGGTTTGTGCATCCCCCACTGCAATCCCCCATTCCACTTTTTTCTTGTCCGCCATCTTACCACGTGTCTCAGCTCATCCACACCCCACTAGCTTCAGGTAGCTTCACACCAATGGAGTACCACAATATAAATGATAATACCCATAAAACCTTGCAGTCAAACAGGGAAATGGTTCCAATCATTTTTCCACCATTCATTTTTCCCATAGGGGATTTTAGAAACACTTATAATAAGGGCTGTGTTTCGTGTAGGCTTATCCTGGCGTGGCGTTTTGATAACCATGTAAATCTCTCTAGGACAAGGTGACTTATCAATATATTGGCCTGTATTTACCCCTACAAAAATGACATCTAATTAGCTGCTAATGTGGCTATCATAAAGAACTACAAATGCCATGATGATCTGGACAAAATTGCTGAATCGAGTCAAAGGTAAGGATCTCTGGGTTAACCATCTAATGTTAGCTAAAATTAGTAATGAATAAATAGGCTACATTTATTTAAATGGTCACTTCTGTGAACTGTCTTGTGCAAGTTTTAAATTGACACAATACCTGTTAGCAAAGTTGTCAGCTAGAGATGACATGCTAGAGATTGCAGTGATTTGTTGTTTTGCATGATGTCTACTTTGATGATAATTAGAGTTTTATAATCTGAGAGGAAATAGAGCCGAATATATTGCTAAAAGTCACGCCAAGTGAAGCCTACACGAAACACAGCCCTTATTATAAGTGTTTCTAAAATGAATAAAAAGGAAAAATGATTGGAACCATTTCCCTGATTGACCGCAGACGTTTTATGACACAAATTTTGCAAAAATAATCATAATAAAAAAACTGTACTCAGACTTTACTCAGTATTTTGTTGAAGCTCCTTTGGCAGTGATTACAGCCTCAAGTCTTCTTGGGTATGACGCTACAAGCTTGGCATACCTGTATTTTGGGACTTTCTCTGCAGATCCTCTCAAGCTTGTCAGGTTAGATGGGTGTCGCCACACAGCTATTTTCAGGTCTCTCTGTACTTTGCTCCGTTCATCTTTCCCCCGATCCTGACTAGTCTTCCAGTCCCTGCCACTGAAAAACATATGCACAGCATGATGCTGCCACCACCATGCTTCACCGTTGGGATGGTGCCTGGATTCCTCCAGACGTGACGCTTGGCATTCAGGCCAAAGAGTTCAATCTTGGCTTCATCACACCAGAGAATCTTGTTTCTCATGGTCTGAGAGTCCTTTAGGTGTCTTTTGCCAAACTCCCAGCGGGCAGTCATGTGCCTTTTCATGAGGAGTGGCTTCCGTCTAGCCACTCTACCATAAAGGCCTGATTGGTGGAGTGCTGCAGAGATGGTTGTCCTTCTGGAAGATTCTCCTATCGCCACAGAACTCTGGAGCTCTGTCAGAGTGACCACTGGCTTCTTGGTGATCTCCCTGACCAAGGCCCTTCTCCCCCGATTGCTTAGTTTGTCTGGGCTGCCAGCTCTAGAAAAATTATTGGTGGTTCCACACTTTTTCCATTTAAGAATGATGGAGGCCTTTCGATCATATCCTTGGACTAAAATGTTTGACACTCAGGTGCAAGCCTAACATCACGTGCAAAGGGCCTTTGAATAACATTGCACATATTCAATGATCTCTCTTTTTCTCACATAGGCTGTTCATTTCTGATCTTTGATACTTTTTTTGGTTTATAAACGTATCATGGTATACTACGTTAACTCTATACATATGGGCCATATTGTTACTTGGTAGCTACTAGCAACAGACCCGGTGTTGTGGATCATCTACCACTATTTTGGACGGTCCATACTGTAACGTTAACGTTAGTCTCAGGCTTCACTAACTAGCGTTACTGTTTTAGGTGGAGCTATTCTTTGCTACTTTTCAAACAAATACTACGTGATATTTCACATATTATCTTGCTAGAGAGGCCTTTTCTTGTGATATTTAGGCTACTATATAGGCTACTAGCAAAAGACCCTGTGTTGTTAGGATAGATTTATGTTTGTTTCTTCCAACAGATCTTTACATATTTTCCTCACTACAAAATATTCCTGCGGTCCTTGTGGTTCCTAAACATATTTTAGATATGCCTTTATGCTATAGCTTATTCCATGTTTACATCTTTAGGATTGAGGTCAGGACTTTTTGATGGCCACTCCAATACCTTGACTTGTTGTCCTTAAGCCATTTTGCCACAACTTTGGATGTATGCTTGGGATCATTGTCCATTTGGAAGACCTATTTGCGACCAAGCTTTATCTTCCTGACTGATATCTTGAGATGTTGCTTCAATTTATCCACATAATTTTCCATCCTCATGATGCCATCTATTTTGTGAAGTGCACCAGTCTCTCCTGCAGCAAAGCACCCCCACAGCATGATAATGCCACCCCTGTGCTTCGCGGTTGGCATGGAGTTCTTCGGCTTGCAAGCATCCCCCTTTTTCCTCCAAACATAACGATGGTCATTATGGCCAAACAGTTATATTTTTGTTTCATCAGACCAGAGGACATTTCTCCAAAAAGTACGATATTTGTCCCCATGTGCAGTGCATAGTCTGGCTTTTTTATGGCGGTTTTGGAGCAGTTGCTTCTTCCTTGCTGAGTGGCCTTTCAGGTTATGTCGATATAGGACACGGTTTACTGTGGATATAAATACTTTTGTACCTGTTTCCTCCAGCATCTTCACAAGGTCCTTTGCTGTTGTTCTGGGATTGATTTGCACTTCTTGCACCAAATTACGTTCATCTCTAGGAGACAGAACGTGTCTCCTTCCTGAGCGGTATGACGGCTGTGTGGTCCCATGGTGTTTATACTTGCATACTACTGTTTGTACAGATGAACGTGGTACCTTCAGGCATTTGAAAATTGCTCCCAAGGATGAACCAGACTTGTGGAGGTCTACCATTTTTTTTCCTGAGGTCTTGGCTGATTTATTTTGATTTTCCCATGATGTCAAGCAAAGAGGCACTGAGTTTGAAGGTAGGCCTTGAAAAACATTCAGAGGTACACCTCCAATTGACTCAAATGATGTCAATTAGAATATCAGAAGCTTCTAAAGCCATAACATCATTTTCTGGAATTTTCCAAGCTGTTTAAAGGCACAGTCAACTTAGTGAATGTAAACTTCTGACCCACTGGAATTGTGATACAGTGAATTATAAGTGAAATAATCTGTCTGTAAACAATTGTTGGTACAATTACTTGTCATTACTTGCCAAAACTATAGTTTGTTAACAAGAACTTTGTGGAGTGGTTGAAAAACGAGTTTTAATGACTAAACTTCCGACTTCAACTGAGATATATATATATATATATATACACACACACACACACACTCCAACACTCTTCCTAGAGCTGGCCGAAGTGAGCAATCGGGGGAGAAGGGCGTTAAAAGCAATTGTATTTCCTGTTCACACCATTAACATTTATAAATAGACAGAAACAACGGAATGTGTCTGAATAGTACTACAAATGTAGAAAACCGATAATCATTAGCTTCAAAACAGTAGTGCAACCGTGAAATTGTCGCTCTCTGATGGACCCGCACTGTCCGCACTGTTGTCCGTTGACGCTGACCGAGAGGGCGCCGCCATTTTACCAGCTCGTGAATTTTGACAAAAAAACAATAACATGCAAAATGAACTCAGAAATCTCAAATAAATTGATTATTTATGAAATTACCTTGACAAAATGATGTACATCCACTCGGACAAACCCAAAGTCTCTAGCTATGTGACTTGTAAAATAGTTTTTAATCACATTCTTCACTCGGTTTGAAACAAAAACAACACATAGCAACCTTCACCAAACGTGGTAATATCTTAATGGATGTGTTACCTAGCATGGTATGCATGTTCTTTCGACATTGGAAAGTTTAACCGTGCTATTACATACCTGTAGTAATGAATTGAAACGGACACAAAAGTTATCTTCTTGACATCGCAGTTCTGGCGCTTTCTTTATTCTGAAGAATGGCGGAACTTCCTGTTCCCCCACTACCATAGTATTTGATAGATAGATAGATAGATAGATAGATAGATAGATAGATAGATAGATAGATAGATAGATAGATAGATAGATAGATAGATAGATAGATAGATAGATAGATAGATAGATAGATAGATAGATAGATAGATAGATAGATAGATAGATAGATAGATAGATAGATAGATAGATAGATAGATAGATAGATAGATAGATAGATAGATAGATAGATAGATAGATAGATAGATAGATAGATAGATAGATAGATAGATAGATAGATAGATAGATAGATAGATAGATAGATAGTGTGGTGCAAAGACAACTATGCTGATAATGCTGTGATGATAAAAAGATCCGCTGACGCTGTACTTTGATTATAAAGGTTTATTCATAACAAAGGATTTCAGCGTCGATTTACAGATATCTGCAGATTATCTGGAGAACAGCCGGACCCGATCTGTAATATGCTATTCTCTCAGTCCTTTGTTCAAGACATGGTATTTATATCCTATGTGACATAATATGGTGTGATTTTAATAAACCAATCCCTGGCTTTCCACATATCTCCCCATATCCTCTATTCCAAGAAGCCTATGTAGTAATGCTTTCCAGATATCTCCCCATATCCTCTATTCCAAGAAGCCTATGTAGTAATGCTTTCCACATATCTCCCCATATCCTCTATTCCAAGAAGCCTATGTAGTAATGCTTTCCACATATCTCCCCATATCCTCTATTCCAAGAAGCCTATGTAGTAATGCTTTCCACATATCTCCCCATATCCTCTATTCCAAGAAGCCTATGTAGTAATGCTTTCCAGATGTTTCCACAAACAGAGCCAAGTTCCTCTAACACACTTTTTGGAAAGGTCAGCAAAGTCATAGACCCTCAGACACTACAATAGTGAGGGAAAAAAGTATTTGATCCCCTGCTGAATTCTACGTTTGCCCACTGACAAATAAATGATCAGTCTATAATTTTAATGGAAGGTTTATTTGAACAGTGAGAGACAGAATAACAACAAAATAATCCAGAAAAAACGCATGTCAAAAATGTTATACATTGATTTGCATTTTAATGAGGGAAATAAGTATTTGACCCCCTCTCAATCAGAAAGATGTCTGGCTCCCAGGTGTCATTTATACTGGTAACGAGCTGAGATTAGGAGCACACTCTTAAAGGGAGTGCTCCTAATCTCAGCTTGTTACCTGTATAAAAGCCACCTTTTGCAATCAATCAGATTCCAAACTCTCCACCATGGCCAAGACCAAAGAGCTCTCCAAAGATGTCAGGGACAAGATTGTAGAGCTACACAAGGCTGGAATGGGCTACAAGACCATCGCCAAGCAGCTTGGTGAGAAGGTGACAACAGTTGGTGCGATTATTCGCAAATGGAAGAAACACAAAAGACCTGTCAACCTCCCTCGGCCTGGGGCTCCATGCAAGATCTCACCTCGTGGAGTTGCAATGATCATAAGAACAGTGAGGAATCAGCCCAGAACTACACGGGAGGATCTTGTCAATGATCTCAAGGCAGCTGGGACCATAGTCACCAAGAAAACAATTGGTAACACACTACGCCGTGAAGGACTGAAATCCTGCAGCGCCCGCAAGGTCCCCCTGCTCAAGAAAGCACATATACAGGCCCGTCTGAAGTTTGCCAATGAACATCTGAATGATTCAGAGGAGAACTGGGTGAAAGTCTTGTGGTCAGATGAGACCAAAATCGAACTCTTTGGCATCAACTCAACTCGCCGTGTTTGGAGGAGGAGGAATGCTGCCTATGACCCCAAGAACACCATCCCCACCGTCAAACACGGAGGTGAAAACATTATGCTTTGGGGGTGTTTTTCTGCTAAGGGGACAGGACAACTTCACCGCATCAAAGGGACGATGGACGGGGCCATGTACTGTCAAATCTTGGGTGAGAACCTCCTTCCCTCAGCCAGGGCATTGAAAATGGGTCGTGGGTGGGTATTCCAGCATGACATTAACCCAAAACACACAGCCAAGGCAACAAAGGAGTGGCTCAAGAAGAAGCACATCAAGGTCCTGGAGTGGCCGAGCCAGTTTCCAGACCGTAATCCCATAGAAAATCTGTGGAGGGAGCTGAAGGTTCGAGTTGCCAAACGTCAGCCTCAAAACCTTAATGACTTGGAGAAGATCTGCAAAGAGGACTGGGACAAAATCCCTCCTGAGATGTGTGCAAACCTGGTGGCCAACTACAAGAAACGTCTGACCTCTGGGATTGCCAACAAGGGTTTTACCACCAAGTACTAAGTCATGTTTTGCAGAGGGGTCAAATACTTATTTCCCTCATTAAAATGCAAATCAATTTATAACATTTTTGACATGCAAGTTTTTCTGGATTTTTTAAAATGTTATTCTGTCTCTCACTGTTCAAAAAACCTACCATTAAAATTATAGACTGATCATGTCTTTGTCAGTGGGCAAATGTAAAAAATCAGCAGGGAATCAAATACTTTTTTCCCTCACTGTACATACACACACACCACCAAGATTCTTCCTAGAGCTGGCCGCCTGGCCAAAGTGAGCAATCGGGGGTGAAGGACGTTAGTAAAGAAGGTGACCAAGAAGCCGATGGTCACTCTGACAGAGCTCCAGAGTTCCTCGGTAGAGATAGGAGAAACTTCCAAAAGGACAACCATCTCTGCAGCACTCCACCAATCAGGCCATTATGGTAGAGTGGCCAGACGGAAGCCAGTCCTCAGTAATTTTATTTAACCAGGTAAGCCAGTTGAGAACAAGTTCTCATTTACAACTGCGACCTGGCCAAGATAAAGCAAAGCAGTGCGATAAAAACAACAACACAGAGTTACATATGGGGTAAACAAAACATAAAGTCAAAAATACAACAGAAAATATATATACATTGTGTGCAAATGTAGTAAGTTATGGAGATAAGGCAATAAATAGGCCATAGTGCAAAATAGTTACAATTTGATGTGCAAATAGAGATACTGGGGTGCAAATTAGGAAAATAAATAACAATATGGGGATGAGGTAGTTGGGTGGGCTAATTTCAGAATGGCTGTGTACAGGTGCAGTGATCGGTAAGCTGCTCTGACAACTGATGCTTAAAGTTAGTGAGGGAGATAAGAGTCTCCAACTTCAGAGATTTTTGCAGGTCGTTCCAGTCATTGGCAGCAGAGAACTGGAAGGAATGGCGGCCAAAGGAGGTGTTGGCTTTGGGGATGACCAGTGAGATATACCTGCTGGAGCGCATACTACGGATGGGTGTTGCTATGGTGACCAATGAGCTAAGATAAGGCGGGGATTTGCCTAGCAGTGATTTATAGATGACCTGGAGCCAGTGGGTTTGGCGACTAATATGTAGTGAGGGCCAGCCAACAAGAGCGTACAGGTCACAATGTTGGGTAGTATATGGGGCTTTGGTGACAAAACGGATGACACTGTGATAGACTACATCCAATTTGCTGAGTAGAGTGTTGGAGGCTAATTTGTAAATGACATCGCCAAAGTCAAGGATCGGTAGGATAGTCAGTTTTACGAGGGCATGTTTGGCAGCATGAGTGAAGGAGGCTTTGTTGTGAAATAGGAAGCCGATTCTAGATCTAACTTTTGATTGGAGATGCTTAATGTGAGTCTGGAAGGAGAGTTTACAGTCTAACCAGACACCTAGATATTTGTAGTTGTCTACATACTCTAGGTCAGACCCGCCGAGAGTAGTGATTCTAGTCGGGTGGGCGGGTGCAAGCAGCGTTCGGTTGAAGAGCATGCATTTAGTTTTACTAGTGTTTAAGAGCAGTTGGAGGCTACGGAAGGAGTGTTGTATGGCATTGAAGCTCGTTTGGAGTTTGTTAAGACAGTGTCCAATGAAGGGCCAGATGTATATAAAATGGTGTCGTCCACATAGAGGTGGATCCGAGCGTCACCAGCAGCAAGAGTGACATCATTGATATACACAGAGAATAGAGTCGGCCCGAGAATTGAACCCTGTGACACCCCCATAGAGACGGCCAGAGGTCCAGACAACAGGCCCTCCGATTTGACACATTGAACTCTATCTGAGAAGTAGTTGGTGAAGCAGGCGAAGCAGTATTAGAGAAACTAAGGCTATTTAGTCTGCCAATAAGAATGCGGTGGTTGACAGAGTCGAAAGCCTTGGCCAGGTCGATGAAGATGGCTGCGCAGTACTGTCTTTTATCGATCGCGGTTATTATATCGTTTAGGATCTTGAGCGTGGCTGATGTGCACCCATGACCAGCTCGGAAACCGGATTGCATAGCGGAGAAGGTACGGTGGGATTCGAAATGGACGGTGATCTGTTTGTTAACTTGGCTTTCAAATACTTTTGAAAGGCAGGGCAGGATGAATATAGGTCTAACAGTCTGGATCTAGAGTGTCACCCCCTTTGAAGAGGGGGATGACCGCGGCATCTGTCAAATCTCTGGGGATCTCAGACGTTACGAAAGAGAGGTTGAACAGGCTAGTAATAGGGGTTGTGACAATTTCGGCGGCTAATTTTAGAAAGAAAGGGTCCAGATTGTCTAGCCCAGCTGATTTGTAGGGGTCCAGATTTTTCAGCTCTTTCAGAACATCAGCTGTCTGAATTTGTGTGAAGGAGAAGCGGGGGGGGGGGGGGGCATGGGCACGTTGCAGCGGAGGGTGCAGAGCTGGTGTCCGGGGTATGGTAGCCAGGTGGAAAGCATGGCCAGCCGTAGCAAAATGCTTGTTGAAATTCTCGATTATTGTAGATTTATCTGTGGTGACAGTGTTTCCTAGCCTCAGTGCAGTGGGTAGTTGGGAGGAGGTGCTCTTATTTTCCATGGACTTTACAGTGTCCCAAAACTTTTTGGAGTTAGTGCTACAGGATGCACATTTCTGTTTGAAAAAGCTAGCCTTTGCTTTTGTAGTGTATTGGGATTATGTCTGTGTTAAATGTTTTTCATGAAGAAATGGAATGTTGTTTATTTAGTGCAAGAAGGGGGGATGTTTTATGATCTTATTTGAAATGTGGCGTTTGGAGGGTGACGCCCCAGGGGAGACTGGTGATTGGCCAGAAGAGGGGGGTCACCCATATTTTGGCATTGTCTATATAAGAAGGGGTTAGACAATAAAGGACAGAGCTGTTATTATAATTCGAGGTCACTGCTCTCCAGACCCCGCGAGTCTGTAAACTTATGCTGTAAGCTTGTGATAATGAATAAAAACTTCTAATCAAGGTACAGCTTGGGCGGACTTCTTTGTTGACAGCAAGAGCACCAGCAGCCGACGCGACACGACACTTTCCTAACTGATTGTGTATATTGGTTCCTGACTTCCCTAAAAAGTTGCATGGCTGCAAGGCTGTTCGATGCTAATGCAGTACGCCACAGGATGTTTTTGTGCTAGTCAAGGGCAGTCAAGTCTGAGGAATTTTTTTTGAATGGGGCATGCTTATTTAAGATTGAGAGGAAAGCACTTTTAAAGAACAACCAGGCATCCTCTACTGACGGAATGATGTCAATATCCATCCAGGATACCCGCCAGGTCAATTAGAAAGGCCTGCTCGCTGAAGTGTTTTAGGGAGCGTTTGACAGTGATGAGGAGTGGTCGTTTGACCGCAGACCCATTACGGACGCAGGCAATAAGGCAGTAATCGCTGAGATCCTGGTTGAAGACAGCGGAGGTCTATTTAGAGGGTATATTTGTCAGAATGACATCTATGAGGGTGCCCATGTTTACAGATTTGGGGTTGTACCTGGCAGGTTCGTTGATAATTTGTGTGAGATTAAGGGCATCTAGTTTAGATTGTAGGTTGGCCGGGGTGTTAAGCATATCCCAGTTAGGTCACCAAGCAGTACAAACTCTGAGGATAGATGGGGGGCGATCAGTTCACATATGGTGTCCAGGGCACAGCTCTGGGCTGAGGGGGGTCTGTAGCAAGCGGCAACAGTGAGATACTTATTTCTGGAAAGGTTGATTTTTAGAAGTAGAAGCTCAAACTGTTTGGGCACAGACCTGGATAGTACAATAGAGCTCTGCAGGCTCTCTCTACAGTAGATTGCAACCCCACCCCCTTTGGCAGTTCTATCAAGACTGAAAAACTTGTAGTTGGAGATGGACATTTCTGGTGGCCTTCCTAAGCCAGGATTCAGACACTGCTAGAACATCAAGGTTGGCGGAGTGTGCTAACGCAGTGAATAACTCAAACTTAGGGAGGAGGCTTTGGATGTTAACGTGCAAGAAGCCAAGGCTTTTACGGTTACAGAAGTCAACAAATGATAACGCCTGGGGAGTAGGAGTGATACTGGGGGCTACAGGGCCTGGGTTAACCTCTACATCACCAGAGGAACAGAGGAGGAGTAGAATAAGAATACGGCTAAAGGCTTTAAGTACTGGTCTTCTAGTGCGTTGAGTACAGAGAAAAAAAAGGGACAGATTTCCGTGCGTTGTAGAATAGATTCAGGGCATTATGTACAGACAAGGATATGGAAGAATATGAGTACAGTGGAGGTAAACCTAAGCGTTGGGTAACGATGAAAGAGATAGCATCACTGGAGGCACCGATTGAGTCGGTCTCCGCGTGTATGGGGGGTGGGACAAAGGAGCTATCTAAGGTAGGTTGAGCTGGGCTGGGGGATCTACAGTGAAATAGTACAATAAGAAATAACCGAAACAGCAATAAGCAAACCATATTGACATGGGAGAGAGGCATAAAGCAATCACAGGTGTTATTTGAGAGAGCTAAGACAACAGCTGGTAATGGCAACAAGGTTTGGGCTGAGGCTAAACATAAACAGGATGCGGTACCGTAAAAAGGAACAGTCCAGCAGACATCAGCTGTATAGCTGAGTTATCATAAGGTCCGGTGAACAGCAATAGGAGAGTTCGCAGGTAGTTCAGAGGCTGCTATAGCACTGGCGAGCAAGAGGCCACGGCTAGCGTGTGCTAGCGGGCCAGGGCTAGCAGATGGGTATTCGTGGTCGACGTCGTAACGGGAAGCCTGCTGTAACCACATCAGACAATTTCGTCGGCAGACCAGTCGTGTTGGATCGGCGGGGCTCCGTGTCAACACTAGGAGGTCCCGTCCGGTTGACAGAGAGGTAGATAGCTGGGCGATGGGCCTGGCTTTAGGCTAGCTCAAGGCTGATTACCCACAACAACGTCCATTTGGTTGCAGCTAGCTGCGATGATCTGGTGTTAAAGGTCCAGTGATTCAGTGATTCCGGCAGAAAAAACGATGTTCTGGGTCGATAACACGCTGTGCAGACTGGCCGATAATAGTCCAGGCTAGAGCTGGCTGGTAGGTAGTGCAGGCCACAGACAATGGTGAAAAACCGCTGATGGTGGCTAATAGCAAGTAGCTAGTTAGCTGGCTACTCCCGTCCGGTAAACAGAGAGGTAGATATCCGGGATATGGGCCTGGCTCGAGGCTAGCTCACGGCTAACTGGTGCTTGCTTCTGGGGTAGTGGTGATCAGCCAAACAGCAACATCCAATCGGTTGCGGCTAGCTAGTTGCGATCCGGTGTTAATGTCCAGTGAATCAGTTATTCCGGAAGTAGAATCCGATGTTCTAGGTGAAAACCGCTAACGATGGCTAATAGCAAGTAGCTAGTTAGCTGGCTAGCTAGTTTCAACTGGAGATTCCAGATAAAGGTAAGTCAATAATAGAATCCGTTCCACATTGAGTGAGGCGGGTTGCAGGAAAGTATATGTTGTAGAAGGATGAAAAGTGTGATAGGAAAATATGTACAAAAAATACAAAAAAATACAAAAAACAGGCTATTTATACAGACACACAACAAAGAACGCGACCGCACTGCTACGCCATCTTGGAATAGTAAAGGGCACATGACAGCCCACTTGGAGTTTGCCAAAAGGCACCTCAAGACTCTCAGACCATGAGAAGGAAGATTCTCTGGTCTGATGAAACCAATATTGAACTCTTTGGCCTGAATCCCAAGCATCACATCTGGAGGAAACCTGGCACCATCCCTACGGTGAAGCGTGGTGGTGTCAGCATCATGCTGTGGGGATGTTTTTCAGCGGCAGGGACTAGGACACTAGTCAAGATCGAGGGAAAGATGAACGGAGCAAAGTACAGAGAGATCCTTGACCTGCTCCAGAATGTTCAGGACCTCAGACTGGGGCGAAGGTTCACCTTTCAACAGGACAACTACCCTAAGCACACAGCCAAGACAACGCAATGGCTTTGGGACAAGTCTCTGAACGTCCTTGAGTGACCCAGCCAGAGCCCGGACTTCAACCCAATCTAACATCTCCGGAGAGACCAGAAAATAGCTGTGCAGCGACGCTCTCCATCCAATCTGACAGAGCTTGAGAGGATCTGCAGAGAAGAATGGGAGAAACTCTCCAAATACAGGTGTGCCAAGCTTGTAGCGTCATACCAAAGAAGACTCTTGGCTGTAATCGCTGCCAAAGGTGCTTAAACAAAGTACTGAGTAAAGGGTCTGAATACTTATGTAAATGTGATATTTCCGTATTTTTTATTATATTTGGTTAAAAAATGTTAGCAACAATTGATAAAAACACGTTTTTGCTTTGTCATTATGGGGTATTGTGTGTAGATTAATGAGGGAAACAAACAACAATCTATTTTAGAATAAGGCTGTAACATACCTAAATGTGGAAAAAGTCAAGGGGTCTGAATAATTTCCCAATGAACTGTATATACAATGGGGAGAACAAGTATTTGATACACTGCCACATTGTATGATTTTTAAGTAATTAATTTGCATTTTATTGCATGACATAAGTATTTGACACATCAGAAAAGCAGAACTTAATATTTGGTACAGAAACCTTTGTTTGCAATTACAGAGATCACACGTTTCCTGTAGGTCTTGACCAGGTTTGCACACACTGCAGCAGGGATTTTGGCCCACTCCTCCATACAGACCCTCTCCAGAACCTTCAGGTTTCGGGGCTGTCGCTGGGCAATACGGACTTTCAGCTCCCTCCAAAGATTTTCTATTGGGTTCAGGTCTGGAGACTGGCTACGCCACTCCAGGACCTTGAGATGCTTCTTACGGAGCCACTCCTTAGTTGCCCTGGCTGTGTGTTTCGGGTCGTTGTCATGCTGGAAGACCCAGCCACGACCCATCTTCAATGGTCTTACTGAGGGAAGGAGGTTGTTGGCCAAGATCTCGCGATACATGGCCCCCCATCCTCCCCTCAATACGGTGCAGTCGTCCTGTCCCCTTTGCAGAAAAGCATCCCCAAAGTATGATGTTTCCACCTCCATGCTTCACGGTTGGGATAGTGTTCTTGGGGTTGTACTCATCCTTCTTCTTCCTCCAAACACGGCGAGTGGAGTTTAGACCAAAAAGCTCTATTTTTGTCTCATCAGACCACATGACCTTCTCCCATTCATCCTCTGGATCATCCAGATGGTCATTGGCAAACTTCAGACGGGCCTGGACATACGCTGGCTTGAGCAGGGGGACCTTGCGTGCCTTGCAGGATTTTAATCCATGAATGGCGTAGTGTGTTACTAATGGTTTTCTTTGAGACTGTGGTCCCAGCTCTCTTCAGGTCATTGACCAGGTCCTGCCGTGTAGTTCTGGGCTGATCCCTCACCTTCCCCATGATCATTGATGCCCCACGAGGTGAGATCTTGCATGGAGCCCCAGACCGAGGGTGATTGACCGTCATCTTGAACTTCTTCCATTTTCTAATAATTGCGCCAACAGTTGTTGCCTTCTCACCAAGCTGCTTGCCTATTGTCCTGTAGCCCATCCCAGTCTTGTGCAGGTCTACAATTTTATCCCTGATGTCCTTACACAGCTCTCTGGTCTTGGCCATTGTGGAGAGGTTGGAGTCTGTTTGATTGAGTGTGTGGACAGGTGTCTTTTATACAGTAACGAGTTCAAACAGGTGCAGTTAATACAGGTAATGAGTGGAGAACAGGAGGGCTTCTTAAAGAAAAACTAACAGGTCTGTGAGAGCCAGAATTCTTACTGGTTGGTAGGTGATCAAATACTCATGTCATGCAATAAAATGCATATTAATTACTTAAAAATCATACAATCTGATTTTCTGGATTTTTGTACCTATGATAAAAATTACAGACCTCTACATGCTTTGTAAGTAGGAAAACCTACAAAATCGGCAGTGTATCAAATACTTGTTCTCCCCACTGTATATATACAGTGGGGAAAAAAAGTATTTAGTCAGCCACCAATTGTGCATGTTCTCCCACTTAAAAAGATGAGAGAGGCCTGTAATTTTCATCATAGGTACACGTCAACTATGATAGACAAAATGAGGAAAAAAAATCCAGAAAATCACATTGTAGGATTTTTTATGAATTTATTTGCAAATTATGGTGGAAAATAAGTATTTGGTCACCTACAAACAAGCAAGATTTCTGGCTCTCACAGACCTGTAACTTCTTCTTTAAGAGGCTCCTCTGTCCTCCACTCGTTACCTGTATTAATGGCACCTGTTTGAACTTGTTATCAGCATAAAAGACACCTGTCCACAACCTCAAACAGTCACACTCCAAACTCCACTATAGCCAAGATCAAAGAGCTGTCAAAGGACACCAGAAACAAAATTGTAGACCTGCACCAGGCTGGGAAGACTGAATCTGCAATAGGTAAGCAGCTTGGTTTGAAGAAATCAACTGTGGGAACAATTATTAGGAAATGGAAGACATACAAGACCACTGATAATCTCCCTCGATCTGGGGCTCCACGCAAGATCTCACCCCGTGGGGTCAAAATGATCACAAGAACGGTGAGCAAAAATCCCAGAACCACACGGGGGGACCTAGTGAATGACCTGCAGAGAGCTGGGACCAAAGTAACAAAGCCTACCATCAGTAACACACTACGCCGCCGGGGACTCAAATCCTGCAGTGCCAGACATGTCCCCCTGCTTAAGCCAGTACATGTCCAGGCCCGTCTGAAGTTTGCTAGAGTGCATTTGGATGATCAAGGAGAGTATTGGGAGAATGTCATATGGTCAGATGAAACCAAAATATAACTTTTTGGTAAAAACTAAACTCGTCGTGTTTGGAGGACAAAGAATGCTGAGTTGCACCCAAAGAACACCATACCTACTGTGAAGCATGGGGGTGGAAACATCATGCTTTGGGGCTGTTTTTCTGCAAAGGGACCAGGACGACTGATCCGTGTAAAGGAAAGAATGAATGGGGCCATGTATCGTGAGATTTTGAGTGAATACCTCCTTCCATCAGCAAGGGCATTGAAGATGAAACGTTGCTGGGTCTTTCAGCATGACAATGATCCCAAACACACCGCCCGGGCAACGAAGGAGTGGCTTCGTAAGAAGCATTTCAAGGTCCTGGAGTGGCCTAGCCAGTCTCCAGATCTCAACCCCATAGAAAATCTTTGGAGGGAGTTGAAAGTCTGTGTTGCCCAGCGACAGCCCCAAAACATCACTGCTCTAGAGGAGATCTGCATGGAGGAATGGGCCAAAATACCAGCAACAGTGTGTGAAAACCTTGTGAAGACTTACAGAAAACGTTTGACCTGTGTCATTGCCAACAAAGGGTATATAACAAAGTATTGAGAAACTTTTGTTATTGACCAAATACTTATTTTCCACCATAATTTGCAAATAAATTCATAAAAAATCCTACAATATGATTTTCTGGATTTTTTTTCCTCATTTTGTCTGTCATAGTTGACGTGTACCTATGATGAAAATTACAGGCCTCTCTCATCTTTTTAAGTGGGAGAACTTGCACAATTGGTGGCTGACTAAATACTTTTTTTCCCCACTGTATATTATATATACACATATCCTTTAAAAAAATTAAATGTTCCTTTATTACTTTCCAACCCCACCCCCCCTCCCCTAATTGGAGTAAACTACTGAACAACAAAGCTTAGGCCTCTACTTCCAGCTTATACATACTATATACATTTTATGGACATGTCAATTTTACAATAGTTCTATTTTGTTTGTTATTACTCCTCAACCTCTCTGATCATTTTAATGATGTCCATCCGGTTTGCTTCTGTATGCCATATCTTTCAAACTGTGCTCTTTCACAAAAGTTCTTAACCTTTAACCTATATACTTATTAACTTAACTAGGTCTTTCCTTACAGCACTCGACCACACGACTGGACAATAATCAAGATAAGACACATCTAGACCCTGCAGAACTTGCTTTTTGGAGTGTGGTGTCAAAAAAGCAGAGCATCTATTACGGACAGACCTCTCCCCATCTTTATAACCATTGAATCTATACGTTTTGACCATGACAGTTTACAATTTAAGGTAATGCCAAGTAATTTAGTCTCCTCAACTTGTTCAACAACCACACCATTCATTACCAGATTCAGCTGAGGTCTAGAATTTAGGAAATTATTTGTACCAAATACAGTGCTCTTAGTTTTAGATGTTCAGGGTCAGTTTATTACTGGCCACCCATTCCAAAACAGACTATACTGGCATCATCCATGCAAGTCTCAGTAGCATGAAATAACATCTACCTTCTTATTGAAACAGTTCATCATGAAACAGTTCTACTGCAACTTTTCATGCACAGTGGGAAGTTGGATCGAACCTGCTCTTACCCTGAGAAACAGATTTCCCAATCTTCTCCTCCTCTTCTTCATTTTTAATGTTGACATTCAGCTCCAGTGTTTGACTGCAGTCTTCCAGTTTCACTGATGCCATCTCTGGTATCTGCGGTGCAAATTGGACTCGACTGTCAATCAGGACCCAGTGACTGTAGGTTTGGACTCAGTGTGGAAGGAGAGAGGCAGGCTGGGTTTGTCCTCACTGTTGATGTTACAGGCCTCAGACTTAATCCTAGTCGGCCTGTAGTGATAAAGAGAAACAGACAACAGTCTTGACAGTTCTGGAACTTTCTTTATCCTCAAAAAATATATTATATTTCTTCTTGTTCAATTACCTAATTTCAACAGATCAGGGAGCTAAACAATGACAAAACAACATTCATTCACATTAGACAGGTGCACAAAAATTACACAAAGCAACTGCAGAAATGAATAAATGACTCAAACTATTTAGGACAAGGTTACAGTTTGTTTTAGGCAGCACTATGAGCTATTTTCCTTAATAACCTAATCTTCACTGTATTTTTTCACTCAAAAATAATAATATTCACGGACGGCCAGGGACACACTCCAACACTCAAACGTCATTTACAAACGCAGTATTTGTGTTTACTGAGTCCGCCAGATCAGGGGCAGTAGGGGTGACAATGCGTGATATTGATATGTGAGTGAATTGGACCATATTGCTGTCCTGCCTCAGCATTCGAAATGTAACGAGTACTTTTGGGTGTCAGGAAAAATGTATGGGAGTAAAAAGTACAACTTTTCTTTAGGAATGTAGTGGAGTAAAAGTTGTCATAAATATAAATAGTAAATACAAATCCCCCAAAACGACTTCAGTAGTACTTCAAAGCCTTTTTACTTTTACATTTCAGTCATTTAGCAGAAGCTCTTATCCAGAGTGACTTACAGTAGTGAGTGCATACATTTTTCATACTGGTCCCCAGTGGGAATCGAACCCACAACCCTGGCGTTGCAAGCACCATGCTCTACTAACTGAGCCACACAGGACTACTTAGTTACTTTACACCACTGCCAACTGTATTTCCCGTTCACACCATAGTAACAACTATAGATAAAGGTAGAAACAACTGAATCCCTCTGAATATTAGTACACATGTAGAAAACTGATAAACATTACATTCAACTTCAAAACAGTAGTGCGACCGTGAAATTGTCTCTCTCTCATGCACCTGCACTGCTACCCCATTCATAGACGCTAACTGCTTTAGTGCCTCTTGATGATAGTATCTTCTGACTGGGGGAGTTTTGTTAAGAGCCTCAACATTAACACGCATCGCTTGCGGTACGTTTTTGGAAACTTTCATATCAGCTAAATATAATTTTCAAAACACAAAAAGGTTAAATTACTACACACCTTTATAGGGTTAGTGTTCCCACATGGTCCTATCTCCATGTTACAGCACTTGTTCACAGGAGACAGACGGAAGCCATAGGCCCTGTGCTAATTAGCTATCTAGCGTGCTCCCAACACCTGTGTGTAAGCTAACTGGGGAGGAAGTGTAGTTTGTCAACTGGAGGCTCACACAGTGTATGGATCTGTGTAAAACTGCTACAGTAAGTGTATCTTTATTTGAAAGATTAGTTCTGGCTGACGTGAAAGTTAAGGGGCATATTAGCATACGTTTGTGAAAGCGATGATTATTGACGTTTCTCAACGTTAAAACAGAGCATCGGAATATTAGTTTACACAGAGCCAAATGTAATGTCTGAAAACTCTCCATCCGGAGAAGGGATTTAGAGAGCTACTGCACTGGAGTCTGTTAAAGGGCATGTAGCAGCTATTTCTCATGGCTTTAAACACATATAATAGTAACTTAGAGCACCCCCAGAAAACATTCACAAATTACAAACTCATAAATCCATTTTTATAATACTGTAATATTGTTCTAAAAGTTGGGTTTGAGGTTCTCCAAATCAGATACTAAAACATATAGTACAACTTGGTGCGCACCAGTTTACCATGGACAGTAGGCTCACCGTTTGAGTCATCAAAATTATGATCTTACTTTAGGGCCTTTCCGGCCGTCTTCGTGGTTATATGCAGGGAGCATAAATTGTACAATTGTAAGCTAATAAATACTTTTCCAAATTAGAACTCATGAATATTTATGCAATAAGGCCCGAGGAGGTGTGGTATATGGCCAATATACCACGGCTAAGGGCTGTTAGGCAAGATGCACTGCCTGAGTCGCCTAATTGCTATTATAAAACTGGTTACCAACATATGTGTAGGTATGATATACCACGGCTTTCGGCCAATCAGCATTCAGGGCTCGAACAACCCCGACCACACAATGTATATTTACTACAGTAAAATAATATACTGCACCAACTACATATATATCTGATAGGGGCCATTATCTTCTACGTGGACTTTAAACGAACATCAGAATGGACGACGCCATTTTAACAGCTCGTAAGATTATACACTTTTACACAAAACCAATAACATGAAAAACGAACACAGAAATCTCAAACTGATCCTTTATTAAATTACATTGACGAAATTATGTAGATTCACTCAGACAAATCCCAAATCTCTAGCTATGTGACTTGTAAAATAGTTTTTATCACGTTCTTTCACTCACTCGGTTTGACACAAAAATAACACATAATAACTTTACCAAATGGGAGAACACCTTGACGTATTTGTTAACTGGTATGTTATGACATGTTCTTTCGATATTAGAAAGTTTAAACGTGCTATTACATACCTGTAGTAATACATTTGAACGGACACAAAGTTGTCGTCTTGACAGCACAGGTCTGGCGCATTCTTTATTCTGAATAATGGGGCGCGCCAACCCGGAACTTCCTGTTCCCCCACTACCACAGTGCAACAACGACATCTATTGGACTGATGGACTAACTACCTCTACTGTTCGGTTAGTAAACTGGATAAAAAATAAATGTCCATTGCGGAAAAGGAGGACAAACTACATCACACAAAATAAAAATACATAATAAAAGTCACAGTCCAATCCAGATCACATCCCTACACAGGCTCAGGGGCCTTGGAGGGCGGAATATCTCCAGTCAGTATTCCCTGCAATCAGTGGAAACTCCTTAGAGGAGGAAGGGGAGGACCATACTCAGTGAATTTCATAAAAATATAAAAATAGTGAAACATTTTTAAAGTATTATTTTTAGAATAATTTATTAAAACACACTGTTTTACATTAAAGGCCATACCCTGTTCAAAGGCACTTCAATATTTTCTTGCCGGTTCACCCTCTGAATGGCACACACACACAACCCATGTCTCAATTGTCTCAAGGCTTAAAAATCCTTATTTAACCTGTCTCTTCCCCTTCATCTACACTGATTTAAAGTGGATTTAACAGGTAACATCAATAAGACATCAAAGCATTCACCTGGTCGGTCTGTCATGGAAAGAGCAGGTGTTCCTAATGTTTTGTACATTCAGTGTATTTTTTTAGTTGACGCATGTCATGTCTGATATACATGAATAAAAGTGTTATTCACCCTGGACATGAGACTTGATTTCTGAACTTTTGAATTATAAGCTCTAAGTGTTGTCTTGGTTGATAAAGTCTGCATGTTGTTTAAGTTACCATAGTAAAAATGTGAAGACCAACATGCTATGAAAAAGTTATTTTGCATTTAGTCATCCCCCAAATGTGACCATTGAAAGCCTTGACCGTTGCATCCTTCCTCAGGGAACGGCCTGCTGGCATCAGGGTGGCATGTTTTTTGATATGCTGCTCTGGAGTTCCATGGCCAAGCAGACTCCCTTGGGGACAGGGGGAAGAACACATTTTTATTCAAGTCTGAGAGACTTTTAGAGGGAGAGAGCATGAGTTCTGAAGTACAATAAACCCAACCAGGGACCCTTGATTATCTGCTCTATCACACAGACAGCACTAGTGAAGACCTTGATTATCTGCTATATCACACAGACAGCACTAGTGAAGACCTTGATTATCTGCTATATCACACAGACAGCACTAGTGAAGGCCTTGATTATCTGCTATATTACACAGACAGCACTAGTGAAGACCTTGATTATCTGCTATATCACACAGACAGCACTAGTGAAGACCTTGATTATCTGCTATATCACACAGACAGCACTAGTGAAGGCCTTGATTATCTGCTATATCACACAGACAGCACTAGTGAAGACCTTGATTATCTGCTATATCACACAGACAGCACTAGTGAAGGCCTTGATTATCTGCTATATTACACAGACAGCACTAGTGAAGACCTTGATTATCTGCTATATCACACAGACAGCACTAGTGAAGACCTTGATTATCTGCTATATTACACAGACAGCAGTAGTGAAGGCCTTGATTATCTGCTATATTACACAGACAGCACTAGTGAAGGCCTTGATTATCTGCTCTATTACACAGACAGCACTAGTGAAGACCTTGATTATCTGCTATATCACACAGACAGCACTAGTGAAGACCTGATTATCTGCTATATCACACAGACAGCACTAGTGAAGACCTTGATTATCTGCTATATCACACAGACAGCACTAGTGAAGACCTTGATTATCTGCTATATCACACAGACAGCACTAGTGAAGACCTTGATTATCTGCTATATCACACAGACAGCACTAGTGAAGGCCTTGATTATCTGCTATATCACACAGACAGCACTAGTGAAGGCCTTGATTATCTGCTATATTACACAGACAGCAGTAGTGAAGGCCTTGATTATCTGCTATATTACACAGACAGCACTAGTGAAGACCTTGATTATCTGCTATATCACACAGACAGCACTAGTGAAGGCCTTGATTATCTGCTATATCACACAGACAGCACTAGTGAAGGCCTTGATTATCTGCTATATCACACAGACAGCACTAGTGAAGACCTTGATTATCTGCTATATCACACAGACAGCACTAGTGAAGACCTTGATTATCTGCTATATCACACAGACAGCACCAGTGAAGACCTTGATTATCTGCTATATCACACAGACAGCACTAGTGAAGTTGCATCAGTATACTATAACAAATGGAGCCTACTTCTCTGTGCTCTGGAGAGATGGCAGGTAATTGGTCAGAAGGCTCTGGAGGTCCTTGGAATGTTCTGTCTCTAGCACCTGGAGAGGGATGGATAGAAGTACTGAGTGTGCTTGAAAGAAAGCAAGAGAGTTAACCTGTAATAAGTATTACATTGTTGATTATTGAGGACTATAAGGGGGCCTTTAAATCAGATGCAGCAACTCAATGTGAGGAGTGTTGGGGGAGTTCTATCTTCATGTCTGTAATGTCCCCTCTTACTGGGTCAGTTCATTTTGCATGGCTCGGTGCCCCAGATTGGTGGAGATTTCACATAAGGACCAATGGAATGGTCTAACATACTAGCCCACTCTCTCTGACCCCCAAGCCCTCACCTGTGACCTCCCATTGGTCCAGGGCCTCCTGTCTAACCCTCTAATCACAGTTTCTCTGACAGGAAGTTACTCCAGTATTAAGGTTTATGGTGCATAGGGCTTCTCCACTCCTTATGAGATGACAAACCTGCATGGATTAGCAAAAGAAAACATGGCACCTGTATTTAGACAATTGTAGTCAAGACAGCCACAGTTTACACAGGAGTGTCCAGGTTCCAGCACTCTACTAACACTTCACTCAACTAATTGTGGTCTAAATGGAAGACCATGATTAGTTGAATGAGATGTTTGTGCTAGGCAGGAATAAAAACGTGCCCACAGTTCAGTCTCCTGGGACTAGGGTTGCAAAAATCCACCAACTTTCCCATAATCCCCAGGTTTTCCAGAAATCCTGTTTGAAGATTCCAGATTTACTGTTTTTTCCCTCCTGATTCAGGAAACCTTCCAACCGGGTTTTCTGAAAAACAAGGGAATTTGGGGAAAGTTACCAGATTTTTGCAACTACCTGGGACAGAAATCACCAACGTCTGTATTATAGAACGAGCTCCCTAAGGAACAATGAGATGACAATTCTGCATGATATAGACAATAACATGTGTGTATCTACATGTAATTGCCAAAATAAAGGAAACACCAACATAGTGTATTTTAATAGGGCGTTGAGCCACCATGAGGCAGAATAGTTTCAATGAACCTTGGCATAGATTCTACAAGTGTCTGAACTCTATTGGAGGGAAGCGACACCACTCTTCCTCAAGAAATTCCATCCTTTGGTGTTTTGTTGATGGTTGTGGAAAATGCTGTGTCAGGAGCCGCTCCAGAATCTCCCATAAGTGTTCAATTTGGTTGAGATCTGGTGACTGTGACGGCCATGGCATATGGTTTGTATAGTTTTCATCAAACGATTCAGGCACTCATGCCCTGTGGATGGGGGCATTGTCATCATATGGGGGCCAAAAAAATGGCCTGCCCAGCATTTTGTATGCATGACCCTAAGCATGATACAATGTTAATTGCTTAATTAACTCAGGAACCACACCTGTGTAGAAGCACCTGCTTTCAATATACTTCGTATCCCTCATTTACTCAAGTGTTTAAATAGTTTTGCCCCTTTTTCTCCCCAATTTCTTGATGTCCAATTGCGATCCAATTACGATATTTTCTCATCGCTGCACCTCCCCAATGGGCTCGGGACAGGTGAAGGTCGAGTCATTCGTCCTCCGAAACATGACCTGCCAAACAGCGCTTCATAACGCCCATAACCCGGAAGCCAGCCAAACCAATGTGTCGGAGGAAACACTGTTCAACTGACGACTGAAGTCAGCCTGCAGGCGCCCAGCCCGCCACAAGGAGTTGCAAGAGTGTGATGAGCCATGTAAAGCTCCCCTGGGACAAACCCTATCCTAACCCCGATGTCGCTGGGCCAATTGTGTGCCGCCCTATGGGACTCCTGGTCACGGCTGGTTGTGACACAGCCTGGGATCGAACCCGCATCTGAAGTTAAGCCTCAAGCACTGCGATGCAGTGCCTTAGACCGCTGCGCCACTCAGGAGACCCTAGTTACCTGTATTTTTATCTAACATGTGTGCCTTCCTGAATAAACTCCAGAATAAACCTGAAGAACAGGGAGATTTTCCTGATGCTCGGGTCACTGAAGTTCTACATCTGTCTGGGTGTTATGTGCTTACGTCTTTAAAATATGACTAGAACATATATTGTTTATTTCTAGAAATATATCCTTAGATACATTGATGAACTCAGTTGATAGTGGGAGTTAGCTATCTAGATAGCTATTCCCCAGCAGTTTCAACCTAGCTAGCTACCTAATGGCCTTTTTATAATCTTTATAGATAATACAAATATATGAAGTTTCCCCTCGCATCTAGAGCTACCTAATATAGCAAGCCAGTTGATAGCACAGTAGCTAGGATGAATGCAATGTGTGACATTAGTAGGTATATGGGTGACATTAGCTAACCTTAGATAATTGAGTGATGAAATCCGAAGAATGACATCACATCAGAAAAAGGTTTATAGCTAAACAGGAATTCATGAGTCTACCAATACATATATCCACTGGCAAATCTTTACATAAATGATGTCATCAAAAACATGCTGAATTAGCTAGCTAGCTAGTCCCTTGCTGGGAGTCCACCATGTTGCAATATGGCTACTGGCTAGGTACCTAACTGGTGATGTAATCATCATGTTGTATGGGTACTGCCTTCACATTTAGCCAATCAATGACATTATAAGAAAAAATACAGTAGTTGCATGGTAAGAAATGGATGAGAAAAAACACAGCTCAATCAAAACCATCTAACCTATAGCGCTTTAGACACACCCACTCCTTTCCACACGCCCACTACTTTCCTTTAGACACACCCACTCCTTTCCAGACGCCCACTACTTTCCTTTAGACACACCCACTCCTTTCCAGACGCCCACTACTTTCCTTTAGACACACCCACTCCTTTCCAGACACCTACTACTTTCCAGACGACCACTACTTTCCTTTAGACACACCCACACCTTTCCACACAACTACTACTTTCCTTTAGACACACCCACTCCTTTCCACACGCCCACTACTTTCCTTTAGACACACCCACTCCTTTCCAGACGCCCACTACTTTCCTTTAGACACACCCACTCCTTTCCAGACACCTACTACTTTCCTTTAGACACACCCACTCCTTTCCAGACGCCCACTACTTTCCTTTAGACACACCCACTCCTTTCCAGACGCCCACTACTTTCCTTTAGACACACCCACTCCTTTCCACACGCCCACTACTTTCCTTTAGACACACCCACTCCTTTCCACACGCCCACTACTTTCCTTTAGACACACCCACTCCTTTCCAGACGCCCACTACTTTCCTTTAGACACACCCACTCCTTTCCACACACCCACTACTTTCCTTTAGACACACACATTTAGTTTGTAAATGATGTCTGAGTGTTGGAGTGTGCCCCTGGCTATCCATAAATACAATTAAAAAAATAAAATGGTGTCGTCTGGTTTACATAATATAAGGAATTTGAAACGATTTCTGCATTTACTTTTACTTTTGATAGTGAAGTATATTTTAACAATTACATTTACTTTTGATACTTAAGTATGTTTAAAACCAAATACTTTTAGACTTTTACTCAAGTAGTATATTACTGGGTGACTTTCAGTTTTACTTGAGTCATTTTCTATTAAGGTATCTTTACTTTTACTCAAGTATGACAATTGGGTGCTTTTTCTACCACTGACAATGCAACAGATGTCTCAAGTTTTGAGAGAGCATGCAACTGGCATGATGACTGCAGGAATGTCCACCAGAGCTGTTGCCAGATAATTTAATGGTAATTACTCTACCATAAGCCGCCTCCAACTTTGTTTTAGAGAATTTGGTAGTATGCCCAACCACCCTCACAACTGCAGACCAAGTGTATGGTGGTGTGTGGGCGAGCGGTTTGCTGATGTCAATGTCGTGAACACAGTACCCCATGTTAGAGTCAGGGTTATGGTATGGGCAGGCATAAGCTACGGAGAAGGAACAAAATTGCATTTTATCAATGGCAAATTTAATGCACAGAGATACCATCACTAGATGCTGAGGCCCATTGTCCTGCCGACGTCACGTCATGTTTCAGCATGATAATGCATGGCCCAATGTCGTAAGGATCTGTACACAATTCCAGGAAGCTGAAAATGTCCCAGTTCTTCCATGTCCTGCATACTCACAAGACATGTCAACCATTGAGCATGTTTGGGAGGGCTGGATCGACGTGTACCACAGCTTGTTCCAGTTCCCACCAATATACAGCAACTTCGCACAACTACTGAAGAGGAATGGGACAACATTCCACAGGCCACAATCAACAGATTGATCAACTCTATGCAAAGTAGAAGTGTCCTGGAGGAGGAGGAGGCAGCGGCAGATACCCTGTTGTGGTATCGCGTCGAATGCTGGTGGGTATTGCTGTCGATCAAAGAATCCCCTTAGGCTGTATCGTGTTTTAGAGACTTTTATTAAGACCACGAGGTTACAGCATAAGTTAACAGACCCGCGGAGATCCGGAGAAACAGTCCCAAATACATCTTCCTGTGTTCTAACTCTCCGCCGTTCTTCCCCCCTTTATATAGCCTTCCAAGAGTTGAATGGCTCCCTCTACTGTCCAATCCCCGTATTTTACAACCCACTTCCTGTCTGTCATATGTGACGTCACGCTAAAACCTTCCCTCTTGATACCAAAAATCAACATTCTTTCAGTTCCATTTAAAAAACATTTAACACCATCATATTGTCAATACACTACACTGTTCTCATGTAATGGGGTAGGGCCCAGTGATGCCAACTTAGCTATTTTGTTGCTAGATTTAGCAACTTTTCAGACTACCCTGGCAACTTTTTTTTCAAACAGCACCTAGCAACAAATGTAGCTACTTTTAAAAACTTATTTGGAACTTTTAGCAACTTTTGAAAAGTGACTCAAACACTAAAATGCACACATTTTACCTCTAAATGACACTAAAACTATTTTATCTGTCACACACTCAGTCACAACACACATGGCTGGCTGCAAAAGTGCATTGTGAGTGACGTCAGCAGCAGGCGCTCAGCTCGTGCACAGGCAGCAGCAGGCCAGCCAAGCAGCACAACAACCTGGAGAGAGCTGGAGAGAGATGCCTAGCGCACACATCATTATTTGAGTTAAGTTGCTTGTTCAATAAGATAGCATATATACCTTGTTATTAGCTTGTACCTATAATTGTTGATCAGTTAGGTAGCATGTTAATTAACTACCAATACACTGATTGAAACTATAATTGTTCAGAATGTGTAGGTTTACTAGTTAATAAGAAAATAAATCAAATATAATTGTTCAATAATGTGTAATGTGTAATTGTTCAATAATTCAATGTGTTATGTTTAAAAATAAAAATATCTGATCATATGAAATGTGTTGTGTTTATATTACTTTTACAAATACAAATATGTGATAATAAACAAACAAATCTAAACTAACAAATGTCAAATCATATTTGTCGCTGAGATGGCCAGTCAATTTGATTGACGTTATTGTGTATTCTACGTAATTATGCAGTTTTACGTTATTACGTAATTACTTCATCACGCGCACCATTCTTCACAATACATCTGTTGTCAAGAAGAGAACCTTTGTGTCCGTTTCTATTTATTACTAGAGGTATGTACTAGCATGTTTAAACTTTCTAATGTCGAAAGAACATGTCATAACATGCTAGTTAACACATCCGTTAAGGTATTATCACGTTTGGTAAAGGTTTGATGTGTTATTTTTGTGTCAAACCGAGTGAGTGAAAGAACGTGATAAAAACTATTTTACAAGTCACATAGCTAGAGATTTTGGGTTTGTCTGAGTGAATGTACATAATTATCTCATGTTAGTTTATAAATAATCAATTTATTTGAGATTTCTGAGTTCGTTTAGCATATTATTGTTTTTGTGTAAAATTCCCAAGCTGGTAAAATGGCGGCTACTCTCGGTCAGCGTCAACGGGACTTCAGTGAGGACAGTGCGGGTGCATCAGATATAGACAATTTCACGGTCGCACTACTGTTTTGCAGCTGAATGTAATGATTATCAGTTTTCTACATGTGTACTAATATTCAGACACATTCAGTAGTTAATGTCTTTATCAATAAATGTTGCTATGGTGTAAACAGGAAATACAATTGGTTTTGATTGACGTAATACAGTGAAGACAAGGTTATTCAGGAAATTAGCACACAATGCTGTCTAAAACAAACTGTAACCTTGTACTAAATGGATTTTGAGTCATTTATGCATTTATCTACTATAGGTTAGGTATTAGCTCAAAAGTATTGTGGAGCTCCTGCTCCTTAATATAAACAGTACCGGCACCCAAAATGAGTATTAGCACCTATTTCAGTCCAAGTCAAGCACTGAATTAGATAATTGAACAAGAAAAAAGTGAAAATATTTTTAGAGAATAAAGAAAGTGCCAGAACTGTCAACACTAACTTTTGTGTCTGTGCTCTCTATATTACTACTGGCAGATTCCGATAAGTCTGAGGCCGGTAACATCAACAGTGAGGACAAACCCAGCCTGCCTCTCTCCTTCCACACTGAGTCCAAACATACAGTCACTGGGTCCTGATTTGTGACAGTGGAGCCCAGTTTGCATCGCAATATCCAGAGATGGCATCAGTGAAGCTGGAAGATTGCAGTCAAACACTGGAGCTTAATGTCAACATTAAAGGTGAAGAAGAGGAGGAGAAGATTGGGAAATCTGTTTCTCAGGGTAAGAGCAGATTCTATCCAATTAAGTTTGTTGGACATGATTTGGAAAGGCACACACCTGTCTATATACAGTGCATTCGGAAAGTATTCAGACCCCTTGACTTTTTTGAGATTTTGTTACGTTACAGCCTTATTGTAAAATAGATTAAATTGTTTTTTCCCCACATCAATCTACTCACAATACCCCATAATGATGAAGCAAAAACTGAACGATCACATTTCCAAAATGTCTTTCTACTCTGCGAGTGTCTAAACCATGATCCCCTTGATCATAGGACTGTTTCAGCCTAGTTAAGCTGTTTAAAGCCTTTGAGGTGGGAAGTTCTTCATACTGAGCTTTAAGACCAAATCATTCCTTGTTTACTTCTACTGAGGTATCCAAAAAAGCTTCCCTCTCCAATTCTCTGATTTTGCTGTCCATCTCTCTCCTTTTCTGATTTATTTGATTTGAAACTGGTAAAACGTATAATTTGCCCCCAAATATGTGCTATGAAAGCCTCCCATCTGGTACTCGCTGACGTTTGGTCAGTGTTCAATGTCAAATAAACATCTATACGCACTCCAACGTAATGTAAGAAGTCTGGGTCCTGTAACCATCTGGGATGAAAACGCCATCTAGAGGATCCTTTTACTAGTTTTGTATCCCTATAGAATAATCACACAAGGGAATGGCCATTCAAAACAATAGTAGCATATCCACTTCCTGCTACATTGGGAAGCAATAAGCAAGAAACTAAAAAGTAGTCTACATGAGAATATGATTTAAATGTTGACGAGTAACATGAATACTCCCTTTTACTCGGGTTCTGAGTCCTCCAAGGTTCACATAGATTTAAGTCCTTAATGAAATGCTGTTATTTTTTCTACTCTGCGAGTGGGAAGTGTCTAAATCAGAGGAGCGATCTAGATGAGGATCAAGAGTGCAATTAAAGTCCCCTGCCATTAGGACCTTACCAGGAATGGAGGCTATCAATAGAAATACATTCTCAAAGAATTTGGGATTATCATCATTAGGACCATAAACATTAACCAGATTAGTATGCTCATTCAAAATAGTTTCCTCTATCAAAATGTATCTGCCAGCTGTATCAGTTATAATAGTATCCACTTGAAACGGAACAGATTAGTGAATTAAAACCATAACACCATGAGAATGAGAGGAGAAACAAAAATGGTGTCATAAAACCTAGCGGTCAAACAGGGAAATGGTTCCAATCATTTTTCATTTTTATTCATTTTAGAAACACTTAAAATAAGGGCTGTGTTTTGTGTAGGCTTACCCTGGCGTGACTTTTAGCAATATATTCGGCTCTATTTCCTCTCAGATTATAAAACACTAATTATCATCAAAGTAGACATCATGCAAAACAACAAATCACTGCAAGCTCCTGCACGTCATCTCTAGCTGACACCTTTGCTAACAGGTATTGTGTCAATTTAAAACTTGCACAAGACAGCGGCAGAGAAGTACTTGGGATTGCGAGGATTTACTGCAGAACAGCTGCAGGGGGTGTTGAGTGGTAGTGGTCTGGCGTAGGACTAGATAGGGTTAAATAGTGGAATGGGGTGGTGGGTTTTTGTTGTGGAAAATCGCCACGAAGGGACTCAATTATTATAATTTTTTATCAGCAAGCTGGAGAGGTTCCAACAAACTTAAAAGCACCATAGTACACGTCGGTCGGGAGCTCTGCCGGGGCAGTCCCGTTAGTTGTCCTATATACTGCTTACACAGACAAGTTATATTTGCATGATTTTAGCTTTATTAATAATTCATTCATCATTAACATTTGGTTCCTGCATGTGACAGACCAGTACCTCACAAGGCTTCTTCTCTCCAAGCTGAGACCTTGAAACTGATATATCCCTTTTGGTTCCCAGAACAATGTTCTGTGCGTACTGCCAATTGGTCTGAGAAGGTCAGTCACCTGCACGAACCAAGAACATTTTCCCTCACATTTTTTAGAGCAGGCTAATACTTGGCAGGGCAATTTTGTATTAATTACCGTATCAATGAATTTATTGTATGTAGTCTGTGATTGGCCTCGCACACCAGTACAGTAGGTGGCGGTGTATGCACCTAAAAGTTGGATGCGCTCCGCCAACCAAATCCCAAAGAAGAAGAAGGATGCAAATGCACGTCACTTGACCCATATGGAGAATGTGAAAAAGGAGCAAAGTTCATCTTTATTATTGATGTTTGATGAAGAGTATGTACCACCCTATGTAAAGCTGGGATATATAATATACCCCATAAGAGAGTTTGTGTAAAACCTGATGCAATGCAAGAAATGTAAAAAGTTTGGCCACATGTCAAGTGTTTGCAGTTGGAAGGAATATGTTATTGAAGAGCATGTGAATGTAAACTGTTGTAACTGTGGTGGGGGTCATATTCCTGAATTCCCAGAGTGCCCTGTTAGGGTGAAAGAGGTTGAGGTGTCAAGGATCAGGGCTGTACAGCAAATCTCCTATGTGGAGGCGGTGAAGAGAGTTATAGTAGCAAGAGGCCACAGTTCTGAAGAAGATATGGCGGTGGATGCACTGCAACCAGTTGCAAATGTTGTACATCAATCAAGTGATCTGGATACACTTATTTTAAAGGTGGATTTTTTAGTATTTACAGCCACAGTTATTAATTTTACTGCACAAGAAGTCCAAGAAGCTAGACATAATTATATCTGCAGCTGAGAAGTTTTTGGGCCTCCAAGACTTCACGGCAGAAGCCCTGCAAGGACTACTGTTGCCAGAAAATGTTCCGCCCTCACAGGATCCTTCTGAGCCTGTGTAGGGACCTGATTAGAACAGAAAAGCAGGCTGATTTAATTTCAATTTTGTTATTGATAGTTTGTATGATTTAAAAAATATATACTGTATACACTGAACAAGCATATAAACGCAACATGTAAAGTTTGGTCCCATGTTTCATGAGGTGAAATAAAAGATCCCAGAAATGTTCCAGACAAACTTATTTCTAAAATGTTGTGCACAAATTTGTTTACATCCCTGTTAGTGAGCATTTCTCCTTTTGCCAAGATAATCCATCCACCTGACAGGTGTGGCATATCAAGAAGCTGATTAAATAGCATGATCATCATTACACATGTGCACCTTGTGCTGGGGACAAGAGTAGCTGAGTATGTGCTTAGCAGCATCTAATGGGGATCCCTAACAAATACAAAAATGCCACTCTAAAATGTGCAGTTTCTTTCACACAACACAATGCCACAGAGGTCTCAAGTTTTGAGGGTGCATGCAATTGGCCTGCTGACTGCAGGAATGTCCACTAGAGCTGTTGCCAGAGAATGTTAGGTTAATTTCTCTACCATTAGCTGCCTCCAATTTTGTTTTAGCGAATTTTGCAGTATGCCCATCCAGCCTCACAGCTGCTGACCACCGTGTATGGCGTTGTGTGGGCGTGCGGTTTGCTGATGTCAATGTTGTGAACAGAGTGCCCCATGGTGGTATCGGGGTTATGGAATGGGATGGCATAAGCTACAGACAACTAACACAATTGCATTTTATCGATGGCAGTTTGAATGCACAGAGATGCCATGACAAGATCCTGAGGCCCATTGTCCTGCCATCCATCCACCTCCATCACCTCGTATTTCAGCATGATAATGCACGGCCCCATGTCGCAAGTATCTGTACACAATTGAACATGCTGAAAATGTCCCAATTCTTCCATGGCCTGTATACTCACGAGACATGTCACCCTTTGAGCATGTTTGGGATGGTTTGGATCGACGTCTACCACAGCTTCTTCCAGTTCCCACCAATATCCAGGAATTTCGCACAGCCATTGAAGAGGAGTGGGACAACATTCCACAGGCCACAATCAACAGCCTGATTAACTTTATGCAAAGGAGAAGTGTCCCGGAGGAGGCAGCGGCAGCTACCCACTTCTCCAGTGCTTCATTTGTAAATTGGGCGGTGCCGGAACCAAAAGTGAGCCCGAGAGGGGGGTGACCTGGGGGGCTCTGAGGTACCAGAACGGATAAAAACAAACAACCTTTATAACAAAGCATTGCATGCATTATCATGGCTTTCGCGTACGGGCATAGAGCAGTGGTGTGGAGCCGCTTGCAGAAGTTACACATTTTTTGTAGCCTAGAGTCCGGGAAAAATGTGTTCTTTTTATAAATGGATTTCATGCAATTCTACATCATTTTAGATGACTGGAGACTTTCGCAGAATCTTTTTTAATACCTCACAAATGACCAAAATGACAGGCTACTTTGACACTGAGAATCTGAGATCAATAAAAACGACCTTGTCTTGAATCCATCAATAGCCGAGGCCCCTAAGTGTGCAGAGAAACACATTGTACAATATGAGGAGGAAGATATAGTCCTAAAAAAGCTTTCCGGTTTCACTGACTCACCCAATGATGTGCAGCTCACTCACCGGCCAAAAGCTTATCTCTCTCTTGCTTTACTTTTTTAAACAATGCTGTTTGCTCAATAGGCCTATTTGGAAGTTGTTAACTTAGTAACATACAGACATTAGTATTTTATTTTCAGCAGGATCCATTTGCTTTACAACCTGTGTTTTCCAGCGATTGTATTAGAAATATTTGCGAAAGGCCTGTTTTGGCTGCATGCTGTTAACTGACAGATTTACCACACGTTAGGCATGCCTTGTTTTTTTAGGGGGCATGACAATTACAGAGGAATCGAAATGTAATTTCTCTGATTGCTTTTATTAGGATTTTTACATTGCAAACAGTGGAAATTATTTTTCTTGCCACAAGAGGTAGGTTATGTGATTCTGGCAAATGGGTTCCGGAACCATAGACTACAAAACTGAGAGGTACCGGAGGATCCTGCTCAAATTAAGCACCGCCCTTCTCATATAATGGGGTAGGGCCATCCCAAGGATCCCTGAACGCACCAATAATTTTTTATAACTAAACCAAGATAGACCACAGCTGGTCGTTTCCAATGGGAACAGATGAGTCATAGTGGGCAGAGCCAAGCATGAGCTAGCGAGATCCTATTGGCGTGTTCTAGCAAACATCTGCATATTTCTGTTAGGGAACGCCTCCTCTGTGAAGCGCTCGTGTGCAATAACTCAATTCGCCGTTGCGTTCCTTCTAAATAACGTGATTTAAAAAAATATTTGCAACAGGTAAGTCGACAACTTAGTCCACTCTGTGCATAACAGATTTTAGTTTTGGGAACAGAACTGTATTAAGATCAGATGTTTCACCGATTAGAACATTTGCAGAATGTCGGCCAAAATCCATCTCCTTCCATCTTCTCCCACTGCCGGCCAGTGGGCTTCCTCTCACTACCATATTTGGTAGTGAGTGGAAACGCCAAGCGGATGCTTCACAATTATACATCCAGTGAAATATCTGTCTCATTGTTCTATCTGTGGCTGCACTGTGGTAGTAGGGGAACAGGAAGTTCCAGGCAGGCACGCACCATTCCTCAGTATAAAGAAAGCTAATTCTTAGTTTATATAATGCTTTTCCGAGCTAATTCCATCCAACAGTTGCCAACCATTATTGAGTGTCACTCCTCGCCACATATAGGATCACCCTATATGGTATCGTGTTGCACCCTAGTCAGGATATTCCATCACGTACTCCTTCTAAGATTAGCACCAGTGGCCCCCCAGCTATCTTGGCCCGCATACCTTCTGGCACCCACCAGTGACAGAAATAAATACATGGAATGTATGTCATCCTCCAAATCCTTATGTAGCTCTCAATATTCCAAACATTAACTAATACTTTATAAAAGACGTCAGATCAGTATGTAATAGCACGTTTAAACTTTCTAATATCGAAAGAACATGTCATACCATGCTAGGTAACAAATCCGTTAAGGTATTATCACGTCTGGTAAAGGTTTGATGTGTTATTTTTATGTCAAACTGAGTAAACCTGGTAACTATTTTACAAGTCACATGGCTAGATACTTTGGGTTTGTCTGAATGGTGTACATCATTTCCTCAAGGTGATTTCATAAAGAATCAATTTATTTTAGATTTCCGAGTTTGTTTAGCATTTTTGGTTTTGTGTCAAATTAACGAGCTGGTAAAATGGCGCCACCCACTTGGTCAGCATCAACGGATTTCAGTGCAGCAGAGAGACTATTTCACGGTTGCACTACTGTTTTGAAGCTGAATGTAATGATTATCAGTTTTCTACGTGTACTAATATTCAGACACATTCAGTTGTTTCTGTATTTATCGATAAATGTTACTATTGTGTGAACGGAAAATACAATTGGTTTTTGATTGAAGTAATACAGTGAAGACAAGGTTATTCAGGACAATAGTACATAGTGCTGCCTAAAACAAACAGTGACCTTGTACTAAATGGCTTTTGTCATTTATGCATTTACAGTACCAGTCAAAAGTTTGGACACACCTACTCATTCAAGGGTTTTTCTTAATTTTTTACTATTTTCTACATTGTAGAATAATAGTGAAGACATCTAAAGTATGAAATAACACATATGGAGTCATGTAGTAACCATAAAGGTGTTAAACAAATCAAATATATTTTAGATTCTCCAAAGTAGCCATCCTTTGCCATGATGACAGCTTTGTAGAATCTTTGTAATCTACAATGTAGAAAATAGTAAAAATAAAGAATTTGGGAAAATCTGCTATAGGTTAAGTTCCGGCACCTCAAATATCTAGCGCTTGAGCTCATGTTCCTCTTATAGAATGTTAGCTCAACAGTATTGTGGAGCTCCTGCACCTAAATATAAACAGTACCGGCACCCAAAATGATTACCGGCACCTATTTCAGCCCTAGTCAAGCACTGAATTAGATAATTTAACAAGAATAAATATAATATATTTTTAGAGAATAAAGAAAGTGCAAGAACTGTCAAGACACTAACTTTTTGTGTCTGTTTCTCAATTTTACTACAGGACGACTAGAATTAAATCTGATGCCGGTAACATCAATAGTGAGGACAAACCCAGCCAGCCTCTCTCCTTCCACACTGAGTCCAAACCTACAGTCACTGGGTCCTGATTGTGACAGTGGACCCCAGTTTGCTAAGCAGGATCCAGAGATGGCATCAGTGAAGCTGGAAGACTGCAGTCAAACACTGGAGCTGAATGTCAACATTAAAGATGAAGAAGAGGAGGAGGAGGAGAAGATTGGGAAATCTGTTTCTCATGGTAAGAGCAGGTTTTATCTATCTAAGTTTGTGTTATTCATTCCAACTTCTCACTGTGCATGAAAAGTTGCAGTAGAACTGTTTCATGATGAACTGTTTCAATGAGAAGGTAGATATTATTTCATGCTACTGACACTTACATGGTTTGACACCAGTATTGCCAGCATTTGTTTTATTCACTGGGCTATCTGGAGTGATCAGAGAGTAGACTAAAGAAGTGAAGTAGACAAACTGCCAATGTTTTAAAGTTCTATTAAAAGAGTCAGTGTAGTTACTAACCCTTGTGATAGTGAGTGGAGGATGATATGGCTTCTACATCTGCATTGCTTGCTCTTTGGGGTTTTAGGCTGGGTTTCTATAAAGCACTTTGTGACAAGTTCTGATGTAAAAAGGGCTTTATAAAATAAATGTGATTGATGTAAATCACACCAACTGACTGGTTCTTCTGTTGTTGTTCCCACAGGAGACCATGTTGAGACATTCTCTACATCCAGAGAGCAACAGCAGGAAGATCACAGAGCTAAGAGGTCTCACCACTGCCCACATTGTGAGGAGTTTTTCTCAATTCTATCAAAGCTAAAAATACACTTACAAAAACACACAGGAGAGAATCTGTATTCCTGTACTGACTGTGGGAAGAATTTCACTACATCACAGACTCTGACGGTTCATCAGAGAGTGCACACAGGAGAGAAGTCTTACTCCTGCTCTGACTGTGTAAAGCGCTTCAAAACATCAACTGAGCTAAAAGTTCATCGGAGAACACACACAGGAGAGAAGCCTTACTCCTGCTCTGACTGTGGGGCAAGTTTCTCTCATCAGAGCACCTTTAAACAACATAAACGTATACATACAGGAGAGAAGCCTTACTCCTGCTCTGACTGTGTAAAGTGCTTCAAAACATCAACTGAGCTAAAAGTTCATCAGAGAACACACACAGGAGAGAAGCCTTACTCCTGCTCTGACTGTGGGGCAAGTTTCTCTCATCAGAGCACCTTTAAACAACATAAACGTATACATACAGGAGAAAAGTCTTACTCCTGCTCTGACTGTGGGGCAAGTTTCTCTCAACCTGGTACCTTAAAACAACATGAACGTATACACAAAGGAGAAAAGCCTTACTCCTGCTCTGACTGTGGGGCAAGTTTCTCTCAACCTGGTACCTTAAAACAACATGAACGTATACACACAGGAGAGAAGCCTTACTTCTGCTGTGACTGTGGGGCAAGTTTCTCTCAACTGGGCCACTTTAAAATACATGAACGTATACATACAGGAGAGAAGCCTTACTCCTGCTCTGACTGTGTAAAGTGCTTCACAACATCAACTGATCTAAAAATTCATCAGAGAACACACACAGGAGAGAAGCCTTACTCCTGCTCTGATTGTGTAAAATGCTTCACAACATCAAGTGAGCTAAAACTTCATCAGAAAACACACACAGTAGAGAAGCCTTACTCCTGCTCTGACTGTGGGAAGAGTTTCTCTCTACTGAGCAGCTTAAAAAAACATGAACGTATACACACAGGAGAGAAGCCTTACTCCTGCTCTGAATGTGGGGCAAGTTTCTCTCAGCTGGGCACCTTAAAACAACATGAACATATACATACAGGACAAAAGCCTTACTCCTGCTCTGACTGTGTAAAATGCTTCACAAGATCAGCTGAGTTAAAAATTCATCAGAGAACACACACAGGAGAGAAGCCTTACTCCTGCTCTGATTGTGGGAAGAGTTTCTCTCGACTGGGCAACTTAAAAACACATGAACGTATACACACAGGAGAGAAGCCTTACTGCTGCTCTGAATGTGGGACAAGTTTCTCTCAACTCAGCACCTTAAAACAACATGAACGTATACACACAGGAGAGAAGCCTTACTGCTGCTCTGAATGTGGGACAAGTTTCTCTCAACTCGGCTCCTTAAAACAACATGAATGTATACACACAGGAGAGAAGCCTTACTTTTGCTCTTAATGCGTCAAGAGATTCTCCTGATTGGGCAACGTAAAAACACACCAATGGTTACACACTGGAGAGAAGACTTATCACTGCACTGACTGTGAGACGAGGTTCTACAGATTGGGCAATTTAAAAAGACACCAACGCATACATAAGAAGTGGTAGTGGATTGGATCAAATGAAGAAAGCATAGAACACTATTGTAATCCTATTGTTTCTCACTGTTAAACAACTGTGCAGAGGAAAGGGAGCGTTATAGAATGTTAGCATCTCTTTACTTTACTGATCAGTGTTGCACCTGGTGAGTTTTGCTGTGCTTAGATAGCTTCTACTGTATAGATATTGAGATGACCTTGGATTTGCCCTTAGGGTTGAATATCCTCTTTGAGGCGTCTCACAATGGAGTCTGATGGTTGACTGGGTGGTACTGCTTCCCTCTGCAGTTTTCTGTGGGAATGAGCTATTAGACACAACATACACTGAGTGTACAAAACATTAAGGACACCTGCTCTTTCCATGACATAGACTGACCAGGTGAACCCAGGTGAAAGCTATGATCCTTAATGATGTAGTTGTGGTGTATTTATTATGGATCACCATTAGCTTTCAGCAGAAAACAAGAAGTTGCAGTGGGCTAAGGAATGAAAACACTGGACACTGGAGAATTTGAAAAACATTGCCTGGTCTGATGAATCCCGGTTCCTGCTGTTTCACGCTGATGGGAGGACTAGGGTATGGAGAAAACCACGTACAGTGGGGGAAAAAAAGTATTTAGTCAGCCACCAATTGTGCAAGTTCTCCCACTTAAAAAGATGAGAGAGGCCTGTAATTTTCATCATAGGTACATGTCAACTATGACAGACAAATTGAGAATTATGGTGGAAAATAAGTATTTGGTCACCTACAAACAAGCAGGATTTCTGGCTCTCACAGACCTGTAACTTCTTCTTTAAGAGGCTCCTCTGTCCTCCACTCGTTACCTGTATTAATGGCACCTGTTTGAACTTGTTATCAGTATAAAAGACACCTGTCCAAAACCTCAAACAGTCACACTCCAAACTCCACTATGGCCAAGACCAAAGAGCTGTCAAAGGACACCAGAAACAAAATTGTAGACCTGCACCAGGCTGGGAAGACTGAATCTGCAATAGGTAAGCAGCTTGGTTTGAAGAAATCAACTGTGGGAGCAATTATTAGGAAATGGAAGACATACAAGACCACTGATAATCTCCCTTGATCTGGGGCTCCACGCAAGATCTCACCATGTGGGGTCAAAATGATCACAAGAACGGTGAGCAAAATTCCCAGAACCATACGGGTGGGACCTAGTGAATGACCTGCAGAGAGCTGGGACCAAAGTAACAAAGCCTACCATCAGTAACACACTACGCCGCCAGGGACTCAAATCCTGCAGTGCAAGACGTGTCCTCCTGCTTAAGCCAGTACATGTCCAGGCCCGTCTGAAGTTTGCTAGAGTGCATTTGGATGATCCAGAAGAGGATTGGGAGAATGTCATATGGTCAGATGAAACCAAAATATAACTTTTTGGTAAAAACTCAACTCGTCGTGTTTGGAGGACAAAGACTGCTGAATTGCATCCAAAGAACACCATACCTACTCTGAAGCAAGGGGGTGGAAACATCATGCTTTGGGGCTGTTTTTCTGCAAAGGGACCAGGACGACTGATCCGTGTAAAGGAAAGAATGAATGGGGCCATGTATCGTGAGATTTTGAGTGAAAACCTCCTTCCATCAGCAAGGGCATTGAAGATGAAACGTGGCTGGGTCTTTCAGCATGACAATGATCCCAAACACACCGCCCGGGCAACGAAGGAGTGGCTTCGTAAGAAGCATTTCAAGGTCCTGGAGTGGCCTAGCCAGTCTCCAGATCTCAACCCCATAGAACATCTTTGGAGGGAGTTGAAAGTCTGTGTTGCCCAGCAACAGCCCCAAAACATCACTGCTCTAGAGGATATGGAGGAATGGGCCAAAATACCAGCAACAGTGTGTGAAAACCTTGTGAAGACTTACAGAAAACGTTTGACCTGTGTCATTACCAACAAAGGGTATATAACAAAGGATTGAGAAACTTTTGTTATTGACCAAATCCTTTTTTCCCCACTGTACATGCATCCATGCCGTTAGGATGGCATCCACGCCACTAGGTTTGGCCTTCAGTCAATGTGTTGCTGAGCTTGTAGCTAGTCTGCGGGCCAGAACATAATTAGCCTATTAACAAATAGCCTATAGCTGCCCAATTCATAGTCCTACACAGTGAAGCTACACTACACATTTAACACATGGTTAGTGGGCTAATCAATTCAATGACCATAACATAATAATGTCCATCTGATTACAGTGGTAAAATCACCAATGTCTGTATTAATAGTCCAACTGTTCTATTCAAATATATTTATCATATTTCTCCAGTATCAAACCAGTGTGTCTTGTTTGCAACGAAACTGTCGCTGTTTGGGAAGAGTTCAATCTGAGATGTTATTATGAATCTAAGCATGGTACTTTCAGAAGTAGATTCAGAAGTCTGACGCAGAAAGGAAGGTAGGCCTAAGGAGTGAACACCCTATGTGTTTTACAGTGTCCATTTTATTATGTACATATTTTATTATTATTGAACCTTTATTTAACTAGGCGGTTCTTATCGAATTACACAAGGAGTCAGTAGAAACCATATTTGTTTAAGCAAGTCAGCCATATCAGCTATGTTTTTTTAAGGCAGTAAATGAGGCTGAATAAACTTTTTCGCTGCCAGACTGAGCTCCGGTGGCTGATAGCCAGGTGTAGCAGTGGTAAGGATTCACTCCGTGGTGTTGAAAGGAAAGCTCAAACTTTATGCTGGACTAACAATAATTATGTTACAAATGGTTTAAGCGTTCCGATATTGTCACTAATCTGTATTTAGACTGTCTGCTACTTCAGGTCTAAATAGGGGTATAATCTATACCTTGTGACAATGTAGGACTACTGAAACCATCATTGTAAGACAGACTTTTTGTTAGCCTTTAAGGCGTCAGCATGCTTTCCAGCCGAAACAGTTCGGAAGAGTTTGTGCATATATTATGACTTTTTGTTTTCGTTTTGGACTTTTGGTAAGGTTTTTTTCAGCTGTTCTGGCACACAAAAATGTTTCCTCGAGTCAAGCCGAAGTCTGTAGCCGAAGGGGAAGGGGGTTATTGGTCAACAGTAGGTATTCTTCATTAAAGTCTTTGTTAAAGTATTTCTCAGTTAAAAAATCTGCATGAAAACGACTCTCATTTAATGACAAACATCTTTGTTAAATGTAAAATTGCACGACTAAGATCTCCTCGGCAAAAACATCAACATTAAAGACGGAATTCTTGAGTTTTCTGACTATTTTGAGGAAGTGGCTATAGACCCTTTTCCAGTACATGACATACTGACGTCACAAACAGATGCGTGCGACTCTTGGCGGCAGTAGTCTAGATTTACATTTTTATTACTTCTAAACAAAATAACTTTTTTGGGTTCTCATACACTTACAATTATGTTTTGATTCTTGCTTGAACAGTCGCTATGATTATATTTGGTTGTCTGTGATCTTTGCAAAATATCTTCGATGCAGCAGTTGTTAGCTAGAATGCGTATGCTGATTGATATAGGCTGTAGCAAAAGCTAGCCAAAGAGCCATTTTACTGGTTGAAGTGTTTTTTAAGTATAATGCAGTTGATTTGTGATGATGCCACAAACATTATATTAAGCAGGGCATTCATACGAGCCGTAAAATCCTATTATAATCCAAAGTAGTGTGAAATGCACTCATAAGCAACATGTAAATAGAGGCTTTTTTTTGCTGGCGTTCTATACACAAGTTTACACGCTGTATCCCGGGTGGCGCCATAACTCTACACAAATGCATTTCATTTCCGCCGGAAGTTGTTTGCACAACGTCTGCCGGTGTAAACACAGCGATGTCGACGCTAGCTTGGGAACACGGTTCTACTATTCTGTTGGAGATCAAATCACCTGTGATGGGAAACAAGTCACTTGCAGAATTTTTGGCAACAAAGAACTGCGAAATCACAACTGTGGCAAACGGAGATAGGGTAGATTACCATATTGCCTGCAATGGTCCAAAAGGCTACTACATGCAGGTACAAATTGGGATCCACTGCACAGGGCTTCAGCACTCCAAGTTGGTGATCTGGAACAAAACTGAGCACCTAGAAATCGAAGTACCCTACGACCAAGGCTTTGTCCAGGGGCATATCATAAGGCTGCGCACATTCTACTTTGCCCACATGCTCCCGGAAATTGTTGATGATTTTGTTGAGGGAAGGTTACAGTTCTGCAGTAAATATCTCAGCATTTTAAAACCAAAATAAACTGCCTTATTTAGGTCATGCCCACAGGAGCCAACAGATGTCCATTGTTTACATGATCTCTTTATGCTGTGCAATATATCAGTGTGCCTACTGTTTGAGTGAAAATAAAGTTTGATGTAATTTCAATCCTTAGAGTGCTACAATTTATTTTAACACAGTTCATAATTCATAGTAAGCTCATACTGTACATAAATAACACTGGATTCATTAATTGTTTTGAGGAAACTAAACAAATGGCTTCAACAAGAAAGATTGCGTGTTTAATCTTAACAGGTATTAAAAAGTAAAATACAAAAGCAGCCCACACAATTACATCACTATGAAAATATTCATATATAATATTTAAAAATACAATGCACGCAGTATTTGTTGTGTTTATCTGTATTTAATGAACAACATGGCTGGGTGTTGGTAGACAGGGACACAGGGCAAGATTCTAAACCTCACTGATCAGTGGACTCTTCAGGTTAACTAGGCCAGCACAGATGGTTAAGATGTTGTCCAGTTTCGGTGCCATGCTGATGGGAACATTCTGGGATAAAATCTTAAACACCTTCAGTCTCTGGATTGCTCTTTCCACATGTATGCAGACATTGGCTACTCGCCTGGTGCGTGTCGTCTCCTCATTGGTCAACTGATTGCGCCTGTAGGTGAAAGCAGGGATGTTCAAACTGACCCTTCTCTCATCAAGCAAGTCTCGAATGGTGAACCCACGGTCCGCCATGACCTCATCACCAGCCCTCAGATAGTCTAGGAACCCACTGTCCATGGTGATAAACTTATCGCTGCTTCTGCCAGCATAGGCATCAGATATAAACATGATTAGCCCATTAGGGGCCACAGCGACGAGATATTTCACAGTGTTGCGTGATTTATACTGGCTGAAAGTGTCACTCCTTGAGTCGTGGTTTGTGGCTCTCTGCATGGCACTTTTGGCACAGTCAATGATGCAGGTGGTTCGAGGGTAGTTCCTCTGAAACGACAAGGGCATGGTGGCACGAATGGTCTCTCTTGGAAGCCAGGGGATCAGGACTTTGAACTGTTCACCCATCACGTCAATCCAGTGACTAATCACAATGCTTGCCATGGATGTAGACACATTGAAGCGGTGAGCAATATCTCCTAATATTAGGTTTAGTTTTAGTTTCATCAACGTCATAAGTATTTGGTCAACAACAGGAAGGGTAATTGATGGCTTACTGAAAGGCAACAACACCGTCACCAGGGTGAAGAATTGAACCATAAGCACTCCTGTATACAGCCGGGACCTAGCATCATCAATGACCGTGGTGCTGGTCACAGTAGGACCCATTTCTGCCTCGCACTGTGTGGACTTGTCTACTTTAACAGACTGTGTTGTTGAACAGTAAATGTGATCAATATGTGACGGATCCTCCCATTGGGTCTGGGCATCTCGAAATTTTGGTGTAGCAGGCTCGGCCTCACAGACAGGCTGACAGGTTTCTAGAGCATCTAAAAAGGGGAAGAGAAAACATGGATGGAGCAAAATTAATGCAGGCATAGAGTCCTCTCACTACAAACATCACAATGGAAAAATGTGTACTACAACATTGCACTCACACGCACACACACAATCATCATCACAACAGCCTGCCACCTTGCATTGTATTTATGATGTAGACTAAGGCACACGCAGGCAGGCACACGCACACACACACACACACACACACACACACACACACACAATTAATGATGTAGCTATCGTGGGCATTGTTTGTCCCATCTCCAAAACAATCAACTGCCTTAGCAAAATACCGGTAGCAATGTTAATGTATGACAACTTCTTCATAATTAACAGTATTGTCAGCTTCATAGCTAAAGTTGCTGAACTTACCCTCAGATTCAAGTCTGCGTTTGTCACGCTCTGGCTCCGGGACTTTGTATATTGAGCCATGGTGTGTTCGTTTCGTTGGGTTCTGTTTGGTTGGGTTGTTCTATGTGGTTGTATTTCTTTGTTTGGATGAGTGACTCCCAATCAGAGGTAACGAGTGTCAGCTGTTTGGCTCGTTGTCTCTGATTGGGAGCCATATTTATACTGTCTGTTTTCACCTTGTGTTTGTGGGTTTTTGTTCCTTGTCAGTCATTGTATGAGGACGTTACGTATCGTTTATTGTTTTGTATTCGTGTGTGCACTTTACTATTAAAGTATGTTCGCTCAACACGCTGCGCCTTGGTCCTCTCTAACCAACGATCGTACATTTACATTTACATTTTAGTCATTTAGCAGACGCTCTTATCCAGAGCGACTTACAGTTAGTGAATACATTTTTATTAATTTTTTTATACTGGCCCCCCGTGGGAAACGAACCCACAACCCTGGCGTTGCAAACGCCATGCTCTATCAACTGAGCTACATCCCTGCCGGCCATTCCCTCCCCTACCCTGGACGACGCTGGGCCAATTGTGCGCCGTCCATGAGTCTCCCGGTCGCGGCCGGCTGCGACAGAGCCTGGATTCGAACCAGGATCTCTAGTTGCACAGTTAGCACTGCAAAGCAGTGCCTTAGACCACTGCGCCACTCAGGAGGTGACAGAAAAACGTGACAGAAAAACCCACCTTAACCAGATCAAGCAGCGTGACGAGGAGAGAGGATGGACGTGGGAGGAGATGATTGCGAGTCTGGCAAGAGGGAGAGAGGCCTGGGCCACGGGGAGGAGAGACCCCCAGGAAATTTTTAGGGGGGGGCTCACGACGTCGGGGCAGCAGGTGTACGGGTTAGAGCGGTGCAAAGCGTTGGCAGAGAAGGCCGCCAGGTTAGGGGGGCCACTGGGCACAGAGGAGAGGGAAAGTGTGGAGGCACAGCGAGAGGTACTGGGGTGTGTTACCAGTCCGGTCCGGCCCGTTCCTGATCCCTGCGTGGGGCCAGTGGTGTGTGTCCCCAGTACGGTCCGGCCTGTTCCTGCCATTCCCACCAAGGCAGTGGTGCGCGTCGTCAGCCCAGCCCGGCCTGTTCCTGCCATTCCCACCAAGTCTGTGGTGTGCGTCGACAGCCCGGCCCGGCCTGTTCCTGCCATTCCCACCAAGTCAGTGGTGCACGTCGTCAGCCCAGCCCGGCCGGTTCCTGCCATTCCCACCAAGTCAGTGGTGTGCGTCGCCAGTCCAGCCCGGCCTGTCCCTGCTCCACGCACAAAGCCTACGGTGTGCGTTGCCAGTCCAGCCCGGCCTGTTCCTGCTCCACGCACAAAGCCTACGGTGTGCGTCGCCAGCCCAGCCCGGCCTGTTCCTGCTCCACGCACAAAGCCTACGGTGTGCGTCGCCAGCCCAGCCCGGCCTGTCACTGCTCCACGCACAAACCCTACAGTGTGCGTCGCCAGCCCGACCCGGCCTGTTCCTGCCACTCGCACCAAACCAGGGGTGCGAGTCGCCAGCCTGGTCCAACCCGTTCCTGCTACTCGCACCAAGCCAGGGGTGCGAGGCGTCAGCCTGGTCCAGCCCGTTCCTGCTACTCGCACCAAACCAGGGATGCGAGTCGTCAGCCTGGTCCAGCTCGTTCCTGCTACTCGCACCAAACCAGGGAATGGAGTCGTCAGTCCGGTGAGGCCCGTTCCTGTTCCACGCACCAAGTCAGGGGCACGTGTCGTCAGTCCGGCTCCGACCAGCGGGGCTAGACAGGACCAGGGGTACTTTGGGGGGTTGGAGAGGAGGTGGGGATCAGGGCCGGAGCCAGAACCACCGCCGAGGAGGTATGCCCACCCAGCCCTCCCTTGTTTAGCCCTTATTGAGGCGCGGTCGCAGTCCGCGCCTTTAGGGGGGGGTACTGTCACGCTCTGGCTCCGGGACTTTGTATGTTGAGCCAGGGTGTGTTCGTTTCGTTGTGTTCTGTTTGGTTGGGTTGTTCTATGTGGTTGTATTTCTTTGTTTGGATGAGTGACTCCCAATCAGAGGTAACGAGTGTCAGCTGTTTGGCTCGTTGTCTCTGATTGGGAGCCATATTTATACTGTCTGTTTTCACCTTGTGTTTGTGGGTTTTTGTTCCTTGTCAGTCATTGTATGAGGACGTTACGTATCGTTTATTGTTTTGTATTCGTGTGTGCACTTTACTATTAAAGTATGTTCGCTCAACACGCTGCGCCTTGGTCCTCTCTAACCAACGATCGTGACAGCGTTTCTTTATCTGGGGGGAGGCAGTGGTCCGCTGGGTGAGTTGACGCCTCTTTGGCTGGGGAGGGCGATTGTATCCCAACCACAACTCTGGGAAAGGATTATCCTTGGTAGGTTTTTGGTCAACAAAGTGATAGGAACAAACAAAAACGTTGAGGGGTTGTTTCTTTAGATTCAATGCCTTCAGCCAGGTCCTTGATTCCGAGTCGGTATCAGGCTTGCGAAAAAATGTAAACAATGGAGCGCATGGACATTGCCTCTTCGTAGCTGGTTTGTGGTCGTAGCACTCTCTATCTAACCACTCGTTCAGGTGCTTTCTCGAGTTTTTGCAACCAACTACCGCACACGTCGTTCCCGAACCACTTTTCTTCATGTTGTAATTGTAATTTTTATGTCCTCTTTGTCACTGCGATATCAGTGCTTTGTCGGCACAACGGAGCTAGCTAGCAAAACAAACCCAGCCCGGCAGAACGGAAGTGGATTGCATCGACGGGAGGAGTTCAGGAAGTAGAGCGGAAACGGCTCAAAAACTTGTGTATAAGAACTCCCCCTTGTTCTGCCACCAACTCGCGCCCATCCCCCTCTTGCAGCTATGTTTGTTAACACAGAAAGGGGTCTATGGCGTCTCAAAATGGACAAACCGTATTACTGCCGTTTTTTCTCGTTTTTCAAGCAACGGTCTTTAAGGGAATATGCGAGCACAGTGTCTGCAACACCACTAAGCAAGGGGCACCACCAAGCAAGCGGCACCATGAAGACCAAGGAGCTCTCCAAACAGGTCAGCGACAAAGTTGGGGAAAAGTACAGATCAGTGTTGGGTTCTAAAAAAATATCAGAAACTTTGAAAATTCCACGGAGCACCGTTAAATCCATTATTAAAAAATGCAAAGAATATGGCACCACAACAAACCTGTCAAGAGAGGGCCACCCACCAAAACTCACGGACCAGGCAAGGAGGGCATTAATCAGAGAGGCTGAATAGTTATGCACGCTCAAGTTCTGTTTTTTTTTTCTTATTTCTTGTTTGTTTCACAAAAACATTTTTTTTTCATCTTCAAAGTGGTAGGCATGTCGTGCAAATCAAATGATACAACCCCCCCCCCCAATATCTATTTTAATGCCAGGTTGTAAGGCAATAAAATAGGAAAAATGCCAAGGGGGGTGAATACTTTCACAAGCCACTGAATGTAAGATTACTTGGTTTGTATTCAGGGGACTAGGTATGTTTTAGTAGTGGTTTGTTTGCAGCAATTCAACCATGAAGGCCTGATTCACGCAGTCTCCTCTGAACAGTTGATGTTGAGATGTGTCTGTTACTTCAACTCTGTGAAGCATTTATTGGGGCTGCAATTTCTGAGGCTGGTAACTCTAATGAACTTATCCTCTGCAGCAGAGGTAACTCTGGGTCTTACTTTCCTGTGGCGGTCCTCATGAGGGCCAGTTTCATCATAGCGCTTGATGGTTTTTGCGAATGCACTTGAAGAAACTTTAAAAGTTCTTCACATTTTCCGGATTGACTGACCTTCATGTCTTAAAGTAATGATGGACTGTCGTTTCTCTTTGATTATTTGAGCTGTTCTTGCCATAATATGGACTTGGTCTTTTACCAAAGAGGACTATCTTCTGTATACCACTCCTACCTTGTCACAACACAACTGATTGGCTCAAACACATAAAAAGGGAAGAAATTCCACAAATTAACTTTTAACAAGGCACACCTGTTAATTGAAATTCAATATTGTGCAAAGCTGTCATCAAGGCAAAGTGTGGCTACTTTGTAGAATCTTAAATATTAAATATATTTTGATTTGTTTAACACTTTGTTGGTTACTACATGATTCCATGTGTTATTTCATAGTTTAAATGTCTTCACTATTATTCTAAAATGTAGATAGTTCCTTTTGTAAATAGTCGGAGCTGTTGAGCAGGTCTGTCGCACTGTCTAGCAGGAGGTAAGCTTGGCTTCTTATATGGTGTTGAGTAAAGCTTAAACCATGTATTTAGGTTGTAGGTAGGTATTGTAGTTTGGTATTATAGGTAGCTTACTCAGGTAGTTATTGAAGGTTATTGTAGGTAATTATTGTAGGTAAGGACTGTATTCGGCGGACTCCGGCGAAGCACGAGGCTAGCCTACCCACTACTTGGACCAACAAAGCTAGCTAGCTAGCGGGTAGCTACCGGTAACTTTTAGCAACTGTGGTTAGCTGTTTCCAATGTTATTTCACGCTTAAGAGTACCTGTAATTGAGCCAGCTAGCTGCCACCTTCAGCTGTTTTTCTAACCTCATTATCATTAACGTTAGGTGGTTGGTAGCTGCTGTACTTAATTTCGGCTACTGATTGCAGTCTGCCAGTTTGGCTTTATACATAGCTTGGGCTTTGTCGAGTAAGGCTTAAACAATGTATTTAGATTGTAGTTAGGTACTATAGGTAGGCATCGTGGGCTGTATATTATTAAGTAGTATAGGTAGGCATCGTGGGCTGTTGTGGGTAGCTGTTGTGTAGTTAATGTAGGTTACTTTTGTATTCGGCGGTGCCGGATGCAGCACGAAGCTAGCTAGCTAACTCACCTCCTGGATTAGCTGGCGAGTTGCTATTAGCAACGGTTGCAACTAAAAACAATATCCTTTTAGCCAGCTACATTCGTTCGCAGCGACGCCGTTTTTCAAACAAAGTCAACACAGTAGCCATTGCTAGCCAGCCAACACTACCAGCAGGCTGTGGTAGCTAAATACAATATCTTTGTGCTAGCTACCCAACGTTTAATCGTTGCTGCGTTATGATAGGTAAGCTTGGCTTCTTATATGGTGTTGAGTTAAGCTTAAACCATGTATTTAGATTGTAGGTAGGTATTGTAGTTTGGTATTATAGGTAGCTTACTCAGGTAGTTATTGAAGGTTATTGTAGGTAATTATTGTAGGTAAGGACTGTATTCGGCAGACTCCGGCGAAGCACGAGGCTAGCCTACCCACTACTTGGACCAACAAAGCTAGCTAGCTAGCGGGTAGCTACTGGTAACTTTTTGCAACTATGGTTAATTGTTTCCAATGTTATTTCATGCTTAAGAGTACCTGTGATTGAGCCAGCTAGCTGCTACCATTCAGCTGTTTTTCTAACCTCATCCGAGGCATTAACGTTAGGTGGTTGGTAGCTGCTGTACTTAATTACAGCTACTGATAACAGTCTGCTGTAGTTTACAACAATTCTAATTTCTAAAGTGGAAGTTGGGAGAGTTTTACTCGGGTGGTTCAGTGAAACAATTATAGTTTCTGAGGTGGAAGTTGGGAGAGTTATTTATATATATTATTTTTTTTTGGTGAGGGAGGCCTGCTCTCTCCTTTCCCTGATGTTTAGTTCATTTCATCCTGATCTCCTCTGCATTATTGTAGCCATCTGCTGCAGCCTGTCAACTATGCCTCTGCCTATCCCTGTTCTCTCCTCTCCGCACAGGCTACACAAACGCCTCACACCGCGTGGCTGCTGCCTCTCTAACCTGGTGGTCCCTGCACGCACCACACACCTGGAGTTCCAGGTCTCAGGCAGCCTCTGGAACTGCCGTTCTGCCGCCAACAAGGCTGACTTCATCCCAGCCTATGCCACCCTCCAGTCCCTCGACTTCCTGGCACTGACGGAAACATGGATTACCACTGAAAACACTGCTACTCCTACTGCTCTCTCCTCGTCTGACCATGTGTTCTCGCATACCCGGAGAGCATCTGGTCAGAGGGGTGGTGGCACAGGAATCCTCATCTCTCCCAAGTGGTCATTCTCAATTTTTCCCCTAACCCATCTGTCTATCTCCTCATTTGAATTCCACGCTGTCACAGTCACTAGCCCATTTAAGCTTAATATCCTTGTCATCTATCGCCCTCCAGGTTCCCTTGGAGAGTTCATCAATGAGCTTGACGCCTTGATAAGTTCCTTTCCTGAGGATGGCTCACCCTTCACAGTCTTGGGGGATTTCAACCTCCCCACGTCTACATTTGACTCATTTCTCTCTGCCTCCTTCTTTCCACTCCTCTCCTCTTTTGACCTCACCCTCTCACCGTCCCCCCCCCCACTCACAAGGCAGGCAATACGCTTGACTTCATCTTTACTAGATGTTGCTCTTCTACTAATCTCACTGCAACTCCCCTCCATGTCTCCGACCACTACTTTGTATCCTTTTCTCTCACGCTCTCCTCCAACACTACTCACTCTGCCCCTACACAGATGGTAACGCGCCGCCGCAACCTTCGCTCTCTCTCTCCCACTACTCTCTCCTCTTCCATCCTATCATCTCTTCCCTCTGCTCAATCCTTCTCCCTCTAATCTCCTGATTCTGCCTCCTCAACCCTCCTCTCCTCCCTTTCTGCATCCTTTGACTCCCTGTGTCCCCTATCCTCCCGGCCGGCTCGGTCCTCCCCTCCAGCTCTGTGGCTTGATGACTCATTGCGAGCTCACAGAATAGAGCTCCGGGCAGCTGAGCGGAAATGGAAGAAAACTAAACTCCCTGCCGACCTGGCATCTTTTCACTCCCTCCTCTCTACATTTTCTTCATCTGTTTCTGCTGCTAAGGCCACTTTCTACCACTCTAAATTCCAAGCATCTGCCTCTAACCCTAGGAAGCTCTTTGCCACATTCTCCTCACTGCTGAATCCCCCCCCTCCTCCCTCTCTATGGATGACTTTGTCAACCACTTTGAAAAGAAGGTTGACGACATCCGATCCTCGTTTGTTAAGTCTAATGACACTGCTGGTCCTGCTCACACTGCCCTACCCTATGCTTTGACTTCTTTCTCCCCTCTCACTCCAGATAAAATCTTGCGACTAGTGACTGCAGGCCGCCCAACAACCTGCCCGCTTGACCCCATCCCCTCCTCTCTTCTCCAGACCATCTCCGGTGACCTTCTCCCCTACCTCACCTCGCTGATCAACTCATCCTTGACCGCTGGCCATGTCCCTTCCGTCTTCAAGAGAGCGAGAGTTGCACCCCTTCTCAAAAAACCAACACTCGATCCCACTGATGTCAACAACTACAGACCAGTATCCCTTCTTTCTTTTCTTTCCAAAACTATTGAGCGTGCCGTCTTTAGCCAACTCTCTTGCTATCTCTCTCAGAATGACCTTCTTGATCCAAACCAGTCAGGTTTCAGGACTGGTCATTCAACTGAGACTGCTCTTCTCTGTGTCACGGAGGCTCTCCGCACTGCTAAAGCTAACTCTCTCTCCTCTGCTCTTGTCCTTCTAGACCTGTCTGCTGCCTTTGATACAGTGAACCATCAGATCCTCCTCTCCACCCTCTCCGAGCTGGGCATCTCCGGCGCGGCTCACTCCTGGATTGCGTCCTACCTGACCGGTCGCTCCTACCAAGTGGCGTGGCGAGAAGCTGTCTCCGCACCACATGCTCTCACCACTGGTGTCCCCCAGGGCTCAGTTCTAGGCCCTCTCCTTTTCTCCCTATACACCAAGTCACTTGGCTCTGTCATATCCTCACATGGCCTCTCCTATCATTGCTACGCTGACGATACACAACTAATCTTCTCCTTTCCCCCTTCTGATAACCAGGTGGCGAATCGCATCTCTGCATGTCTGGCCGACATATCAGTATGGATGACGGATCACCACCTCAAGCTGAACCCTGGCAAGACGGAGCTGCTCTTCCTCCCGGGGAAGGACTGCCCGTTCCATGATCTCGCCATCACGGTTGACAACTCTGTTGTGTCCTCCTCCCAGAGTGTGAAGAGCCTTGGCGTGACCCTGGACAACACCCTGTCGTTCTCCGCCAACATCAAGGCGGTGACCCGATCCTGCAGGTTCATGCTCTACAACATTCGGAGAGTACGACCCTGCCTTACACAGGAAGCGGCACAGGTCCTAATCCAGGCACTTGTCATCTCCCGTCTGGATTACTGCAACTCGCTGTTGGCTGGGCTCCCTGCCTGTGCCATTAAACCCCTACAACTCATCCAGAATGCCGCAGCCCGTCTGGTGTTCAACCTTCCCAAGTTCTCTCACGTCAACCCCTCCTCCGCACACTCCACTGGCTTCCAGTTGAAGCTCGCATCCGTTACAAGACCATGGTGCTTGCCTATGGAGCAGTGAGGGGAACGGCACCTCCGTACCTTCAGGCTCTGATCAGTCCCTACACCCAGGCAAGGGCATTGCGTTCATCCACCTCTGGCCTGCTGGCTCCCCTTCCTCTGCGGAAGCATAGTTCCCGCTCAGCCCAGTCAAAGCTGTTCGCTGCTCTGGCACCCCAATGGTGGAACAAGCTCCCTCACGATGCCAGGACAGCAGAGTCACTCACCACCTTCCGGAGACATTTGAAACCCCACCTCTTTAAGGAACACATGGGATAGGATAAAGTAATCCTTCTACCCCCCCCCCCCCCAAAAAAAAAAGAAGAAAAAAATTATAATTGTAAAGTGGTTATCCCACTGGCTATAGGGTGAATGCACCAATTTGTAGTCGCTCTGGATAAGAGCGTCTGCTAAATGACGTAAATGTGCCCTTGAGCAAGTCACTTAACCCTAATTGCTCCTGTAAGTCGCTCTGGATAAGAGCGTCTGCTAAATGACTAAAATGTAAATGTAAAATGTAGAGAATTGTAAAAAAAAAAAAAAAAAAAAAAATACTTGAATGAGTAGGTGTCCAAACATTTGACTGGTACTGTATATATATATATAAAAGCATTAGCAATATTTCAAATAAATTATCAACACAGTAATAAATGGCTAGAAAAATTCATTCATAATAAAATATAAATCTAGAGGTATAAATACATTGTTCCTTTTGATAGTGGTAAATTGTAATTATTAGTATTATTAACATAACATAATATTAAATAATTCCACCTTTCCAAATGATTGCCTACAACAGAATTTACATCCACTTGAGAAATAATAAAACAGTAGATAAACTGACTGAATATCTGAAGGATATTTTTGTACTTTTAAGTAAGGTGAGTATTGGCAAAGTGTGACACTTTCTGAAAATTGTCTTTCCTTGAACACCTTCCAGAATCATCCCATTGTCTTAACCCCTAACATGATACCATTCTAAACACTATGAACTAAAAAATAAATAAATATTAAACACAGGATCAAAGACTCTTCTTAAAACACTAGTTGTTCTGAGATCATTGAAATAGTCCAGGTAATCCATTTTCTCTCATTGCCAAGGTCAACCTGGGGGCCAACATCCATTAATCTGAAGTTAAACCTGCCTCTGGCCAGGTTTAATTTAAGCCTTCACTTAGATCCAGTGGCGAACCGTGACTATAGGACCTAGGCCTTCAGAGGGATCAAAATTCTAACAATAAGTTGTATCAAAAAATATATATCATGAAAATAACAGAAAACATAGCTTCACTTAATACGCCAGACATTATATATTCTGTAGTCGGAACGTTCTAGTGAAGGAGGAGCAATGCTTTTTGATGACATTATGAATGAATCAAACAGGCCGCGCTTCGGGCTGCCGCGCACACAGACAGAACCCGCATGGGACACAACATGACACATAGAATTTTGAAGATGGCGCCGACAGATATGGCAGCTCTGCTTCTAGCTCCTAAGCAACTTTGCAGTATTTCTTACATTATTTGGCCAGTATTTTTTTTGTGTTATTACATTACAGCCGGAAATAACTTTTGGATATCAGAGCGGCAGGAACTCACCTGCCATCACTAGCCGGCTTCCACCCGGTTACGCAACCCTGCAGCTTAGAGGCTACTGCCCTACATATATAGACTTGGAATCAATGGCCACTTTAATAATGAAACACTAGTCAATTTAATAATGTTTACATATTTTTGCTTTACTCATCTCATATGTATATACTGTATTCTATTCTACTGTATTTTAGTTTATGCCACTCCGACGTTGCTCATCCTAATATTTATATATTCCTTCAATCCATTATTTTACTTTTAGATTTGAGTGTATTGTGTGTATTGTTGTGAATTGTTAGATACTACTGCACTGTTGGCGCTAGAAACACAAGCATTTCGCTACACCCGCAATAGCATCTGCTAAATATGTATATGTGACCAATACAATTTTGATTTGATTTGAACATAATGCACTGTTTGCATAGCTTATGGTAGCCAGCACCACTATCACACTATCACCAATAGAGACAACAACAGTGTCACATCAGATGTGAAAGGCTTGTGGTGCTGAAAGGACAGCAACCGTAATACCTGTGCACTCCATGGCGCTGAAGGAGAGCCAGTTTTGGTCAAACACAGAGACAGGGCTGATAGCCAGGAGACAGCAGTCTCACACAGCATCAAATAATGTTACGGAATAAGCCGCCCATTCACTCCAGTAGGCCCCATGAAGTCAGAACAATACAATAGCACAACCATTTCATTTCCAAAATGAAATTAACAAACCAGCTATTACTTCCCATTGCAAATATATTTTATCACGTTCATCACACTAACTGGGGATACAAAGTTTAAATGCAACAATGTTTTACAGTCATTGTAAGTGAGGACCTGGTGGACCTATTGGGAAACCACACAATAATTTGGCCTTTTCTGGGGCTTGGGCTCATTAAATGTTGTTAATGTAGGGCTCATAAAATGCATTTAATATATGTCTGATCAGGCTCAGGTAGCATCAGGTTTGTATTTTCATGTTGATCAAAGCTCTAATCAAATCCAGACATTTATAAGCGTTATAATGCTTTTGAATGACACTTCCGGTTTTGGCGGAAAATACCGGGTTACCCGGGAGAAGAGTGATTTATTCTCGGGATGGAACATTTGTAAAACACCGGGAAATATTAAACCCTATTGGCATACCAGTTGATTCACAAGACACCAACTAAGTAACTTACATATACGGTATTATTAATAAAGACAGGCTATTTTTATTGTTCATATTATTTGCGTTGATGATGTATTGAAGTCAAGTGGTTCAACATTCAAATGTAGTTGGATGGACCACACAGGACTGCTTGGAAAACGCGACGGTCGGTGGAACACTTGCGCCACCAAGTGGACAATTGATTCAGTTCCCTTTGTGGCATCAACGCTACCAGAGATATGTGATATAAGATCAAATGTTGTCAATATTATTATCTCTAAATTGATTCCCCCACCCGTATTTCATATATTATTATTCCGATTTAGCTGTTAATCTGGATTTAATTTATAAACACTTTCTGTCATTTCCGATTGGAGGTCAGATGACCACGTGACTTCCGATCCTACCAATTTGTTACTTTGTAACAGTCAAAAGTGGTTATTCCCAACGTTGATCAACTCCCAATCTATGACACGATTTTCTTTAAATCATTATCTTTGATATTTGGCGGACAGTTTACAGAGCTAAGTTTTGTGTAAACGTCATCGAATATGACGTGCCCGAGAACGGCACCTTCCTCCCGAAAGCATTGCGGTATCGCTTCTCGGCCTTTTGGCTAAGATCAAGATCAAGTTGCAGTACCAAGGAGATCCTGAAGGTGGAGCGATGTCGTTATCGTCCACGTCACAGTCGGCAGTCGCCGGACTGAAGAACACGCTGCGTTTTCAATGGACTGGAAAATAAAAGTTGATGGAAAGAGTTAATTTTGGAAATGACGTTCTTTTTGGACCTCTATGCCTGACAGCAGACGATGTGCACTGTCTGCAACAAAACACACCGGAGAAGTTTTATGATGTGTCGTTCTACACCATCACCAGGCTGGAGGAGGTGAGAGGGCTCTTCCGAGCGAACTCGACAGCACCCGCCCTCAGTAGCTTTCAAGTTGAGTCCCTGTGCAGGCACAATCTGAGGGTGCTAACGGTGCACGTGTTCAACCCCTGGGTCACTGAAGAAACGCTAGTGTGCTACCTCAGCCGGTATGTGACCATCTTGCCAGGAGTGAGAGACATTAAGGACGCCCTAGGCATCTGGACAGGGAAGAGGCAGTTTCGCGTGCTGCTAAAGGAAGACGAGAGCGGCCATGATGGCTACCTCCATCCTCCCGCGTCTTTTTCTATCGGTGCAGACAGGGGTTACCTCATGTATGCTGGGCAGCCTCGTTTTTGCAGGAAGTGCAGCACGTACGGGCACCTCGCTGATGCCTGCACCCAGACAAGGTGCAGAAACTGTGGGGCCCTCGGCCATGTAATGAGGGATTGCACCGTGCCTAAGCGCTGCAGTCTGTGCAGCTCAGAGGAGCACCTGTTCCGTCACTGCCCAAAGGCAGCCCCCTCCTACGCCAGAGCGGTGAGCGGGAAAAGAGCAGATGAGGGAAAAGTTATAGAGCTACGCGCTATTGAGGAGGTCGTGGAGGAGCTAGTGATGGAGAGAGAACGGCGAGAGTCTGAGGAGAGCGGGAGTGAGGCGCCATCATCACCTCATGAGGAGAGCGGAGCGGGGGACAGGAGCTGGAGCAAGCAAATGGAGGAGGCTACGGGAGAGCCCACCGCGCCCTCTGCTCCGGAGAGCTGGACCACGGTGGGAGAGAGGAGGAAGTGCTCTGTCAAGAGGAAGCAGATGAGCCCTGTTTCCCCACTCATCCGCATGGAGGCGACGGAGGAGTCCGCCCTGGGGGGGAATCGTTTCAGTTGTTTTGCAAGCGGGGAGTCTGAGGAGAAAAGCGCGGGACACCCGGGCAGCGCAGAGGAGACTCTGCTTTCCCTGTCAGGCGCGAGCTCTACCGACAGCAGCGGTCTCGCACCCAGCGGTGTTCCAGCACCCACACTGACTGAGGAGGAAAGGGTTTTCCCGACCCCTATCTTTGTGGACAGTCCTCCCCCTGGGGACCACCGTTTCCCAGACAGGCCTCCTAACGAGGAACTGGACTTAAAGTGAGTCTGGAAATTCATGTCATATTTAGATAGTTGTCTGCTTCCCTCCTTTCCCCATGTCGTCCCTTTTTAACATAGCTAGCATAAACGCTAGAGGGCTTAGGAACCCCGTTAAAAGGGCGACTGTTTTTTCCCATTTGTCCTCCATTTGGTTCTCTGTGTGTTTTTTACAAGAAGTACATTTAAAAGATCAAAATGATGTGGAGAGATTTACGAGGGAATGGGTTCAGGGAGAGTCAAGGTGGAGTGTCGGCGGGGTGCATTCTACAGGGGTTGGTGTTCTATGTGGAAATAGGGATTTAAAAATAGTGGGAAGTTTTTCGGCAGTACACGGGAGGGTTTTAATAGTATATATTGATTGGAGGGGCAAATGTCTTCGGTTAATTAATGTATATGCACCATCGACACCCAAGGAAAGGAGGGAAATGCTGAACAACCTAGACGCTATTTTTATGACAAACAGACAGGTTATTATGGGGGGAGATTTTAATGTATCATATGACCGAGGTAATCTGGGAGGGCATCTTGTAAAAAACCTAATAGAGAAATATAATTTGGTGGATACTTATAGAGTGGCGCATGCAAATGATCCCGGTTTCACCTGGGGAAACAGCAGGGGCGCGAGGAGCCGCATAGATTATGTGTTTGTTCCGCGTGGACTCGGTGTGGCCTCTGCACGCGTCACTCCGGTTTTTTATTCTGACCACAGTTGCCTGTCTGTGACAGTAGAATTAAAAACAATTGAATTTGGAAAAGGATATTGGAAAATTAATAATGGTATTTTACATGACAAAACATTTGAGACTAGATTTAGGTATTTTTTCCAGGGCTGTGTAACCATGAAATCTTTTTATTCTACTGTCATAGACTGGTGGGAGAGCACAAAATTACGAATCAAGATTTGTATTCAGAATTATTGCAAAGATAAAGCACGTAATAAATACAAATATTTTTATAAGTTGCAGAACGAACTAGAAGATCTGCACATCCAAGGTAATTTGAATGGTGGTGGTTTAGATAAAGACACATTGTGTAACCTGCAGAAAAAGCAGCAGGCCTTTTTTGAAAAGAAAGCTCGAGATTTCATGTTTAAAAGTCAACAAGATAAATGGGATAATGATGAGAAGTGCTCTGAATATTTTTTCAAACAAATTAAGTCACGGGGAAAGAGGAGGACCATTTCGGCTTTATTGAATCAAGACGGGGAGACGGTTGAGGATGGAGATGGCATGCTTGGTGTCGCTACCCAGCACTTTTCTCAGCTATTCCAAAAGCAAACAATTAATTATGAGAAGGGGACTACTTTTTTAAAATGTGTGGATGTGCAGATACCTTTAGATATTAGAGACCAATTAGAAGGGGAATTGAATTTAGATGAAATATATATGGCACTGAAGAGCATGAAAGATAACAAAGTACCAGGAGTGGATGGGCTCTCTAAAGAGTTTTACATAGTTTTTTGGGATTTAATTGGATGTCATCTTTTGGAAGTATTCAGAGTTATTTTTGTTTTGGAGCATATGGGAGGTTCAATGTGCGAGGGGGTAATCTCGCTACTTTACAAAAAGGGAGACCCCAAGACACTAGCAAATTGGAGACCTTTAACAATGTTGTGTGTAGACTATAAAGTATTAAGTAAAGCCATAACTAATCGTCTGTCTTCTGCCATGGCATATGTTGTTGGTTTAGACCAAACATGTGGTGTGGTAGGGAGAAAGTTAACCTGGAACTTGCAATTGCACAGAGACGTTCAAGCATATTTAGAGTTCTGAAAAAATGTGGTTTTGGAAATAATTTTATGAAATGGGTAAAAATTCTTTATAGTAATGTGGGAAGCAGAGTAAATATTAATGGGAATATTGGAAATGTAATCAAGCAATTACGAGCTGTCAGACAGGGGGACCCTCTCTCTGCGCTATTGTATGTTTTATATATTGAACCTTTCGCATGTGCAATTAGGACAAATTACAACATCAAAGGCATTATATTACCTGGAGGGGATATTCTAAAAATGTCACAATACGCGGACGACACCATTTTATATTTACAAGACGACCTGAGCTTGAAAGAGGTTATCAAAGTCATTGATGAGTTCTCTGTTGCCTCCGGGTCTAGGATTAACAAGAATAAAACAGAAATAAAATATATGGGACAGTGGAAATGGAGATCTGATCAGTTATGTGGTTTGACTGTGTGCACAGGACCAATGGTAGTGCTCGGGATATCTTTCGGAAATGAAATCAAAGATGACATGGTTAATTGGAAAGAAAAACTACTTTCGCTTAATAAAAGATTGGGACTGTGGAAAGTGAGGCGACTATCTTTTAGTGGCAAGGTGTTAGTGCTGAAGGCGGACATTCTGCCTTCATTACTCCACCTTACATATGTGTTTCCCATGCCGGTGTCTCTAAGAAAAACATTCATACGTGTACTGTTTAATTTATTTTGGGGGGGATATGAGTACATCCGGAGAGATCGGATGTACCAGCCTATAGAGGCTGGTGGAAGGGATTTCCCTCATATTCCTCTCAAACTAGATGCGTTGTTCTACTCAAACGTTTGTTGTCTTTTGTCGTCTTCTGTACATAAATGTCATATATTAATCAAATTCTGGCTGTCCATACCGTTAAGGTTTATGGTGGAGTGGGATAATAGTAAGCCAAAAGCTGAAATTATCCCATTACATTTTAAGAAAATAGTTGAATGGGCAAGGAAAAACCCTGTCTGCAAAGTAAAAGAAAATGTAATCAACCACAGACTGCTATATGTGAAATTGATAGAAAATTGTTGTCCTAGAGACCGATTACCAATATCACCTTCCACCTGGCTACGGGCACAATTAAAAGGTTTAGACAACAGACTGAAAGATTTTAATTGGCTTGTTTTACACAGACGTCTTCCGGTCCGTTCAACATTATATGATCATAATTTGACCCTGAATAATTTTTGTCCCAGGGACAACTGTTTCGCAATTGAAACAATTCCCCATGTTTTATGGGAATGCTCTTTTGCCCAAATAGTTTGGAAGAAAATTAAAATAGATTTTAATATTTAAAAAAACATTGATTATGAAGGGGTAGCCAAATTTGAACTAAAACTTTTGGAAAAGGTGCAATTATTAGAATTTGTGACTCTGGTGTCCCTTATCAAGACCAAACTTTGGGAGGCCAGATGTGGTGCGGTCAATGACACCCTCAAGTGGTCACCGACGGGATTGGTTAAATTTATAAAACAAGAAATTTGGAAAAAAATACAATTCGAAATAGATAAGTGGGGCATCACATCTGTTAAACATAGATGGAAAGGGATATACCCTTCTTTGTAAACGTTTTTTATAGCCTATATATAGGCCTATGTATAACTGTATTCTGGCATGTAAATTGAAATGTAGGCTAAGCCTTTGTAAATATTCGATATACACTGAGGTTTATTCAGAGTTCCCTTTGGTATATGTGTATGTTTTTATTTCTATAATAGTTTTTATTCATTTGAAAGATCAGCTTTGGGAGATTGTTAGAGGCAATTGTTTACATGCTTCTCTTGAATGTAGGCATTTTAGCTGGTCAGGTTCCTCAGAACAGCACTTTTTTTTAGGAGTTTTGCTATTTTTATACGGTTAAGGTACTGTTTTTGTAAATCCATGTTATGTACAATGTTATGCACTGAATTTGTACTTATATTTGAATGTGAAATGAAAATAAAAATTATTTTTCCAAAATAAAATAAAAAATAAAAAATCTGTTCTTATCAGTTTAATATCTGATACGTCCCCTATCTGGGGACCATATATTAAATAGATTTTTGGAACAGGGAGATGGAATAGGGGCTTGCTCCGTCCACTCCACGCATCGACCTGGTATTGCAGTACCTCCAGGAACGGTGCACCCCCTGTCATTGTAAAGATAAAGCAGGCAAAGACAACAGAATTGCTTTGTTATATTCCATTAGGATCACGATGTATTTTATATTTTCACGTTTGACCATCTTCATCTCAATGTCAATGATGGCTAGAAAGTGATGGTCAAGTCAGTCACTGTTATATTGACTATGATAGCTGATGTGAATGGTGCGTTAATCATCTAATCAAATCAATGTTTATTCGTCACATGCACAGGATACAGGGTGTAAATGGTACAGTGATGAATATAAAAGACAATGCTTTAAAAAATCTTGGCATAGATTGGGCGTTGATCAACGTTGGGAATAACCACTTTTGACTGTTACAAAGTAACACATTTGTAGGTTCGTAAGTCACGTGGTCATCTGCCCTCCAATCGGAAATGACAGAAAGCATTTATAAATTAAATCCAGATTAACAGCTAAATCGGAATAATAATATATGAAATACGGGTGGGGGAATCAATTTAGAGATAATAATATTGACATAACATTTGATCTTATATCACATATCTGTTTGTCTGCCTAAATGTTTCCTCCACATAATAAACTGTACAAACATGGCACTTTAGAGGGTTACTTTTACAATTAGCCTTACTGAGTCACTACAACAAACTTCCTATCATGGACATAAAATGCCATTAGGCCTAATGAAGATACCGTATATGTAAGTTACTTAGTTGGTGTCTTGTGAATCAACTGGTATGCGCAATAGGGTTTAATATTTCCCCGGTGTTTTACAAATGTTCCATCCCGAGAATAAATCACTCTTCTCCCGGGTAACCCGGTATTTTCCGCCAAAACCGGAAGTGTCATTCAAAAGCATTATAACACTTATAAATGTCTGGATTTTATTAGAGCTTTGATCAGCATGAAAATACAGACCTGATGCTACCTGAGCCTGATCAGACATATATTAAATACATGTTATAATACATTTTACAAATCCAAATCCCAGATGAAGAATAAGACACTATTTCAAAGCATAGTACATGTAATGTTAGCCAAGAACAATGTAATTACTAGTTGTTACACAGGATTTAGCTAGTTAAAATGAAGTGTATCTTTAGGAGTACTTGTAATTAATGTGTACAGTACATTACCCATCCTGACAACCTGGCCCTCAATTTAAAGCTTGTGGAAGTGACATCCAAGTGGGAGAATAAATACACTAGCACACCACAGAGTATCTGTATAAGAAAATCATTCAGAGCACACTGTGCTGCCAATCACAGTGTAAGGCGCGACATTTTGCTGGTGTGGAGAGCTCGTTAGAGGATAGAGGAAGCTTGCCTTGAAGAGTTGGGCATCGTGTTATGACCTGCATTATCTGAATTAGGCCCACAGAATTATACCTACAGAGGTGCGGCTTCTATTGAGGAACTTTGAATGTCTGAACTTCAGAGTTGGTTTAACGTTGGACCAGAGCAGATGTTAGCTAGCTAGCTAACAACCTTGTTTGTGCAGTGCAGTGCAGCACTAGAATTAAAAACAGGTCGTAACTTTTTGTTGTTAATAAATCCAATGTGAAACGTGGTGACTATAGTATCCATAACTAGCATTGAAAAAGTTCATCCATTCTTCTCAAATTAAACATAGAAATTACATGCTTATTATGCTTAAATTATTTGGATGAAGGTAATGCATAGGCTAATAAACTATAAAGGGAAATAAATTGCTACAGTTTACACTTTTTTTTTTAGTAATTTAATGAAATGTTGTAATCTGATCTCGGAATGCACGGACCGTTAGTAGTGGGGGAACAGGAAGTTCCGGGCAGGCGGGCACCATTCTTCACAATAAAGAAAGCGTCTGAACTGTGCAGTCAAGAAGATAACCTTTGTGTCCGTTTCTATTTATTACTAGAGGTATGTCATAGCACGTTTAAACTTTCTAATGTCGAAAGAACATACCATGCTAGGTAACAAATCCGTTAAGGTATTATCACGTTTGTTAAAGGTTATTTTTGTGTCAAACCGAGTGAGTGAAAGAACGTGATAAAAACTATTTTACAAGTCACATAGCTAGAGACTTTGGGTTTGTCTGAGTGAATGTACATAATTTTCTCATGTTAGTTTAATAAATAATCAATTTATTTGAGATTTTGAGTTCGTTTTGCATGTTATTGGTTTTGTGTAAAATTCCCAAGCTGGTAAAATGGCGGAGCCCTCTCGGTCAGCGTCAACGGACTTCAGTGAGGACAGTGCGGGTGCATCAGAGACAATTTCACGGTCGCACTACTGTTTTGAAGCTGAATGTAATGATTATCAGTTTTCTACATGTGTACTAATATTCAGACACATTCTGTTGTTTCTGTCTTTATCAATAAATGTTGCTATGGTGTGAACAGGAAATACAATTGTTTTTGATTGAAGTAATACAGTGAAGACAAGGTTTAAGGAAATTAGCACACAGTGCTGTCTAAAACAATCTGTAACCTTGTACTAAATGGATTTTGAGTCATTTATGCATTTATCTACTATAGGTTAGGTATTAGCTCAAAAGTATTGTGGAGCTCCTGCACCTTAATATAAACAGTACCGGCACCCAAAATGAGTATTAGCACCTATTTCAGTCCAAGTAAAGCACTAAATTAGATAATTGATCAAGAAAAATGTGAAAATATTTTTAGAGTATAAAGAAAGTGCCAGAACTGTGAAGACAATAACTTTTTTTGTCTGTTTCTCATTGTTACTACAGGACGACTAGAATTAAATCTGAGGCTGGTAACATCAACAGTGAGGACAAACCCACCCTGCCTCTCTCCTTCCACACTGAGTCCAAACCTACAGTCACTGGGTCCTGATTGTGACAGTGGATCCCAGTTTACTGCAGGATCCGGAGATGGCATCAGTGAAGCTGGAAGACTGCAGTCAAACACTGGAGCTGAATGTCAACATTAAAGATGAAGAAGAGGAGGAGAAGATTGGGAAATCTGTTTCTCATGGTAAGAGCAGGTTCGTTCCAACTTCCCACTGTGCATGAAAAGTTGCAGTAGAACTGTTTCATGATGAATTGTTTCAATGAGAAGGTAGATGTTATTTCATGCTACTGAGACTTGCATGGATGACACCAGTATAGTCTGTTTTGGAATGGGTGGCCAGTAATAAACTGGCCCTGAACATCTAAAACTAAGAGCACTGTATTTGGTACAAATCATTTCCTAAATTCTAGACCTCAGCTGAATCTGGTAATGAATGGTGTGGTTGTTAAACAAGTTGAGGAGACTAAATTACTTGGCATTACCTTAGATTGTAAACTGTCATGGTCAAAACATATAGATTCAATGGTTTTAAAGATGGGGAGAGGTCTGTCTGTAATAGATGCTCTTCTTTTTTGACACCACACTCTAAAAAGCAAGTTCTGCAGGCTCTAGATTTGTCTTATCTTGATTATTGTCCAGTCGTGTGGTCGAGTGCTGTAGACAATTACATTGATGGAAGTTACAATCTATCTGCACTATTAAAGCTGATATACCCAATTTGTAAGTCGCTCTGGATAAGAGCGTCTGCTAAATGACGTAAATGTAAATGAAAGAAGAGGAGAAGAAGATTGGGAAATCTGTTTCTCATGGTAAGAGCAGGTTCTATCTAACTACGTTTGTTGGACATGATTTGGAAAGGCACACACATGTCTATATACAGTGCATTCGGAAAGTATTCAGACCCCTTGACTTTTTTGACATTTTGTTACATTACAGCCTTATTGTAAAATTGATTAAATAGTTTTTCCCCCTCATCAATCTACACACAATACCCCATAATGACAAAGCAAAAACAACAACAACTGAACAATCATATTTACATAAGTATTCAGAACCTTTACTCAGTACTTTGTTTAAGCACCGTTGGCAGTGATTGCAGCCAAAGTCTTAATGTGTATGACGCTACAAGCTTGGCACACCTGTATTTTCATATCGAAAATAGCATCAGATATTTCAACACCATCCAATTCCTTTTCCAGATCCAATTTAGTGTCTTCTGAAGTAGAGGGAAAATCAAGACCTGACTAGTTAAGTTCTCGGGAGATTCAGAGTTGTAAAGTGTGTTGTAGTAGGAAGCAAATGTTTGGTTTATTTCTACAGGATCCATTGATAATTGTCCTTGAAAATTATGAATTGCATTAAAGGCTGAATTTTACTTCTTAATGTGCCAGGCCAGCAATTTACCAGGTTTTTCACCTTTACCATAGAAGGACTGTTTCAGCCTAGTTAAGCTGTTTGCAGCCTTAGAGGTGGGAAGTTCTTCATACTGAGCTTTAAGACCAAATCATTCCTTGTTTACTTCTACTGAGTTGTCAAAAAAAGCTTCCCTCTCCAATTCTCTCATTTTGCTCTCCGTCTCTCATTTTCTGATTTATTAGATTTGAAACTGGTAAAACGTATAATTTGCCCTCAAATATGTGCTTTGAAAGCCTCCCATCTGGTACTCGCTGACGTTTGGTCAGTGTTCAATGTCAAATTAACATCTATATGCACTCCAACGTAATGTAAGAAGTCTGGGTCCTGTAACCATCTGGGATGCAAACGCCATCTAGAGGATCCTTTTACTAGTTTTGTATCCCTATAGAATAATCACACAAGGGAATGGCCATTCAAAACAATAGTATCATATCCATTTCCTGCTACATTGGGAAGCAATGAGCAAGAAACTAAAAAGTAGTCTACATGAGAATATGATTTAAATGTTGACGAGTAACATGAAATATATTCTCAAAGAATTTGGGATTATCATCATTAGGACCATAAACATTAACCAGATTAATATGCTCATTCAAAAGAGTTCCCTGTATCAAAATGTATCTACCAGCTGTATCAGTTATAATAGTATCCACTTGAAACGGAACAGATTAGTGAATTAAAACCATAACACCATGAGAATGAGAGGAGAAACAGGATGCTATTACTTGCCCTTGTCATCTCCTGCATACTTTAAGTAGCTCATCCTTCAACAAGTGAGTTTCTTGTAGGAACACAATAGATGAATGAAGTTGTTTAAGCCTAGTAATAACCTGTTTTAAGCTTGGATAGTTTACAAACTCCACAGACATTCCACAAAGTACATTTAAGTTTAGCATTTGAAGTCATTTAACCAAAGATGTAAACATGGAATAAGCTATAGCATAAAGGCATATCTAAAATATGTTTAGTAACCTCAAGGACCACAGGAATATTTTGTAGTGAGGAAAATATGTAAAGATCTGTTGGAAGAAACAAACATAAATCTATCCTAACAACACAGGGTATTTTGCTAGTAGCCTATATAGTTGCCTAAATATCACAACAAAAGGCCTCTCTAGCAAGATGATATGTGAAATATCACGTAGTATTTGTTTGAAAAGTAGCAAAGAATAGCTCCACCTAAAACAGTAACGCTAGTTAGTGAAGCCTGAGACTAACGTTAACGTTACAGTATGGACCGTCCAAAATAGTGGTAGATGATCCACAACACAGGGTCTGCTGCTAGTAACTACCAAGTAACAATATGGCCCATACGTATAGCGTTAACGTAGTATACCATGATACGTTTATAAACCTGAAAAAGTATCAAAGATCAGAAATGAACAGCCTACGTGAGAAAAAGAGAGATCATTGAATATGTGCAATGTTACCCAAAGGCCCTTTGCACGTGATGTTAGGCTTGCACCTGAGTGTCAAACATTTTAGTCCAAGGATATGATCGAAAGGCCTCCATCATTCTTAAATGGAAAAAGTGTGGAACCACCAATCATTTTTCTAGAGCTGGCAGCCCAGACAAACTAAGCAATCGGGGGAAAAAGGGCCTTGGTCAGGGAGGTCACCAAGAAGCCAGTGGTCACTCTGACAGAGCTCCAGAGTTCTGTGGCGATAGGAGAATCTTCCAGAAGGACAACCATCTCTGCAGAACTCCACCAATCAGGCCTGTATGGTAGAGTGGCTAGACGGAAGCCACTCCTCATGAAAAGGCACATGACTGCCCGCTGGGAGTTTGGCAAAAGACACCTAAAGGACTCTCAGACCATGAGAAACAAGATTCTCTGGTGTGATGAAGCCAAGATTGAACTCTTTGGCCTGAATGCCAAGCGTCACGTCTGGAGGAATCCAGGCACCATCCCAACGGTGAAGCATGGTGGTGGCAGCATCATGCTGTGGTGGTGTTTTTCAGTGGCAGGGACGGGAAGACTAGTCAGGATCGGGGGAAAGATGAACGGAGCAAAGTACAGAGAGACCTGAAAATAGCTGTGTGGCGACACTCCCCATCTAACCTGACAAGCTTGAGAGGATCTGCAGAGAAAGTCCCAAAATACAGGTATGCCAAGCTTGTAGTGTCATACCCAAGAACACTCAAGGCTGTAATCACTGCCATCGGTGCTTCAGCAAAATACTGAGTAAAGTCTGAGTACAGTTTTTTTATTACGATTATTTTTGCAAAAATGGTGTCATAAAACGTAGCGGTCAATCAGGGAAATGGTTCCAATATTTTTTCCTTTTTATTCATTGTAGAAACACTTAAAATAAGGGCTGTGTTTCGTGTAGGCTTCACTTGGCGTGACTTTTAGCAATATATTCGGCTCTATTTCCTCTCAGATTATAAAACTCTAATTATCATCAAAGTAGACATCATGCAAAACAACAAATCACTGCAAGCTCCTGCACGTCATCTCTAGCTGACAACTTTGCTAACAGGTATTGTGTCAATTTACAACTTGCACAAGACAGTCACATAATTGACCATTTAAATAAATGTAGCCTATTTATTCATTACTAAATTTAGCTAACATTAGATGGTTAACCCAGAGATCCTTAACTTTGACTCGATTCAGCAATTTTGTCCAGATCATCATGGCATTTGTAGTTCTTTATGATAGCCACATTAGCAGCTAATTAAATGTCATTTTTGTAGGGGTAAATACAGGCGAATATATTGATAAGTCACCTTGTCCTAGAGAGATTTACATGGTTATCAAAACGCCACGCCAAGGTAAGCCTACACGAAACACAGCCCTTATTATAAGTGTTTCTAAAATCCCCTATGGGAAAAATGAATGGTGTAAAACTGATTGGAACCATTTCCCTGTTTAACTGCAAGGTTTTATGGGTATTATCATTTATACTGTGGTACTCCATTGGTGAGCAGCTACCCGAAGCTAGTGGGGTGTGGATGAGCTGAGACACGTGGTAAGATGGCGGACAAGAAAAAAAGTGGAATGGGGGATTGCAGTGGGGGATGCACAAACCTTCTGGAAGATCTGATGAAGGAGAAGATGGTGGACAAGGACAAAGGAGAAAAGTGGAATATGTTTTGAGTGAATATGGAATGGAAGATCACACAGAACTTTTAGAAGAGCTACAGGAGGAAAGTGAACGTGACGAGAGTGAGGATGAATTAACTGTGGCGAGGAACTCCGAGTTCGGGCTTTGTTCCGAGGATGATAAAGATGATTCTGGCCCAGTGGTAGTGAGATTTGTAGAGAGAATGGATCCATATGTGGTGTCAGGTTAGGTGGAGAAGAGGTTGGGGACTGTTGAGTTGATGAAGGTAACTCGGAGTGGACTCGTGATTATTTATTGTTTCTTCTCTGTCCAGAGGGAGCGGGCGCTGCGGATTACGTGATTAGAGACAGGAATTGTGACTTGAATTGCTCTCCGGAACAGGGTGGCATTGAAAGGAGTGATAACAGGGTTAGGTTTAAGTGTTGAGAATGAGCAGTTGAAATGGAAGATTCCAGGTGTCTGTGACACCCTCCGTTTTGGTGAGTCGTAGATCCGGTGTAGAGCGTGGAGAAACAGAGAATACATTATTTGTCATGCTGGATTTTGATGCATAGTCTCTGCCAGATAAGGTCAAGGTAGGAAGTGTCAGTTAACCCGTGAGCGATTTTGTTCCGTAAATATTACAGTGTTTTAGGTGTGAAGTTTATGGGCCTGTTGCAGCAGTGTGTAGGCGTGAGATGCCTAGATGTGACAAGTGTGCAGGAGGGCATGAGATGAAGAAATGTGTGGTATCGGTGGAGAAAGTTCTGTGTGTTAGTTGTGGGGTTGCTAACGGGCTGGAGATCTGAGGTGTCAGGTGAGAGAAAGGCAGATTGAGGTTGCCAGGGTTACAGTAGTACAGAAAGTGTTGTATGCCGAAGCAGTGAAGAGAGTGGTAGAGGAAGATGGGTACAGGGTGAGGGATCTTGAGGATTCGTGTGAGTAGGCAGAGACCAAGAGAGAGATGGGAAGAATATGTGCTTCAGTAAGGTGGGGTTTTAGCATTTATAGCAATGGTTGTCAATTGTACTGCAGAAATGGATCTCACAAATGACCAAAATGACAGGCTACTTTGACACTGAGAATCTGAGCTCAATAAAAACGACCTTGTCTTGAATCCATCAATAGCCGAGGCCCCTAAGTGTGCAGAGAAACACATTGTACAATATGAGGAGGAAGATATAGTCCTAAAAAAGCTTTCCAGTTTCACTGACTCACCCAATGATGTGCAGCTCACTCACCGGCCAAAAGCTTATCTCTCTCTTGCTTTACTTTTTTAAACAATGCTGTTCGCTCAATAGGTCTATTTGGAAGTTGATAACTTGGTAACATACAGACATTAGTATTTTGTTTTCAGCAGGATCCATTTGCTTTACAACCTGTGTTTTCCAGCGATTGTATTAGAAATATTTGCGAAAGGCCTGTTTTGGCTGCATGCTGTTAACTGACAGATTTGCCACACGTTAGGCATGCCTTGTGATTTGGCTACACACACATTTTAAATTAGCTATGGATCCTCTGTGGTGAAAATCGAGTCTTCCTCCTGGTGGAGTATTGGGAATCATTTAATTTCTTTCTGAACAGACTGCAGAGTGCTGCAGCACCTCCAGCACACTTCCCACAGCTATTATTCTATTAGGAGATAAATGATGAAGTGCAATGCTGTAGAGAAGAGAGTTTCCGGCTTATGTCTTTAACAGCACAGAGAGGGAGAGAGATCATAGAAAGTGAATGTCATTGTATTTCTGTGAGAGATACAGGCGTGCTTCTCTCTCTCACCACTGCAATGGCCACGCCTTGGTCTAGGCTACAATGTTGCGCAAACCATAAACCCAAGACGGCCCAACATTAACCAATTCTTAGAATATCATGCACGTTTTCACATTACGTTTTTTTAGGGGGCATGACAATTACAGAGGAATCTAAATGTAATTACTCTGATTGCTTTTATTAGGATTTTTACATTGCAAACAGTGGAAATAATTTTTCTTGCCACAAGAGGTAGGCTACCTGATCCTGGCAAATGGGTTCCGGAACAAAAGACTACAAAACTGAGAGGTACCGGAGGATCCAGCTAAAATTAAGCACCGCCCTTCTCATATAATGGGGTAGGGCCATCCCAAGGATCCCTGAACGCACGGACGGTTGCACCAAATATTTCTTATAACTAAACCAAGATAGACCACAGCTGGTCGTTTCCAATGGGAACAGATTAGTCATAGTGGGCAGAGCCAAGCACGAGCTAGCGAGATCCTATTGGTGTGTCTAGCACACATTTGCATATTTCTGTTAGGGAATGCCTCCTCTGTGAAGCGCTCGTGTGCAATAACTCAATTCGCCTTTGCGTTCCTTCTAAATAACGTGATTAAAAAAAATATTTGCATCAGGTAAGTCCACAAAACTTAGTCCACTCTGTGCATAACATATTTTAGTTTTGGGAACAGAACTGTATTAAGATCAGATGTTTAATCGATTAGAACATTTGCAGAATATCGGCCAAAATCCATCTTCTCCCACTGCCGGCCAGTGGGCTTCCTCACTACCATATTTGGTAGTGAGTGGAAACGCCAACTGGATGCTTCACAATTATACATCCAGTGAAATATCTGTCTCATTGTTCTATATGTGGCTGCACTGTGGTAGTGGGGGAACAGGAAGTTCCAGGCAGGCACGCTCCATTCTTAAGTAAAAGAAAGCGCCAGAACTGTGATGTCAAGAAGATAACCTTTGTGTCCGTTTCTTTTTATTACTATAGGTATGTGTTATGACGAGTTTCTCTGGCATCAAGTAATTCAGTATGCAAGATAATAGTTAAACAGTTAGATGGAGAGTTGGTTCAAAGTATTTAATATTACAGTACCAGATTCATATGACAAGCGGTACGGGCGTAGACTATTGTCATCTGAATGACTTACATAGAAAACTTCTTAGTTTATATAATGCTTTTCCGAGCTAATTCCATCCAACAGTTGCCAACCATTATTGAGTGTCACTCCTCTCCACATATAGGATCACCCTATATGGTATCGTGTTGCACCCTAGTCAGGATTTTCCGTCACGTACTCCTTCTAAGATTAGCACCAGTGGCCCCCCAGCTATCTTGGCCCGCATACCTTCTGGCACCCACCAGTGACAGAAATAAATACATGGAATGTATGTCATCCTCCAAATCCTTATGCAGCTCTCAATATTCCAAACATTAACTAATACTTTATAAAAGTAAACTTTCTAATATCGAAAGAACATGTCATACCATGCTAGGTAACACATCCGTTAAGGTATTATCACGTTTGGTAAAGGTTTGGTGTGTTATTTTTATGTCAAACTGAGTAAACCTGGTAACTATTTTACAAGTCACATAGCTAGATACTTTGGGTTTGTCTGAATGGATGTACATAATTTCCTCAAGGTGATTTAATAAAGAATCCATTTATTTTAGATTTCCGAGTTTGTTTTGGCTTAGTGTAAAATTAACGAGCTGGTAAAATGGCGCCGCCCACTCGGTCAGCGTCAACGGACTTCAGTGCATCAGAGAGAGACAATTTCAGGGTTGCACTACTGTTTTGAAGCTGAATGTAATGATTATCAGTTTTCTACATGTGTACTAATATTCAGACACATTCAGTTTCTGTATTTATCGATAAATGTTACTATTGTGTGAACGGAAAATACAATTGTTTTTGATTTAAATAATACAGTGAAGACCAGGTTATTCAGGAACATAGTACATAGTCCCACCTAAAACAGTGACCTTGTACTAAATGGCTTTTGTCATTTATGCATTTACAGTACCAGTCAAAAGTTTGGACACCTACTCATTCAAGGTTTTTTCTTACATTGTACTATTTTCTACATTGTAGAATAATAGTGAAGACATCTAAACTATGAAATAACACATGGAATCATGTAGTAACCATAAAAGTGTTAAACAAATCAAATATATTTTAGATTTTAGATTCTTTTAAGTAGCCACCCTTTGCCTTGATGACAGCTTTGTATAATCTTTGTAATCAACAATGTAGAAAATAGTAAAAATAAAGAAAAATCCTGGAATGAGTAGGTGTTCTAAAACTTTTGACTGGTACTGTATGTGAATTTGTGAAAATCTACTATAGGTTAAGTACCGAAAACTGTAACCTTGTACTAAATGGATTTTGAGTCATTATGCTTTTATCTACTATAGGTTAGGTATTAGCTCAAAAGTATTGTGGAGCTCCTGCATCTAAATATAAACAGTACCGGCACCCAAAATGAGTATTGGTACCTATTTCAGTCCAAGTCAAGCACTGAATTAGATAATTTAACAAGAAGAAATATAATATATTTTTAGAGAATAAAGAAAGTGCCAGAACTGTCAAGACAATAACTTTTTGTGTCTGTTTCTCATTGTTACTACAGGACGACTAGAATTAAATCTGAGGCCGGTAACATCAATAGTGAGGACAAACCCAGCATGCCTCTCTCCTTCCACACTGAGTCCAAACCTACAGTCACTGGGTCCTGATTGTGACAGTGGAGCCCAGTTTGCTAAGCAGGATCCAGAAATGGCATCAGTGAAGCTGGAAGACTGCAGTCAAACACTGGAGCTGAATGTCAACATTAAAGATGAAGAAGAGGAGGAGAAGATTGGGAAATATTTTTCTCATGGTAAGAGCAGGTTCTATCTAACTAAGTTTGTGTTATTCATTCCGACTTCCCAATGTGCATGAAAAGTTGCAGTAGAACTGTTTCATGATGAACTATTTCAATGAGAAGGTAGATATTATTTCATGCTACTGACACTTACATGGTTTGACACCAGTATTGCCAGCATTTGTTTTATTCACTGGTCTATCTGGAGTGATCAGATAGTAGACTAAAGAAGTGAAGTAGATAAACTGCCAATGTTTTAAAGTTCTATTAAATGAGTCTGTGTAGTTACTAACCCTTGTGATAGTGAGTGGAGGATGATATGGCTTCTACATCTGCATTGCTTGCTCTTTGGGGTTTTAGGCTGGGTTTCTATAAAGCACTTTGTGACAACTTCTGATGTAAAAAGGGCTTCATAAAATACATTTGATTGACATGTATATCACACCAACTGACTGGTTCTTCTGATGTTGTTCACACAGGAGACCATGTTGAGACATTCTCTACATCCAGAGAGCAACAGCAGGAAGATCACAGAGCTAAGAGGTCTAACCACTGCCCACATTGTGAGGAGATTTTCTCAATTCTATCAAAGTTAAAAATACACCTACAAATACACACAGGAGATAATCTGTATTCCTGTACTGACTGTGTGAAAGATTTCACAACATCAAAGGCTCTGACAGTTCATCAGAGATTGCACACAGGAGAGAAGCCTTACTCCTGCTCTAACTGTGGAAAGAGTTTCTCTCAACTGGGCCACTTAAAAACACATGAACGTATACATACAGGAGAGAAGCCTTACTCCTGCTCTGACTGTGTAAAATGCTTCAAAACATCAACTGATCTAAAAGTTCATCAGAGAACACACACAGGAGAGAAGCCTTACTCCTGCTCTGACTGTGGTGCAAGTTTCTCTCAACTGGGCAGCTTAAAACAACATGAACCTATACACACAGGAGAGAAGCATTACTCCTGCTCTGACTGTGGGAAGAGTTTCTCTCGACTGGGCAACTTAAAACAACATGAACCTATACATACAGGAGAAAAGCCTTACTCCTGCTTTGACTGTGGGGTAAGTTTCTCTCAACCTGGCAACTTAAAACATCAACATATACATACAGGAGAGAAGCCTTACTCCTGCTCTGACTGTGTAAAACGCTTCACAACATCAACTGCGCTAAAAGTTCATCAGAGAATACATACAGGAGAGAAGCCTTACTCCTGCTCTGACTGTGGGAAGAATTTCTCTCGACAGGAAAGCTTAACATCGCACCAAAGGATACACACAGGAGAGAAGCCTTACTCCTGCTTTGACTGTGGGGCAAGTTTCTCTCAACTGGGCACATTAAAAAAACATGAACGTATACACACAGGAGATAAGCCTTACTCCTGTTCTGACTGTGTAAAATGCTTCACAACATCAACTGAGCTAAAAGTTCATCAGAGAACACACACAGGAGAGAAGCCTTACTCCTGCTCTGACTGTCGGGCAAGTTTCTCTCAACTGGGCCACTTAAAACAACATCAACGTATACATACAGGAGAGAAGCCTTACTCCTGCTCTGACTGTGGGGCAAGTTTCTCTCAACCTGGCAACTTAAAACAACATCAACGTATACATACAGGAGAGAAGCCTTACTCCTGCTCTGACTGTGTAAAACGCTTCACAACATCAACTGAGCTAAAAGTTCATCAGAGAACACACACAGGAGTGAAGCCTTACTCTTGCTCTGACTGTGGGAAGAGTTTCTCTCAACTGGGCCACTTTAAAAGACATGAACGGATACATACATGAGAGAAGCCTTACTCCTGCTCTGACTGTGGAAAGATTTTCTCTCAAATAGGCCATTTAAATGGACACCAAGGTAAACGTAAAGGAGAGAAGCCTTACCAATGATCTAAAAACAACAGCTGAGCTGGAAGGTCGTCAGAGAACACACACAGGAGAGAAGCCTTACTTATGCTATTAATATGGCAAGAGTTTCTCCCGATTGGGCAACGTAAAAACACACCAATGGTTACACACTGGAGTGAAGCCTTACTCCTGCTCTGACTGTGAGACGAGATTCTACAGATTGGGCAATTTAAAAAGACACCAACGTATACATAAGAAGTGGTAGTGGATTGGATCAAATGAAGAAAGCATAGAACACTCTATTGTAATCCTATTGTTTCTCACTGTGAGAGAACTGTGCAGAGGAAAGGGAGTGTTGTAGAATGTTAGCCTCTTTGATTTACTGATCAGTGTTCACCTTGTCAGTTTTGCTGTGCTTAGATAGCTTCTACTGTAAAGATATTGAGATTACCTTGGATGGGAGGACTAGGGTATGGAGTAAACCTTGAGTACATGCATCCATGCTGTGTGTCAGCATTGTAGGATGGTGGTGGTGGTGTGGGGTGTGTTTTTATGGCACATATTGGGCCCCTTGATAAAAGCGGAGCAACGTTTGATTGCCACAGGATATCTAAACATCATTGCCAATCAGGTGCATCCCTTCGTGGCAGCAGTTATCCATCTGTAAATAGATTTTTTCAGCAGGATTATGCCCCATGCAACAAGGCTTGTCCAGGAATGGTTCCATGAACATGACAGTGAATTCAGGTTACTGCAGTGGCCTTCTGAGGCACCAGATCTCGATCCAATTGTGCATCTGTTGTAGGGGATGGAACGAGCTATTCGGAGTAGAAATCCACTACCAGTGAACTTGACACAACTGTGGGAAGCATTACAGTCAACATGGGCCAGCATCCCTGTGGAACGCTTTCGACACCTTGTAGAGTCCATGCCCCGACGAAATGAGACTGTTCTGATGACAGACTATCAATTGTTCAGAAATGACAGGTCCAGAGAGGGGATACAAGGAGGGGGCGTGGCTATGTATGTGAATCACAGTATGCAGGCAAAGAGAAGAATAACTGACCTAGAGAAAGAAGAGTTTGAGTGTCTTCAGCTCTGTCCTAAACAACACCCCAGCTCAGTTTCATCTCTGGTAGTGGAGTGCTCTAACATCCACCATGGGCACATGTCAAAACACTGCAGCAGAACACTGGATTATCTCATAATCACTGTCCATGTGATCAGGATGTCCTCTCCCCAAATGGGTCTCATCCTGTGTGGAGACTTAAATCACCTGCCCATCAAGATGCTGACAAACTCCCATCCAGACATGAAACAAGTGTCCAAAGATAAGATCACAGAGGGGACTCCATCCTAGATCTGATCAACACAACCCACTGGTGCAGTGGAAAAAAGGACATCTGGTAACCCAGAACAGAAAAGAGACCTTTGCACGATGTATGGCCAGTACTGACTGGTCTGCCATAAATGAGGTGGAGAGCATCGATGCAAAGGTGGAGACGTTCAACTCCTGCATTCAAACTGCACTTGATGTATGCATGCCAATAAGAAAACAACAACACTGGATCAGCCCTGGATGGCTGAAAGAATAAAGGCTGCCATCAGGAAAATACAGAATATTTTCAACAGATGGGGAGAAACAATGACATGGAGAAAATACAGAAACACAGTGCAAATGCTTATCAAGGAAGCAAAGACAAGCTACTACAAAACTACAATCCAGGACCTAAAGAAGAAAAACCCTAAAGAATGGTGTGACTTCATTAACAAAGGACTGGGACCAAAGAAAACATCAGGAGGGAGAATACAGGTCGAGGGAATTGAAGACGACGACGTGGCTGATGTTTTGAATGGCTTCTTTGCTGAGGCATGGACAAGCACCACACCTCTTGCCATCTTCCCCTTGCCCATGTCTACAAGGCAGGTTGAGCTGTGCAGCATTGGCCAGTTAAAGCAATCTCTGACCAGACTCAGCCCACGTAAAGCATGTGGGCCTGATGGCATTCCAGCCTGGCTACTAAAAGAGCATGCAGAAGATCTAGCCCCTGTCATCAAACACATTGTTAACACCTCCTACTGGCAGGGGACAGTGTTATCTGAGTGCACGATTCAGTATGACTACCTCCCAAAGTCCAGCACTACTACCGCCCTTGTGAAAGCCACATACTCCTGGCTGACAGCTACAGACTCCATAAAACCAACAATGGTGAGTGTGTTACTTGCTGATGTGTCCAAAGCCTTTGATCGAGTAGATCACGCAAAGTTCCTGCAACATCTGTCTGACATTGAACTGTGTCCAAGGTTACTAGCCTGGCTCCACAGCTATACCACCGAAAGAGGACAGAGGGTGATGGCAACTGGCACATTTAGCCCTTGGTCAGAGGACCATCCACAACCTGCACCACTAATCCTAGGAGGACAGGAAGTACCAGTGGTAACAACAACCAAGTATCTTGGTTTTCATCTAGACTCTAACCTCAGTGGTGACATGTGGAGCAGCCAGTGAGAAAGGCCTCAAAACGCCTTTTTGACTGTTCTGGAATACGGTGGAGTGCTGTTAGTTGGATGCAGTAAAAAGCAGCAGGCCCAACTAGACAGGGTGGGGAGGAGGGCCTTGAGGATCATCTCCAGAGGTGGAGCAGTCCAGCCACAGCTCCCGTCACTGCAGAGCAGGCGAGAACAGGCTGCAGTGCACCTGGTGAAGGACATGCACACTCTTGACCATCCACTGAATGACCTGCTCCCTCCAAGAAGAGAGAACTGCACCACCAGGCGTCTGAGAAACAGCCACAAACTGTCCTGTATAACTGCCCGTACAAACCGCCTGCGAAACGCCACTCTACCCACTGCTATCAGACTTCAGAATAACTCCAGCTCTTAAATGGTTTTCCCAAAAACTCTTTTTTTTTCCCAGTAACATTTTAATATTTCAATTTCCATCATGAAAAAATGTTTTCAGTGTTCTGTATTCTACTTATTTCACGTATTGTGTTATGTATTTAACAGGTAGCCTAGCGGTTAAGAGTGTCAACTAGGTCAAAAATGTGTCATTGGGCCCTTGAGCAAGGCAATTAACCCCAATTGGTCCTATAAGTCGCTCTGGATAAGAGCATCTGCTAAATTACAAATATGTAATGAAAAATCCTGTTTGTACATTATGCTGGGCAACCTCTTCTTCTCTTGTGCATAAATATAACAAAGTGTTTAAAGTGAAATAGTTAGTCTATACAGTGCATTCTGAAAGTATTCAGACCCCTTGACTTTCTCAACAAAAAAATAAGTTACAGCCTTATTGTAAAAATGATTTTTTTTTTTTTTTTTTACAAACAACAACAACAAAAATCCAATCTACACACAATACCCCATAATGACAAAGTGGAAACAGGTTTAGACATTTTTGCAAAACCTTATTTACATTAGTATTCCAGACCCTTTGCTATGAATCTCGAAATTTAGCTCAGGTGCATCCTATTTCCATTGATATTCCTTGAGATGTTTCTACAACTTGATTGGAGTCCACCTGAGATAAATTCAATTGATGGGACATGGTTTGAAAAGGCACACATCTGTCTATATAACATCCCACAGTTGACATTGCATGTCAGAGCAAAAACCAAGCCATGAGGTTGAAGGAATTGTCCGTAGAGCTCAGAGACAGGATTGTGTCGAGGCACAGATCTGGGGAAGGGTACCAAAAAATGTCTGCAGCATTGAAGGTCCCCAAGAACACCGTGGCCTCCTCCATTCTTAAATGGAAGAAGTTTGGAATCACCAAGATTCTTCCTAGAGCTGTCCGCCCGGCCAACTGCGCAATCGTAGGAGAAGGGCCTTGGTCAGGGAGGTGACCAAGAACCCGATGATCACTTTGACAGAGCTCCAGAGTTCAGCCCGCTTGGAGTTTGCCAAGAGGCACCTAAAGGACTCTGACCATGAGAAACAAGACTCTCTGGTCTGATGTTACCAAGATTGAACTATTTTGCCTGAATGCCAAGCGTCACGTCTGGAGGAAACCTGGCACCAAGCCTACGGTGAAGCATGGTGGTGGCAGTATCATGCTGTGCGGATGTTTTTCAGAGGCAGGGACTGGGAGACTAGTCAGGATCGAGGGAATAATGAACGGAGCAAAGTACAGAGAGATCCTTGATGAAAACCTGCTCCAGAGCGCTCAGGACTTCAGACTGGGGCGAAGGTTCACCTGGCCCAGCCAGAGCCCAGACTTGAACCCGATTGAACATCTCCGGAGAGACCAGAAAATAGCTGTGCAGCAACGCTCCCCATCCAACCTGATAGAGTTTGAGAGGATCTGCAGAGAAGAATGAATGAAACTCCCCAAATACAGGTGTGCCAAGCTTGTAGCATCATACCCAAGAAGACTCGACGGTGTAATCGCTGCCAAAGGTGCTTCAAGAAAGTACTGAGTAAAGGGTCTGAATACTTAGATATTTCTGTTTTTTATTTATAAATTAGGAAAAATGTCTAAACCTGTCTTTTGCTTTGACATTATGGGGTATTGTGTGTAGATTGATGAGGGGAAAAAATATTTAACGAACTTTAGAATATGGCTGTAACGTAATATAAAATGTGGAAAAAGTCTAGGGGTCTGAATACTTTCAGATTGCACTGTATTATAGCCAAGCTATCATTGACTAGGTATTGGCACCCCATGTATATAGCCAAGCTACCATTGACTAGGTATTGGCACCCCATGTATATAGCCAAGCTATCATTGACTAGGTATTGGCACCCCATGTATATAGCCAAGCTACCATTGACTAGGTATTGGCACCCCATGTATATAGCCAAGCTATCATTGACTAGGTATTGGCACCCCATGTATATAGCCAAGCTACCATTGACTAGGTATTGGCACCCCATGTACAGTGGGGAAAAAAAGTATTTAGTCAGCCACCAGTTGTGCAAGTTCTCCCACTTAAAAAGATGAGAGAGGCCTGCAATTTTCATCATAGGTACACGTCAACTATGAATGACAAATTGTGAAAAACATTTCCAGAAAATCACATTGTAGGATTTTTTATGAATTTATTTGCAAATGATGGTGGAAAATAAGTATTTGGTCACCGACAAACAAGCAAGATTTCTGGCTCTCACAGACCTGTAACTTCTTCTTTAAGAGGCTCCTCTGTCCTCCACTCGTTACCTGTATTAATGGCACCTGTTTGAACTTGTTATCAGTGTAAAAGACACCTGTCCACAACCTCAAACAGTCACACTCCAAACTCCACTATGGCCAAGACCAAAGAGCTGTCAAAGGACACCAGAAACAAAATTGTAGACCTGCACCAGGCTGGGAAGACTGAATCTGCAATAGGTAAGCAGCTTGGTTTGAAGAAATCAACTGTGGGAGCAATTATTAGGAAATGGAAGACATACAAGACAACTGATAATCTCCCTCGATCTGAGGCTCCACGCAAGATCTCACCCTGTGGAGTCAAAATGATCACAAGAACGGTGAGCAAAAATCCCAGAACCACACGGGGGGACCTAGTGAATGACCTGCAGAGAGCTGGGACCAAAGTAACAAAGCCTACCATCAGTAACACACTACGCCGCCAGGGACTCAATCCTGCAGTGCCAGACGTGTCCCCCTGCTTAAGCCAGTACATGTCCAGGCCCGTCTGAAGTTTGCTAGAGTGCATTTGGATGATCCAGAAGATAATTGGGAGAATGTCATATGGTCAGATGAAACCAAAATATAACTTTATGGTAAAAACTCAACTTGTCGTGTCTGGAGGACAAAGAATGCTGAGTTGCATCCAAAGAACACCATACCTACTGTGAAGCATGGGGGTGGAAACATCATGCTTTTTGGCTGTTATTCTGCAAAGGGACCAGGACGACTGATCCGTGTAAAGGAAAGAATGAATGGGGCCATGTATCATGTGAGATTTTGAGTGAAAACCTCCTTCCATCAGCAAGGGCATTGAAGATGAAACGTGGCTGGGTTTTTCAGCATGACAATGATCCCAAACACACCGCCCGGGCAATGGAGGAGTGGCTTCGTAAGAAGCATTTCAAGGTCCTGGAGTGGCCTAACCAGTCTCCAGATCTCAACCCCATAGAAAGTCTTTGGAGGGAGTTGAAAGTCTGTGTTGCCCAGCGACAGCCCCAAAACATCACTGCTCTAGAGGAGATCTGCATGGAGGAATGGGCCAAAATACCAGCAACAGTGTGTGAAAACCTTGTGAAGACTTACAGAAAACGTTTGACCTGTGTCATTGCCAACAAAGGGTATATAACAAAGTATTGAGGAACTTTTGTTATTGACCAAATACTTATTTTCTACCATAATTTGCAAATAAATTCATTACAAATCCTACAATGTGATTTTCTGGAGAAAAAAAAATCTCATTTTGTCTGTCATAGTTGACGTGTACCTATGATGAAAATGATAGGCCTCTCTCATCTTTTTAAGTGCGAGAACTTGCACAATTGGTGGCTGACTAAATACTTTTTTCCCCCACTGTATATAGCCAAGCTACCATTGACTAGGTATTGGCACCCCATGTATATATCCAAGCTATCATTGACTAGGTATTGGCACCCCATGTATATAGCCAAGCTACCATTGACTAGGTATTGGCACCCCATGTATATAGCCAAGCTACCATTGACTAGGTATTGGCACCCCATGTATATAGCCAAGCTACCATTGCTCATCGTGTATTAATTCCTTGTGCTACAATCTTTTTCCTATTATTATAATTGTTGTATTGTGTTCTCCATTGTTGGTCAACATTTCACTGTTAGTCTACACCTGTTGTTTACCAAACGTGTGACAAAATGAAATGACTACGTATTTAGTTAATTGTCTTCTAAAACTATACTGAAAAAATATATAAACTTGACGTGTAAAGTGTTGGTCCCATGTTTCATGAGCTGAAATAAAAGATCCCGGATATTTTCCATACCCACAAAAAGCTTATTTCTCTCAAATTTGGTGCACAAATTTGTTTCCATTTCTGTTAGTGAGCATTTCTCCTTTGCCAAGATTATCAATCCACCTGCGAGTTGTGGCATATCAAGAAGCTGATTAAACAGCATGATCATTACACAGGTGCACCTTGTGCTGGGTACAATAAAAGGCCACTCTGAAATGTGCAGTTTTGTCACACAACACAATGTCTACATTTTGAGGGAGTGCGCAATTGGCATTCTGACTGCAGGAATGTTCACAAGAGCACAGGACCTCCACATCTGTCTTCTTCACATGCAGGATCATCTGAGACCAGCCACCCAGACAGCTGATGAAACTGAGGAGTATTTATATCTGTAGTAAAGCCCTTTTAGTGGGGAAAAATCATTCTTATTGGCTGATGGGTGGGCCCCTGTCATGTGAAATCCATAGATTAGGGCCTAATGAATGTATTTCAATTGATTGATTTCTTTATATGAACTGTACCCCAGTAAAATTGTTGAATGTTGTGTTTATATTTTTGTTCAGTTAGTTAAAATATTACAAAACAACTGATGATGAATATGTTTGTAAAACTGCATTGATCTGCCAATGAAAAATAACATTAGTACATGAATTTGTACTGGTCAACTTCCTTCTCTTTTGTATTCAGTTCTTCCATATTAGATCTGACAGTATGGATGGTTCTTATGGGCTGAGTGCCTGGAGTGTTTTGGTATGACCACAGTCAGGAGTTTTCTCTGACCCTGTGATCTCACCAGGACAGAACCACATGTCTCTATCACACTCCAGCCCAGAAGGTGGCAGTGATGTAACGTTGGTCTGAACACCACCAATAAACACCATAGAAGAAGAATGCCTGCTTAGCAACAACCAAGGGGCCATGCAGCTTTCCACTGTTCCAAAGACTGTCTATTATATGGAACAGATTGGCATGAGACCACTCTAACAATGTAGACATGTCCTCAAAGATTGGACATGAATCTGTGTTGGTCAAACTCTTCTCTTCTCTATCATTAAATACAACAAAACTATGTTTTAAGTTAAATATTTAGTGTTTGAAGCTGGAAAAAATACTTGAAATGAGCATCACAAAGATACATTTGACCTATGCACTAACAAGCTTTTTCAAGAGACAGAATCATTAGATAATTTGTTTTGGTTCTGTCCATTTGTAGCTTGTTTTTGGACACAGGTCCAGGAATGGCTAAAGGATTGCAATATTTACCTGGAGCTAACCTTGCAGATAGCATTACTGGGTGATCTGAAAAGTCATAGTCAATTGATCAATAATATAATAAAAATTTTAGCAAAAAAATACATTTTTAATTCACAATCTGTAGAAGCAATGAGAATAGAAAGGTTCAGAACGTTTGTAAAACATCACAGTACGGTTGAAATATATATGGCAAATAGAAATCCTATATGGATGGTGTTAAGAGATAGATGGGAGGTATTGAATGGAGTTGAAGGATGGGACTAATAACAAATAACAACAAATAATAACAAAGATAGCTAATAATGTAAGAATACTGTGTCCATAATTTTTACCTCACGAGTGACGCAGTGGTCTAAGGCACTGCATTGCAGTGCTAGCAGTGCCACTAGAGATCCTGGTTTGAATCCAGGCTCTGTCGTAGCCGGCCGCGACCGGGAGACCCATGGGGCGGCGTGCAATTGGCCCAGCGTTGTCCAGGGTAAGGGAGGGAATGGCCGGCAGGGATGTAGCTCAGTTGATAGAGCATGGCGTTTGCAACGCCAGGGTTCTGGGTTTCGATTCCCACAGGGGGTAGGAAAAAATAAATAAATAATGTATGCATTCACTAACTGTAAGTCGCTCTGGATAAGAGCGTCTGCTAAATGACTAAAAATGTAAAATGTAAAATATATGGGTTTTATGTTGGGAGCTTTTGGGAAAGAGCACAGTTAGAAAGATATGGCATATAGAAGCAAACCGGATGGACATCATGAAAATGATCGGAGAGGTTGAGAGTAGAAGTAGTTCAGGAGCAAAAAAAAAAAATAGAATTATTGTAAAATTGACTGTGTCCATAAGGTGTAGATAGTAAGTATAGGCCGGAAGTAGAGGCCTGGGCGTTGTTGTTCACTAATTTACTCCAAGTAGGGAAAGGATGTCACCAGCTGCAGTACTGTAGCTTTATTAATCTACTGTACTTCAACATGTACTCACATTGGATGGGTTGATTAGGATTCAAACCATGTCTTAAACTGCTACCTAGCAAGTTACAAGCCACAACACACATGTACAGATGCTGTAGAACTGTTTCATGGGGTGTGAAAATATATGTAATCAAAACTACTGGATATCTTTAGAAGGAAAATCTTACACTTTGAAAATGTGGGATAGTTTTTGTAGGTCGGCAGGATAAAAACTACATTTAATCTCTATTAAGATTTAAGCTTGCAATATCTAAAGGGTGTGTAGACTTTCACTGTGACTGTATACGTACCATTGACTTGCAATGGATTTGTGCCACAAATGCTAAAAAGTTAGCAGTTATAACAATAGTAAGATAAACAATATATGCCCAGGACTATATTGAGGGACAGACAGTTGAAATGTCCAGTTGATTATGTAAACAGTCTTGTAGAACTCTGGCATTGATGGTCCATCTGAGGGTGAGTCATTGATATGAATGCTCAGAGTAAAAGAGCTGTGAACTCACCTGTTATGGCCAACGTCTACCACAACCTTTCCTATTGTGTTTGTAAGCACCACAGCATTTTAGGCAGCCATTGATCAAAATGTGTTCATACATACAGTACAATGAGAGGGCATGTGGAAGGAACAGGGAGGAACCAGGAGTTTGATCTCTGACTTCTATTTAGGACTGGGATCCCTCTGTGGGCCAGGCTTTTCAGAATATCTCTTGATTCTCTTTTAAACATGCTAGAAACCTAAAGGACAGCCTAGTAAGAGCAGATGAATATGTTCCCCCTCAGCATTTCCTATCCACCCTCCCCTCAAATCATTGTGAGAACTGTAATGTGATGACCAAGGGGGATTTCTTTCTTCACCCTCATACTGGAAATAAAATGTATGTCCTGGGTAGAATTTCCTGTAAAACAAAATGTGTGGAATATTTCCTGATGTGCCGGACATGGAAGAACTGGGACATTTTCAGCTTCTAGGAATTGTGTACAGATCCTTGCGACATTGGGCCCTGCATTATCATGCTAAAACATGACGTGATGATGTCGGCAGGATAATGGCCCTCAGGATCTTATCATGGTATCTCTGCATTACATTTGCCATTAAGAAAATGCAATTTTGTTCCTTATCTGTAGCTTTTGCCTGCCCATATCATAACCCTGACACTAACACGGGGTACTCTGTTCATGACATTGACATCAGCAAACCGCTCGCCCACACACCACCATACACATGGTCTGCAGTTGTGAGGGTGGTTGGGCATACTGCCAAATTCTCTAAAACAAAGTTGGAGGCGGCTTATGGTAGAGAAATTACCATTAAATTATCTGGCAACAGCTCTGGTGGACATTCCTGCAGTGTTGCATGCTCCCTCAAAACTTGAGACATCTGTGGCATTGTCATTGGTAGAAAAAGCACCCATTTGTCATACTTGAGTAAAAGTAAAGATACCTTAATAGAAAATGACTCAAGTAAAACTGAAAGACACCCAGTAAAATACTACTTGAGTAAAAGTCTAAAAGTATTTGGTTTTAAATATACTTAAGTATCAAAAGTAAATGTAATTGCTAAATTATACTTTACTATCAAAAGTAAAAGTAAACGTATAATCATTTCAAATTCCTTATATTAAGTAACCAGATGACACCATTTTCTTTTTTTAATTGTATTTATGGAAGCCAGGGTACACTCCAACACTCAGACATCATTTACAAACTAAATGTGTGTTTAGTGAGTCTGCCAGATCAGAGGCAGTAGGGATGACCAGGGATGTTCTCTTGCAATTGCGTGAATTTGACAATTTTTCTGTCCTAAGCATTCAAAATGTAATGAGTACTTTTGGGTGTCAGGGAAAATGAATGGAGTAAAAAGTACATATTTTTCTTTCGGAATGTAGTGAAGTAAAAGTTGTCAAAAATATAAATAGTAAAGTAAAGTACAGATACCCCAAAAAACGACTTAAGTAGTACTTTAAAGTATTTTTACTTAAGTACTTTACACCACTGTGCATTGTGTTGTGTGACAAAACGTCACATTTTAGAGTGTTTTTTTTTCACGGGGTATGTTATATATCCCAGCTTTACATGGGGTGGAAGATAGGCTTACCCTGGCGTAACGTTTTGATAACAGTGTAAATCTCTCTAGGACAAGGTGACTTTGATCAATATATTCGCCAAAAATGAAACGCTAATTAGCTGCTAATGTGGCTATCCTAAAGAACTACAAATGCCATGATGATCTGGACAAGACTGCCGAATCGAGGCAAAGGTAAGGATCTCTGGATTAACTATATAATGTTAGCTAAATGTAGTAATGAATAAATAGGCTACATTTATTTAAATGGACAATTCTGATGGGGGGCATTTACCCAGCTACTTTAAAAAACGCCCCTTTTCTAAAAAAAAAAAACATTTAATTAAATAACTCAAAAAGTGTAAACTGTAGCAATTTTTTTCCCTCTATAGTTTATTAGCCTAAGCATGACCTCCATCCACATAATTTCCCCCCCCCCCCAAATGTTGCTTTTTTGTGTAAGCAATTAGACATTGTTCTTGGGGGGGGGCGAGTTACCCCCTAGTACCCTACCGCCAGTCTCCTCTGGGTACATAGGATGGCTACTTCCCAACCAGAACCCTGGCCTGATGCGAACGTGAGTAGATTACGTTGAAAACAACGGTCGGCCATCTTGGAGACAGTCTCTACCTCTTATACCTCAGCGGTCAGGCGGGCACCATTCTTCAGATAAAGAAAAAAGAGCTAAAACTGTGCTGTCAAGACAATAGCTGTTGTGTCCGTTTCACATGTATTACTACAGTTATGTAATAGCACGTTTCAACTTTAGAAAGAACATTTCATAACATGCTAGGTCACAAATACGTCAAGGTATTATCAAGTTTGGTAAAGGTTTTAGCTATGTGTTATTTTGTGTCAAACCGAGTGAGTGAAGAACGTGATAAAAACTATTTTACAAGTCACATAGCTAACTAGAGCCTTTGGGTTTGTCTGCGTAATTGAATGTACATCATTTCGTCAAGATAATTTAATAAAGAATCAATTTATTTGAGATTTCTGAGTTCGTTTACATCAACATACTTCACTGCAGACAGTGCGGATGCATTAGAGAGAGAGAGAAGTTGACGGTTGCACTACTATTTTGAAGCTGCCTTAATGTAATGTCCAGCAGTTTTCTACATGTGTTGTAATCTAGGGTTGGAACCGGTTCAGGGAACAGAACCGAAAAAGAACATAAAAAAGAACCGGAAACTAAAGTGTTCTATACTTTTCAGGAACAGCAGTTATCCAGGTAATAACGTTATTTTACTCTCCGGGTATTTTTCCAGTCCCACAAAAATCGCAACAAAGCTCACTGTAGAAACGTATTCCAGTTTCTGCCTGCCAGCTGGAAAGGAAATCTTTGCCAGTGGGTGTGCGTGTGGAAACTACCTGCTCCTCCCTTCTGAAGCATAGGTTACTGTATCCTACTGACAACGTTACAAGCATGATTCAGAAATTAGGGAGATATTGTCGTGTATTGAGATTATGACTATTTTGGAGGAACAAGGAATGTTGTTTAGGTTAGTATCAGAAGGCAATGTTTTAGGTGTAATACCACATACCACAGACAGGAGGTGGGTTGTAGACAGGGGAGACTGGTGATTGGCCAGAAGAGGGGGCATCATTGTTTATAAATAGGGGGGAAAATGACGGAGAGGGTAGAGCAAGCAGCCATTCTGAGGCGTCGCTCTCCGGGTGTCATGTCACCTGTTACTCATGCTGAAGCTTGTGATCTGAATAAACCTTATGATCGACGTTCAGTATGAGCAGACTCTTTAATTGATGGTAACACCTACGATTGACGTATACTACAAATGGAGGCTCCGCTGAGATATTGATTGCATCGTTATTGGTCCCTTTCCTGGATTCGCGAGTTGACTACTGTTCAAGCCGGCTAAAGGTGAGATTATTCACAAACTTTGGACACTAGTCATTTCGTTGATTGGGGAGAGGGCTTTGACGGTGTACAGTTAAAAGTACTTGGGTCGTTATTGAGGTATGGTGTTGCTGTTAACTGGGAGTCTGAACGAAAATATTCTAAATTTGGTTGATGTGTAAACGCTGTTTACAACAATGGATTGTGCAAATGGATTGGTAGAGAATAATGTTGGAAGATATCTGCATAGTTAGGGCACCGTGGATACGGAAAAGACCTCTTGATCGAGGCGATTCTTTATGAATGGGCTACAAATCCTGGGCTTAGTTAGACTGAATCAGGTTGATTCCTTAAGCGGGAATTATGAAGTGAATTGGTGTATTTATGTTATACTTCTCCTCTGGCCGACGGGAAATTGGTTTGGGGGTAACCGCTTGATATGAGATTCATCTTTCAAGGCAACAAAAAGTTAGATGGAGATATTATTGATAATCATGGACAATGATTGGGTCGCGGTGCGGGGTGTTCATTTGTATAGGTAGTAGGCTGCAGTTAGCTGGAGGTTGGTGTTAATGCTGGATTGTTTCAGGCCACGTGGTGCCTCGTGGCTAAATGCTAACTGGGTTTTGTGCCACGGTGTACCTTAGGCTAAGCTAAATGCTAAGGTTGAAGGCTAATTGTGTTGCGTGCTACATGCTAACGGATATCCTTAGAGATTCCATTGCGATGGATTAAAGTCTCTTAAATTTGTCTCTGTCTGTAAGTCAGGTTGTATGTTTTGTGAGCGCTGTTAAATGTTGTTTGACTATAAGGGGGAAATGGGAAGTTACAGCTGGCTGTTATTCTTTCTGTTTGGGGAGAGAGTAGAGAATCATTCTTTCACGAGGAAAGGTATTTTTGAATGGATGTGCGCATGCGTTTAAATTTTGCGACACTACACTACAGAAAGGGGAGTTTATGGCACGAGATTAGGGAACGTTTTGTTTTACGGTACTAAATGACACCACGATGGGATGCTGAGACTCAAGCATGAGGTTAAAATGATATTTGCGCATGCGTGGGATTCTGTAAAACAACACATTGGTTAAACTGCAGGGGAAGACAGAGGAACACAGACGACGGAACAAATAGGCACAGGGAGAGTTTAACACGAATCTTATAAGTTTATAAACGGCGGTGGGTTAAGATGAAACTTGTTTTGGGACCTATTAAATTTATAAATTAAATATATGTTGACGAAGTATAATGCATTGAATTGAATAACGGATTATAATAGATTGAATTAAATTAAATGACAAGATGAAAATAAAATTTAAATGTTTTGAGCGATCTATTCGTCCTGAGTTAAAGTCTTAGAGCGAATGTAAAACGGACGAATATTGAATGTGGATAACTTGGTTAATTGCATAAACTGCTGAAATCTTGTGTGTTTCTATGTTTTTTGAAATATGAGAGGAACATGGAACGGCGAGACGAGAGAGAGAGGAGGGGCTGACGTGTGCGTGGCGTGACGTCACATGACGTGACATCACATGATGCAGGAGAGGATCGGATCAGGCTAGTACACAAAATCATCCTAACAAGATATGTGATGTTATGACCATTTCGCATAAGCTTGGCAAATACTGATTCATTAAAAATTGCATTTTGGAGGCTATGTGCATCACTGGGGTTTAATTACAGATCTGTTGGGAATCCAGGATGGATTGAGGATTCTTCTGTAAATTTATGATAATTAGAGCTAATAGAGCAATGGGTTATGGGAATTGGAGTATTGAAGGGTTGTAAGGTTAGAAGGCTTTGTTTATGGGTATTTTAGTCTGAAGATGACTAATTTGCATTTACTTGCATTTGATGGGTTGTGGTAATATACTCAACACTAATTGATAAGTTGGTGACATAGGATATAGGAATAAAATTGGGTTTAATTATTCAGGATTTATTTTGAGTTGTTAGGGTTATATTAATAATTTAAGGGGGTAAGCTTTAGGCTATACAGTCTAGAATAACATAGTTCACAATAAAGGAATTTAAAAGGGTTGCTATAGGGGAACATTGACTAAAATAGTAATTATTTAACTAAGGTAGTGTTAGGAGAGACTAATGGCAGATGTTAGTACACCTTTCTCACATACGGATTCAGCAGAAAGACATCATCTAGCAGGGTGATTATGGCATCAGAGATGACGACGAATACGAGCAGAAACGACGATGAAGATGAATTCAAAACTCCAGAAGGAAGGAAAACCGGGATGTCTGGGAACTTAAGGAGATGAGGAGGATGAAGATGAATGATTGAGAGAGGTCATGGGTGGATATGACTCTGTGATCAGAAGGAAGTGGCAAGAGAGGAAAGAAGGATACTGGAGACTTGATCTCTGATGAAAGTTGAACGAAGAAGGAGACAAGAGATTCGAGTTCTGATGAAGAAAGTGATGAAGATTTGGAGATGAAAGGTGTTGTATGTTCAAGAGGATTTTATCCTACAATGACTGGCAGAGAAGAAATAGGAGATATAGACCGAGGCGTATCAGGCCTGGAGGAAGAGACGACTTTGGGAGAGGTAAGGGAGCTAGAGGAACAGCTCGAGACGCTGAAGATACAGAAGAGACAAGGAGAAAACCTGCGGAGAACATTTTTAATCCCAAGAATTGGAGGAGAAGAATAATACAGTGAGGCCAAAGGAAAGGCCACTGGTAAGAAGATGATATTTCAAGAACAGAACTTAGAAGATAACCTTTTGAAGAATACTGATATGTCAACGACGAGAAGGAACAGGACCAAGAAAACTGCTGAGAGCATCGATTAGAGAAGAAGAGGAAATAGCTAACAGTTGAAACAACTGACAATTAGAAGGGATAGTGAATAGGGGAAAACTTATGTGGGTTCAGTCTAAAGAGGTTAAACATCTCACTAATTGATAACGAATTAGGATAGGGGTTTGATGTAGTAAAACAGTTTAATTACTCTTAAGGAATCAATTGAGCTCTGCTATAGAAGTCAAATAGGAATTAAAAGAGACATACTAATATTAGAAGATACTGTTATTGCAGTGTTGGGAAGAGAATTGAATTGTACAATAAGATGTACACTAGACTGTCTAAGACAATCTGTCTGAAAAGTTAAAAGGGGTGATTATTATTCTGGGTTACATTCTTACACTAAGGGATTTCAGGCTAGGCTAAAAGGTGGTTAGTCGTTTTGCCAAGTCTGTGTGTAATGAGTCAGAAGCAGGTGGGGAACTTTCCCAATCACATATTCTAAAATTTGGTGGTAAGAGATTTTGTCAATAAGTCAGGGGAAAAGGTTTTAAATATTAGAGAGAAAAGATTAGATTAAAATAAGTTAGGGGTAGGCTAGGTTGAAGGGACTCTGAGACAGTAAGCTAAGTTTTAACGTTAGTAGTAAGAGAGAGAGAGAACAGTAATGAATGACACTTTAGAATAGGAAGATCAAGGTAATTGTGGGTACCTTTTGTTATAATCAGAAGGTTTAAAGTTTAGAGGTAGAACTGAAAGGGGGAAAAAGTGACACTAGTGGTGATGGATGGAAGTACAAGTAAAGAGTTCAGAGCTTTGGGAAAACTAGGAGTAAATAAGGACATTAACACTTCAGTCTATTATAACAACAGTGAGAAGCAAGTTCACTCTTTCAACATTGATAGCTATTAAAGTCATAAATATATCGCATTTGATTATAAGGGAACCAATACAGCACCAATTTTAGGGGGAAAACACTTATTAGGGTTTAGGATGGGGACGTTTCTCTCATATGGAGAGATAATTATGGAGTATAAGTATTGTTATCAGGACCAGGAGTAAAGGGAGGTATAGTTTAGAAGAGGGTTAGGAGTGACTGTTCACTTATGTTGCGTAATGTTACAGAGAAAGGTTAGGGAGAATATATGTGTACTTATTTAGGGCAAGCATTAGACTTTGTTCCGGTTAGGAATTATTGGTTAAAGGGCTATGTAATTCATAAAGTAACGCTTATAATGGAAGAGTTGAGGTCTGTGGTAGCCTCCGCAGTCACCGAAGGAGTTCAGGAAGAGTAGATTACAGTCACTCCAACAGTGAATAATACACATGGGATATGGGTAGCTTTTCCACTAGAAGTAATTAGGGTTGATACAGCAGCTAAATCAACTACTTTAAGGGTAACTTTGGAAGGGATTAATGATACGATGTAGGGAGTATGACATCGACAACAACTTTTCTGAAATTAATGACTCAGGAGTTTATGTTACGGATGGAGAGGGCTGTCAATGATAGTACGAATAGGATTAAAATAGGAGAGCAGATAGAAACAATATAGATTAATCTGAAATGGAGAATATAGATTCATCATGGAAGCTGCAGGATGGGGTCTTTTGATTTTCATGACAGAGGGGGGGGGGTATCTGATCAGTACTGCTCGTTCCTCTGTTGTGGAAATTAGAGATAGATTAACTCATTCTGTAGGGTCAGTGAGGAATCTTGAGGGTTGATGTCTGTTGGGGATACCAGCCCAAGACGTGTTGGACGGTCGCGCGGCCTCTATCAGGTGTGGGTCAGGGTTATGTTTGGCATGACTGTGGTGTCGGCAACAGTCATTGACAGATAAAATAATGTAGTTGTCAGAACAGTAGGGTTTAAGTGTTCTTGGGTAAATGGATTACCCTATGGGAATTGTTAGATGGAAAGTAAAGTCAAGTAACAGTGGAAACCTGAAGTATTCAGGTGAACCAGTGAGGATAAAAGTTGTTGTTATTCTAATAAAACATATGAGGTAAGGGGTGTGTTTATGGGAAGATCAGATTGGGATGTTATAGGATTACTTAGGATAAGTATGACCTTAAGGGTAGTAATGACAAATAATATGTTACTTAGGACTTTGATGGTTAAAAGATTAGCTTTTGACTGACAATGTGACTATGGGAATTTTAGAGATATTTGGTGGGTTTGTGATGATAAAATATATATTCTTACATTATGAATTAACAGGATTTGGTTACATGTCAACGTTGAAGCTTCCATATGAGGTTTTACCATTATAAGAGGGATAGCATTGGACACAGCTAACTCTAGGGGTAAAAGGGTGACATGGTGACATGTCATAGTCGTCAAGCCTGTCATTGAAGGGTAAGTCTAAGGGAGAAGGGGGGACTTCATTCATGGTATGGTGTAACATTTGGGAAGGTAATATTGATAAATATTAGTTATACTTTGAGTCCAGATAGTTCAGATAATATCACTGGGGTTATAGATGCATTATAAGGGATGCATTTGAAAGGATTTGGTTGCAAGATCAATTAGGCCAGTAGGGGCAGTGATGGGTCAGATTCTAGTTTAAGCTTTGATAACACTGTGTGATGTTTGTACTGACTTTTGAGAAAGTTATGAGATTGAGATAGGTTGGAGAAGTGGTGCCTGGAGACAACACTCAGATGCCGGTGTTGACTGTTCCTGATCTGGATAAAGATGGACAAGTGGAACTGATGGATAAATATCATTTTGGATTATTTGATGATTTTTCAAATTGTTTTTTCAATATTAGTATGATTTTTAGTATGATTTATGAATCAAAGGGGGGAATGGATAATGTGATTCATGCATCATTTATGTATAATTTTTTAAAATTCTTAGGTGAAATGGAGGTTTAATTTGAAAGTGGTTGTTTTGCAAAGGATACTGTTTGGTCGTTTATTTTCTTGTCATTCCAGAAGCATTTGGGAGAACATGTGGAGATTGGAATACTCAAACAAAGACAATATGAAGGGACAATATGACTGGAGGAGATGAAACAAGGAGGGTGTGGCTGATTCCATCATCAACAAGTCCATTGGAAGAGGACACTACAGGGAGATGAAGTGTAGTGGACTACATTCCAGTGTCTGCAATGAAATATAGACATATTTGATGTGTAATACATAATTGTGTCATATTCTTAGGTATTGATTTTAGTAGAATGATGTTTGATGTTATTGAATGCAGATGAGGATCTTAGATGCTTTTGTTTATTTCGATGGGGTTAGGGACAGAAGGTCTAGGAAGGGAGAGATTCATTGTACGATTCGATGGGTTGACCAGCCGTACAATGGATATTTATGGATAGGATTTTGTTTACAGGTGTATTTAATTACATCATAGTTTCAAATGCATTTACATGGTTAATGAGGTTATCTGGAGTACCGACGGTGGTTGCCTGGGGCAGAGGGACCGTGAGAGAATTTTACTGTCTTGATTGATATGGATGGATGGCTGCTGGACAGTTTTTCGCTCTTACACTCCATAGAGATTTCTTCATATGTCATAGTAATGTATTCATACTTCATAAACAGTTGTTCATATGTCATAGTAATGTATTCATACTTCATAAACAGTTGTTCATATGTCATAGTAATGTATTCACACTTCATAAACAGGTATTTCATAGAAAGGTATTTACACTCAAGAGGAGAATGGGTTTGGTTTAATGTTAAAGATACTCAATGAGATAAATGGTTACTAGTCATAATCCTATTCTGTTTGGTTTCGAGACGTTTAGTTCGTCTCGAAGGGGGGAATATGTCGTGTATTGAGATTATGACTATTTTGGAGGAACAAGGAATGTTGTTTAGGTTAGTATCAGAAGGCAATGTTTTAGGTGTAATACCACATACCACAGACAGGAGGTGGGTTGTAGACAGGGGAGACTGGTGATTGGCCAGAAGAGGGGGCATCATTGTTTATAAATAGGGGGGAAAATGACGGAGAGGGTAGAGCAAGCAGCCATTCTGAGGCGTCGCTCTCCGGGTGTCATGTCACCTGTTACTCATGCTGAAGCTTGTGATCTGAATAAACCTTATGATCGACGTTCAGTATGAGCAGACTCTTTAATTGATGGTAACACCTACGATTGACGTATACTACAATATGTTTAATTTGAGAAGAATGGATGAACTTTTTCAATGCTAGTTAAGGATACTATAGTCATCACGTTTCACATTGGATTTATTAACGACAAAAAGAGTAAGACCTATTTTTAATTCTAGTGCTGCACTGCACAAACAAGGTTGTTAGCCAGCTAGCTAACATCTGCTCTGGTCCAACGTTAAACCAACTCTGAAGTTCGGACATTCAAAGTTCCTCCATAGAAGCCGCTCCTCCGTAGGTATAATTCTGTGGGCCTAATTCAGATAATGCAGGTCATAACACGATGCCCAGCTCTTCAATGCAAGCATCCTCTTTCCTCTAACGAGCTCTCCTCACCCGCAAAATGTTGCGCCCTACACTGTGATTGGCAGCACAGTGTGCTCTTAATGATTTTCCTATACAGATACTCTGTGGTTGTCACGAGAATTTTGTTATCTCAATGGTTGAAGTCAAACACTTCTTAAATCTTTGAATAATTCCCAGAGGTATAAATCTTTAGTTTAAATAAATTCAACAGACCCCTTACTGCAATGGTCATTCTTTATTCATGAGCGCTCTGAAAATCATACAATGCACAACGTTTTTTATACCTTTACTACGCCCCTAAGTGGGCCAATGAGAAAGCTCCTAGCCCATATTTAGGCAACTGTCACATTTCTCTGTTAGCTTGCACAGCAACCTAGTTGTTTCTTCCTGTATCTATTTCACACTGGTTTCAGAAGACACAAATACTCTGTTGCTGGGCAAATATGCATCTTATACAGGCACATACGGTGGGGACATGTTTCTCAGTGTCTAGTTTCACATCCTGTTTTCTGTTATTGGTTTCACAGTTGCATTCTGCTTGCATAGATAAAACAATAAGCCAAAGCCCTTGTTTTACTTCTAACTAAGCTAAACACATTATCAGATTGTAGTTTTATGATTCTAACACATTTCACAAAGAATCGGAGTGTAATAATTAGTCATTACCAAATTATTCTTTCAGTGGTGTACTAGTGTATTTATTCTCCCACTTGGATGTCACTTCCACAAGCTTTAAATTGAGGGCCAGGTTGTCAGGATGGGTAATGTACTGTACACATTAATTACAAGTACTCCTAAAGATACACTTAATTTTAACTAGCTAGATCCTGTGTAACAACTAGTAATTACATTGTACTTGGCTAACATTACATGTTTTTTTGTATTTATTATGGATCCCCTTTAGCTGCTGCCAAGGCAGCAGCTACACTTCCTGGGATCCTGCAAAATTAAGGCAGTTCATACAATTTAAAAAATATTACAATACATTCACAGATTTCACAACACACTGTGTGCCCTCAGGCCCCTACTCCACCACTACCATATCTACAGTACAAAAATCCATGTGTACGTGTGTGTATAGTGCGTATGTTATCGTGTGTGTGTATGCATGTGTCTGCGCCTATGTTTGTGTTGCTTCACAGTCCCCGCTGTTCGATAAGGTGTTTTTTAAAATCTGTTTTTTAAAATCTAATTTTACTACTTGCATCAGTTACTTGATGTGGAATAGAGTTCCATGTAGTCATGGCTCTATGTAGTACTGTGCACCTCTCATAATCTGTTCTGGACTTGGGGACTGTGAAGAGACCTCTGGTGGCATGTCTTGTAAGGTATGCATGGGTGACCGAGCTGCGCGCCAGTAGCTCAAACAGACAGCTCGGTGCACCCAACATGTCAACACCTCCACTTTGAGCCATGAGAGATCGACATGCATATTATTAATCAGCCGTGGTGCCCTGTTCTGAGCCAATTGCAATTTTCTTAAGTCCTTTTTTGTGGCACCTCCTGACCACACGGCTGTACAGTAGTCCAGGTGTGACAAAACTAGGGCCTGTAGGACCTGCCTTGTTGATAGTGTGGTTAAGAAGGTAGAGCAGCGCTTTATTATGGACATATTTTTCCCCATCTTAGCTTCTGTTGTATCAATATTTTTTGACCATGAAAGTTTAAAATCCAGGGTTACTCCAAGCAGTTTAGTCACCTCAACTTGCTCAATTTCCACATTATTTATTACAAGATTTAGTTGAGGTTTAGGGTTTAGTGAATGATTTGTCCCAATTATAATGCTTCTCGTTTTAGAAATATTTAGGACTAACTTATTCCTTTCCACCCACTCTGAAACTAACTGCAACTCTTTGTTAAGTGTTGCAGTCATTTCAGTCGCTGTAGTAGCTGACATGTATAGTGTTGAGTCATCCGCATACATAGACACTTGTATTAGATCTGTTTTCATAAGCTCAACCAAGTTAACCCAGATGGGATGCTTTATTTTGGAGGCAAGTGCTAGCAACATCATTGACTGGATATATATTTTGAACAGTGCACATTCATGTTTAAGTAAAATATTTTTTATTTTACCAGGTAAGTTGACTGAGAACACATTCTAATTTCCAGCAACAACCTGTGAAATAGTTACAGCGGAGAGGATGGGGGATGAATGAGCCGATTGGAAGCTGGGGATGATTAGGTGGCCATGATGGTATGAGGGCCAGATTGGGAATTCAGCCAGGACACTGGGGTTAACACCCCTACTCTTACGATAAGTAGCATGGGATCTTTAGTGACCGCAGACAGTCAAGGCACCCGTTTAACTTCCCATCCGAAAGGCGGCACACAGGGCAATGTCCCCAATCAATGGGTTATTTTTTTTCTTGCTGGTCCTCCCCTCTGCATGCCACACCCCCTCCCATTGTACTGTATGCATGAACACATTTGGAACAATGGCTGGCTAAAATGCTGCGGTTCTACTAACACAATAGGAAAGGTTGTGATAGACGTGGGCCATCACAGGTGAGTTCACAGCTCTTTCTGATCATAAATGTCAATGACTCACCCTCAAATGGCCCATCAATACCAGAGCTCTACAAAACTATTTACGGTAACGCTTCCTTTTATGGGGTCCTTATTACAGTGTAATTACATGTAACTACACCGTAACAAGACTATTTACATAATCAGCTGGACATTACAACAGCCTGAACCTTAATATAGTCCTGGGCATATATTGAGCTCCAACAATGGGGGATGGAAAGGGTCTGTTGAAATGAATACTATAGTGGTGTGAGAAAGGTAACACAATCTTCTTCTCTGGTTCCACTCCCCAATAGTAAGTGGGTCATTGTTGATTTGTTGTGGTAATGCTGTCCCTGGACTTGACACTACTTGACACTACTTTTCCCCCCATTTTATTTCACTGTTATTTTATAAGAAACATATGTAAGTCCTTTATACTGCAAAACATCTATTTGTATGCATTGTAGCAAATAATGGTGGCTAGCAAATTGGCTTGTCCCAATGGTGATGTGTAAAGGTGTAGTGACATGTTTTGACTAGATAATAGACATGTAAATTATTTTGAATGCCATGAATTAAACAAAAACATTGTATTTACTGTATAGATAAACCAAAAAACAAAGGTTGACCAGCACAAATTCATGTAGAATGTTTATTTTTCATTACCAGATCAATTACGTTCATTACAGTTATCCAAATATATTTATCAATGACAAAAAGAATGAATCTAGTTTTAAAAGACAATTTAATAAACACATGTAGTCGTTTCATAGCTTGTGTATCATTAAACAAAAGTTATGTAGTAAAAACTAATCCACCCAAAGTAATGGTGAAAACTGATCATCACACCATCTCTATCTGATAGGTGTCTATGAGCTCATTCCCACAGAATACTGCAGAGGGACAACTTGGTGTCAGAGAAAAACGTACTATATGTTACAAAAAACATACCACTCAATATAGTATGATACAGTATGTAATGTTACATTACAATGAACATGCTAAGAAGTTGCATGCTAAGCTAACATGCAAAGTACACTATATATACAAAGGTATGTAGACAGCCCTTCAAATTAGTGGATTCAGCTATTTCAGCCACACCCGTTGCTAACAGGTGTATAAAATCAAACACAGCCATGCAATCTCCATAGACAAACACTGGCAGTAGAATGGCCTCACTGAAGAGCTCAGTGACTTTCAATGTGGCATCGTCATAGGATGCCACTTCTCCAACATGTCAGTTGGTCCAATTTCCGACCAACCCCCCTCCTTTTGTTTTTGCCTTAAAGGGACATTTCTAAATGTTTCAACTCCATGTTCATCATCTCCAGCACCACCCCAACATCGACATATGTGAAAATGGCGCGTTTCTACGTTTTGTACTAAAAAAGATAATTTCCTGTGACATTCAATATTCCCATCAGCATGAAACAGCAGGAACCGGGATTCATCAGACCAGGCAATGTTTTTCTAATTGTTCAGTGTCCAGTGTTTTCATTCCATAGCCCACTGCAGTTTCTTGTTTTCTGCTGAAAGCTAATGGGGATCCATAATAAATACACCACAACTACATCATTAAGGATCATAGCTTTCAGCTGGGTTCACCTGGTCAGTCTGTCATGGAAAGAGCAGGGGTCCTTAATGTTTTGTACACTCAGTGTATGTTGTGTCTACCAGCTCATTCCCACAGAAAACTGCAGAGGGAAGCAGTACCACCCAGTCAACCATCAGACTCCATTGTGAGATGCCTCAAAGAGCATATTCAACCCTAAGGGCATATCCAAGGTAATCTCAATATCTTTACAGTAGAAGCAAACAAAACACACCAAAACTGACAAGGTGCAACACTGATCAGTAAAGTAAAGAGAGGCTAACATTCTATAACGCTCCCTTTCCTCTGCACAGTTCTCTCACAGTGAGAAACAATAGGATTACAATGTAGTGTTCTATGCTTTCTTCATTTGATCCAATTAACTGTTACCACTTCTTTTATGATATGAGGATTAATCAATGGAGTGACTTTAATCTTAGCTGGTCTAAGATAACTAATGAGGCTTCTCTCCTGTGTGTATACGTTGGTGTGTTTTTAAGCTGCTCTGATGAGAGAAACTCTCCCCACAGTCAGAGCAGGAGTAAGGCTTCTCTCCTGTGTGTATACGTACATGTAGTTTTAAGTTGCCCAGTTGAGAAAAACTTGCCCCACAGTCAGAGCAAGAGTAAGGCTTCTCTCCTGTGTGTGTTCTCTGATGAACTTTTAGCTTAGTTGATGTTGTGAAGCATTTTACACAGTCAGAGCAGGAGTAAGGCTTCTCTCCTGTGTGTTTACGTACATGTAGTTTTAAGTTGCCCAGTTGAGAAAAACTTGCCCCACAGTCAGAGCAAGAGTAAGGCTTCTCTCCTGTGTGTTCTCTGATGAACTTTTAGCTTAGTTGATGTTGTGAAGCATTTTACACAGTCAGAGCAGGAGTAAGGCTTCTCTCCTGTATGTATACGTACATGTAGTTTTAAGTGGCCCAGTTGAGAGAAACTTGTCCCACAGTCAGAGCAGGAGTAAGGCTTCTCTCCTGTGTGTGTTCTCTGATGATCTTTTAGCTTAGTTGATGTTGTGAAGCATTTTACACAGTCAGAGCAGGAGTAAGGCTTTTCTCCTGTATGTATACGTTCATGTGTTTTTAAGGGGCCCAGTTGAGAGAAACTTGTCCCACAGTCAGAGCAGGAGTAAGGCTTCTCTCCTGTGTGTGTTCTCTGATGATATTTTAGCTTAGTTGATGTTGTGAACCATTTTACACAGTCAGAGCAGGAGTAAGGCTTTTCTCCTGTATGTATACGTTCATGTGTTTTTAAGGGGCCCAGTTGAGAGAAACTTGTCCCACAGTCAGAGCAGGAGTAAGGCTTCTCTCCTGTGTGTGTTCTCTGATGATATTTTAGCTTAGTTGATGTTGTGAAGCATTTTACACAGTCAGAGCAGGAGTAAGGCTTTTCTCCTGTATGTATACGTTCATGTGTTTTTAAGGGGCCCAGTTGAGAGAAACTTGTCCCACAGTCAGAGCAGGAGTAAGGCTTCTCTCCTGTGTGTGTTCTCTGATGAACTTTTAGCTGAGTTGATGTTTTGAAGCGCTTTACACAGTCAGAGCAGGAGTAAGGCTTCTCTCCTGTGTGTGTTCTCTGATGAAGTCTTAGCTCAGTTGATGCTGTGAAGCATTTTACACAGTCAGAGCAGGAGTAAGGCTTCTCTCCTGTGTGTGTTCTCTGATGAAGTCTTAGCTCAGTTGATGTTGTGAAGCATTTTACACAGTCAGAGCAGGAGTATGGCTTCTCTCCTGTGTGTATCCGTTGGTGTGATTTCAAGCTTTCCTGCCGAGAGAAACCCTTCCCACAGTCAGAGCAGGAGTATGGCTTCTCTCCTGTATGTATACGTTCATGTATTTTTAAGGGGCCCAGTTGAGAGAAACTTGTCCCACAGTCAGAGCAGGAGTAAGGCTTCTCTCCTGTGTGTGTTCTCTGATGAACTTTTAGCTGAGATGATGTTTTGAAGCGCTTTACACAGTCAGAGCAGGAGTAAGGCTTCTCTCCTGTATGTATACGTTCATGTATTTTTAAGTGGCCCAGTCGAGAGAAACTTGTCCCACAGTCAGAGCAGGAGTAAGGCTTCTCTCCTGTGTGTATCCGTTGGTGTGATTTCAAGCTTTCCTGCCGAGAGAAACCCTTCCCACAGTCAGAGCAGGAGTATGGCTTCTTTCCTGTGTGTATACGTTCATGTGTTTTTAAGGGGCCCAGTTGAGAGAAACTTGTCCCACAGTCAGAGCAGGAGTAAGGCTTCTCTCCTGTGTGCACTCTCTGATGAACTTTTAGCTCAGTTGATGTTTTGAAGCGCTTTACACAGTCAGAGCAGGAGTAAGGCTTCTCTCCTGTGTGTGTTCTCTGATGAAGTCTTAGCTCAGTTGATGTTGTGAAGCATTTTACACAGTCAGAGCAGGAGTAAGGCTTCTCTCCTGTGTGTGTTCTCTGATTAACTTTTAGCTCAGTTGATGTTTTGAAGCGCTTTACACAGTCAGAGCAGGAGTAAGGCTTCTCTCCTGTATGTATACGTTCATGTTTTTTTAAGTGGCCCAGTTGAGAGAAACTTGCCCCACAGTCAGAGCAGGAGTAAGGCTTCTCTCCTATGTGCACTCTCTGATGAACTGTCAGAGCCTTTGATATTGTGAAATTCTTCCCACAGTCAGTACAGGAATACAGATTCTCTCCTGTGTGTATTTGTAGGTGTATTTTTAACTTTGATAGAATTGAGAAACTCTCCTCACAATGTGGGCAGTGGTGAGACCTCTTAGCTCTGTGATCTTCCTGCTGTTGCTCTCTGGATGTAGAGAATGTCTCAACATGGTCTCCTGTGGGAACATCATCAGAAGAACCAGTCAGTTGGTGTGATATACATGTCAATCAAATGTATTTTATGAAGCCCTTTTTACATCAGAAGTTGTCACAAAGTGCTTTATAGAAACCAAGCCAAAAACCCCAAAGAGCAAGCCTTGCCGATGTAGAAGCCATATCATCCTCCACTCACTATCACAAGGGTTCGTAACTACACAGATTCATTTAATAGAACTTTAAAACATTGGCAGTTTGTCTACTTCACTTCTTTAGCCTACTATCTGATTATTCTAGATAGCCCAGTGAATAAAACCATTGCTGGCAATACTGGTGTCAAACCATGTAAAGTGAGGGACAAAAGTATATGATCCCCTGCTGATTTTGTACGTTTGCCCACTGACAAAGACATGATCAGTCTATAATTTTAATGTTAAGTTTATTTGAACAGTGAGAGACAGAATAACAACAAAGAAATCCAGAAAAACGCATGTCAAAAATGTTATAAATTGATTTGCATTTTAATTAGGGAAATAAGTATTTAATGGGCCTCAGGATCTTGTCATGGCATCTCTGTTCATTCAAACTGCCATCGATAAAATGCAATTGTATTAGTTGTCTGTAGCTTATGCCATGCCATACAGTGGGGAAAAAAAGTATTTAGTCAGCCACCAATTTTGCAAGTTCTCCCACTTAAAAAGATGAGAGGCCTGTAATTTTCATCATAGGTACACGTCAACTATGACAGACAAATTGAGATTTTTTTTCTCCAGAAAATCACATTTTAGGATTTTTTATGAATTTATTTGCAAATTATGGTGGAAAATAAGTATTTGGTCACCTACAAACAAGCAAGATTTCTGGCTCTCACAGACCTGTAACTTCTTCTTTAAGAGGCTCCTCTGTCCTCCACTCGTTACCTGTATTAATGGCACCTGTTTGAACTTGTTATCAGTATAAAACACACCCGTCCACATCCTCAAACAGTCACACTCCAAACTCCACTATGGCCAAGACCAAAGAGCTGTCAAAGGACGCTAGAAACAAAATTGTAGACCTGCACCAGGCTGGGAAGACTGAATCTGCAATAGGTAAGCAGCTTGGTTTGAAGCAATCAACTGTTGGAGCAATTATTAGGAAATGGAAGACATACAAGACCACTGATAATCTCCCTCGATCTGGGGCTCCACGCAAGATCTCACCCCGTGGGGTCAAAATGATCACAAGAACGGTGAGCAAAAATCCCAGAACCAAACGGGGGGACCTAGTGAATGACCTACAGAGAGCTGGGACCAAAGTAACAAAGCCTACCATCAGTAACATACTACGCCGCCAGGGACTCAAATCCTGCAGTGCCAGACGTGTCCCCTTGCTTAAGCCAGTACATGTTCAGGCCCGTCTGAAGTTTGCTAGAGTGCATTTGGATGATCCAGAAGAGGATTGGGAGAATGTCATATGGTCAGATGAAACCAAAATATAACTTTTTGGTAAAAACTAAACTCGTCGTGTTTGGAGGACAAAGAATGCTGAGTTGCATCCAAAGAACACCATACCTACTGTGAAGCATGGGGGTGGAAACATCATGCTTTGGGGCTGTTTTTCTGCAAAGGGACCAGGACGACTGATCCGTGTAAAGGAAAGAATGAATGGGGCCATGTATCGTGAGATTTTGAGTGAAAACCTCCTTCCATCAGCAAGGGCATTGAAGATGAAACGTGGCTGGGTCTTTCAGCATGACAATGATCCCAAACACACTACCCGGGCAACGAAGGAGTGGCTTCGTAAGAAACATATCAAGGTCCTGGAATGGCCTAGCCAGTCTCGAGATCTCAACCCCATAGAAAATCTTTGGAGGGAGTTGAAAGTCTGTGTTGCCCAGCGACAGCCCCAAAACATCACTGCTCTAGAGGAGATCTGCATGGAGGAATGGGCCAAAATACCAGCAACAGTGTGTGAAAACCTTGTGAAGAATTACAGAAAATGTTTGACCTGTGTCATTGCCAACAAAGGGTATATAACAAAGTATTGAGAAACTTTTGTTATTGACCAAATACTTATTTTCCACCATAATTTGCAAATAAATTCATAAAAGATCCTACAATATGATTTTCTGGATGAAAAAAATCTAATTTTGTCTGTCATAGCTGACGTGTACCTATGATGAAAATTACAGGCATCTCATCTTTTTAAGTGGGAGAACTTGCACAATTGGTGGCTGACTAAAAAGTTTGTGTCTGGAACATTTCTGAGATCTTTTATTTCACCTCATGAAACATGGGACCAACACTTTACATGTTGCGTTTATATGTTTGTTCAGTGTATACAGTATTTCTAAAAAATCATACAAACTATCAATAACTATATTAAAATTGAACTAAATCAGCCTGCTTTTCTGTTCTAGTCAGGTCCCTCCACAGGCTCAGAAGGATCCTGTGAGGGTGGAACATTTTCTGGCTACAGTAGACCTTGCAGGGCTTCTGCCGTGAAGTCTTGGAGGCCCAAAAACTTCTCAGCTACAGATATAATGATGTCCAGCTTCTTGGACTTATTGTGCAGTAAAATTAATAACTGTGGCTATAAATACTAAAAAATCCACCTTCAAAATAAGTGTATCCAGATCACTTGATTGACGTACAACCTTTGCAACTGGTTGCAGTGCATCCACCGCCATATCTTCTTCAGAACTGTGGCCTCTTGCTACTATAACTCTCTTCACCACCTCCACATTGGAGATTTGCTGTACAGCCCTGATCCTTGACACCTCAACCTCTTTCACCCTAACAGGGCACTCTGGGAATTCAGGAATATGACCCCCACCACAGTTACAACATTTTACATTCACATGCTCTTCAATAACATATTCCTTCCGTCTGCAAACACTTGACATGTGGCCAAACTTTTTACATTTCTTGCATTGCATCAGGTTTTACACAAACTCTCTTATGGGGTATATTATATATCCCAGCTTTACATAGGGTGGTAGATACTCTTCATCAAACATCAATAATAAAGATGAACGCTACTCCTTTTTCACATTCTCCATCCTTCTTCTTCGGGATTTGGTTGGCGGAGCGCATTCAACTTTTAGGTGCATACACCGCCACCTACTGTACTGGTGTGTGAGGCCATTCAGAGCCTATATACATTAAATTCATTGATACGGTAATTAATACAAAATTGCAGTATTAGCCTGCTCTAAAAAATGTGAGGGTAAATGTTCTTGGTTCGTGCAGATGACTGACCTCCTCAGACCAATTGGCAGTACGCCCAGAACATTGTTCTGGTATCCAAAAGGGATTTCAAGGTCTCAGCTTGGAGAGAAGAAGCCTTGTGAGGTATTGGTCGGTCACATGCAGGAACCAAATGTTAACGATTAATTAATTATTAATAAAGCTAAAATCATGCAAATATAACTTGTCTGTGTAAGCAGTATATAGGACAACTAACGGGACTGCCCCGGCAGAGCTCCCAACCGACGTGTACTATGGTGCTTTTACGTTTGTTGGAACCTCTCCAACAAGGGACTCATTTGACTTTGAGTCCCTTCGTGGCGATTTTCCACGACAAAAACCCACCACCCCATTCCACTATTTAACCCTATCTAGTCCTACGCCAGACCACTACCACTCAACACCCCCTGCAGCTGTTCTGCAGTAAATCGTCGCAATCCCAAGTACTTCTCTGCCGCTGCCACCACAGCCTCTATTTTCTGGGACTTTTTGATCCATTTCTGCAGTACAATTGAAAACCATTGCTATAAATGCTAAAAAGCCCACCTTACTGAAGCACATATTCTTCCCATCACTCTCTCTTGGTCTCTGCCTACTCACAGGAATCCTCACCATGTACCCATCTTCCTCTACCACTCTCTTCACTGCTTCTGCTACAACACTTTCTGTACTACTGTAACCCTGGCAACCTCAATCTAATAATAATAATAATAATAATAATAATAAGCCATTTGTGGGCGGCAGGTAGCTTAGTGGTTAAGAGCGTTGTGCCAGTAACCGAAAGGTTGCTGGTTCTAATCCCCAAGCCGACTAGGTGAAAAATCTGTCGAGGTGCCCTTGAGCAAGGCACTTAACCCGAATTGCTCCTGTAAGTCGCTCTGGATAAGAGCGTCTGCTAAATGACTAAAATGTAAATGTATTTAGCAGACTCTTTTATCCAAAGCAACTTTTTTTACGTATGGGTGGTCCCGGGGATCGAACCCACTACAAGTGCCATGCTCTACCAATTGAGCTACAGTTGAGCTATAGAGGACCACAATCTGCCTTTCTCTCACCTGACACCTCAGATCTCCAGCCCGTTAGCACCCCCACAACTAACACACAGAACTTTCTCCACCGATACCACACATTTCTTCATCTCATGACCTCCTGCACACTTGTCACATCTAGGCATCTCACGCCTACACACTGCTGCAACAGGCCCATAAACTTCACCCCTAAAACACTGTAGTATTTACAGAACAGAATCGCTCACGGGATAACTGACACTTCCTACCTTGATCTTATCTGGCAGAGACTATGCATCAAAATCCAGCATGACAGATAATGTATTCTCTGTTTCCCCACGCTCTACACCGGATCTACGTCTCACCAAACGGAGGGTGTCACAGACACCTGGAATCTTCCATTTCAACTGCTCATCCTCAACACTTAAACCTAACCCCGTTATCACTCCTTTCAATGCCACACTGTTCCGGAGAGCAATTCAAGTCACAATTCCTGGCCCTAATCACGTAATCCGCAGCGCCCGCTCCCTCTGGACAGAGGAGAAACAATAAATCATCACGAGTCCACTCAGTTACCTTCACCAACACAACAGTCCCCAACCTCTTCTCCACCTAACCTGACACCACATATGGATCCATTCTCTCTACAAATCTCACTCCCACTGGGCCAGAATCATCCTTGGAACTAGGCCCGATCTCGGAGTTCCTCACCGCAGGTAATTCATCCTCACCAGGTTCCATCTCTGAGCTACTGGAGGACGTATCCCTCTTTATACACTAGACGATAATCTCCCTCACCACACTGCTTCCCTCTACACTCAGCTCCTTCTCGGCGTTCATCACTGCACCTGCCACCACAGTTAATTAGTTTTAAATTGACACAATACCTGTTATCAAAGGTTACAGCTAGAGATGACTTGCAGGAGCTTGCAGTGTTGTTGTTTTGCATGATGTCTACTTTGATGATAATTAGAGTTTTATAATCTGAGAGGAAATAGAGCCGAATATTGCTAAAAGTCACGCCAGGGTAAGCCTACACGAAACACAGCCATTATTTTAAGTGTTTCTAAAATGAATAAAAAGGAAAAATGATTGGAACCACTTCCCTGTTTGACCGCTAGGTGTTATGTCACCATTTTTGCAAAAATAATAATAATAAAAAAACTGTATTCAGACATTACTCAGTACTTTGTTGAAGCTCCTTTGGCAGTGATTACAGCCTCAAGTCTTCTTGGGTATGACGCTACAAGCTTGGCATACCTGTATTTGGGGAGTTTCTCTGCAGATCCTCTCAAGCTTGTCAGGTAAGATGGGTAGTGTCGCGCGCACAGCTATTTTCATTTCTCTCTGTACTTTGCTCCGTTCATCTTTCCCTCGATCCTGACTAGTCTCCCAGTCCCTGCCACTGAAAAACATCCCCAAAACACCGTTGGGATGGTGCCAGGATTCCTACAGACGTGACGCTTGGCATTCAGGCCAAAGAGTTAAATCTTGGCTTCATCACACCAGAGAATCTTGTTTCTCATGGTCTGAGAGTCCTTTAGGTGTCTTTTGGCAAACTCCCAGCGGGCAGTCATGTGCCTTTTCATGAGGAGTGGCTTCCGTCTAGCCACTCTACCATAAAGAACTGATTGGTGGAGTTCTGAAGAGATGGTTGTCCTTCTGGAAGGTTCTCCTATCGCCACAGAACTCTGGAGCTCTGTCAGAGTGACCACCGGCTTCTCCATTTAAGAATGATGGAGGCCTTTCGATCATATCCTTGGACTAAAATGATTGACACTCAGGTGCAAGCCTAACATCATGTGCAAAGGGCCTTCGGGTAACGTAGCACATATTCAATGATATCTATTTTTCTCACGTAGGCTGTTCATTTCTGATCTTTGATACTTTTTTTTGGTTTATAAACGTATCATGGTATACTACGTTAACGCTATACGTATGGGCCATATTGTTACTTGGTAGCTACTAGCAGCAGACCCTGTGTTGTGGATCATCTACCACTATTTTGGACGGTCCATACTGTAACGTTAACGTTAGTCTCAGGCTTCACTAACTAGCGTTACTGTTTTAGGTGGAGCCATTCTTTGCTACTTTTCAAACAAATACTACGTGATATTTCACATATCATCTTGCTAGAGAGGCCTTTTGTTGTGATATTTAGGCTACTATATAGGCTACTAGCAAAAGACCCTGTGTTGTTAGGATAGATTTATGTTTGTTTCTTCCAACAGGTCTTTACATATTTTCCTCACTACAAAATATTCCTGCGGTCCTTGTGGTTACTAAACAGATTTTAGATATGCCTTTATGCTATAGCTTATTCCATGTTTACATCTTTGGTTAAATGACTTCAAATGCAAAACTTACATTTACTATGTGGAATGTCTGTGGAGTTTGTAAACTATCCAAGCTTAAACAGGTTATTACTAGGCTTAAACAACTTCATTCATCTATTGTGTTCCTACAAGAAACTCACGTGTTGAAGGATGAGCTACTTAAAGTATGCAGGAGATGACAAGGGCAAGTAGTGGCATCCTGTTTCTCCTCTCATTCTCATGGTATTATGGTTTTAATTCACTAATCTGTTCCGTTTCAAGTGGATACTATTATAACTGATACAGCTGGTAGATACATTTAGATACAGGGAACTCTTTTGAATTAGCATATTAATCTGGTTAATGTTGATGGTCCTAATGATGATAATCCCAAATTCTTTGAGAATGTATTTATATTGATAGCCTCCATTCCTGGTATGGTCCTAATGGCAGGGGACTTTAATTGCACTCTTGATCCTCATCTTGATTGCTCCTCTGGTTTAGACACTTCCCACTCGCAGAGTAGAAAGAAATTACAGCATTTCATTAAGGATTTAAATCTATGTGAACCTTGGAGGACTCAGAACCCGAGTAAAAGGGAGTATTCATGCTACTCGTCAACATTTAAATCATATTCTCATGTAGTTTCTTGCTTATTGCTTCCCAATGTAGCAGGAAGTGGATATGATAGTATTGTTTTGAATGGCCATTCCCTTGTGTGATTATTCTATAGGGATACAAAACTAGTAAAAGGATCCTCTAGAAGGCGTTTGCATCCCAGATGGTTACAGGACCCAGACTTCTTACATTACGTTGGAGTGCGTATAGATGTAAAATGTAAATGTAATGTTTATTTGACATTGAACACTGACCAAACGTCAGCGAGTACCAGATGGGAGGCTTTCAAAGCACATATTTGGGGGCAAATTATACGTTTGACCAGTTTCAAATCTAATAAATCAGAAAATGAGAGCGATGGACAGCAAAATCAGAGAATTGGAGTGGGAAGCTTTTTTGGATAACTCAGTAGAAGTAAACAAGGAATGATTTGGTCTTAAAAGCTCAGTATGATGAACTTCCCACCTCTAAGGCTGAAAACAGCTTAACTAGGCTGAAACAGTCCTATGATCAAGGTTAAAAACCTGGTAAATTGCTGGCCTGGCACATTAAGAAGTAAAATTCAGCCTTTAATGCAATTCATAATTTACAAGGACAATTATCAATGGATCCTGTAGAAATAAACCAAACATTTGCTTCCTACTACAACACACTTTACAACTCTGAATCTCCTGAGAACTGAACTAGTCAGGTCTTGGTTTTCCCTCTACTTCAGAAGACACTAAATTGGATCTGGAAAAGGAATTGGATGGTGTTTAAATTTCTGATGCTATTTTCAATATGAAGGGAGGTAAAGCGGAAGGTCCAGATGGGCTCCCAATAGATATTTAAGGACAAACTTCTAGGTCCACTTTTGGATATGTACAGTGCATTAGGAAAGTACTCAGAACCCTTGACTTTTTCCACAATTTGTTACGTTACAGCCTTATTCTGAAATGGATTAAATAAATAAAATCCTCATCAATCTACACACAATACCTCATAATGACAAAGTGAAAACAGGTTCTTAGACATTTTTGCAAATGTATTAAAAATAAAAACAGCAGAAATACCTTGTTTACATAAGTATTCACAACATTTGCTATGAGACTCGAAATTGAGCTCAGGTGGATCCTGTTTCCATTGATCATCCTTGAGATGTTTCTAAAACTTAATTGGAGTCCAACTGTGGTAAATTCAATTGATTGGAGATGATTTGGAAAGTCACACAACTGTCTATATAGGTGACCAAGGACATGATGGTCACTCTGACAGAGCTCCAGAGTTCCTCTATGGAAATGTGAGAACCTTCCAGAAGGAAAACCATCTCTTCAGCACTCCACCAATCAGGCCTTTATGGTAGAGCGGCCAGACGGAAGCCACTCCTCAGCAAAAGGCACATGACAGCCCACTTGGAGTTTGCCAAAAGGCACCTAAAGGACTCGGACCATGAGAAACAAGATTCTCTTGTCTGATGAAACCAAGATTGAACTTCTTGGTCTGAATGACAAGCATCACGTCTGGAGGAAACCTGGCACCATCCTTATGGTGAAGCATGGTGTTGGAAGCATCATGCTGCGGGGATGTTGTTCAGCGGCAGGGACTGGGAGCCTAGTCAGGATAGAGGGAAAGATGATTGGAGCAAAGTACAGAGAGATCCTTGATGAAAACCCCCTCCAGTACGCTCAGGACCTCAAGACCGGGGCGAAGGTTCACCTTCCAACAGGACAACGACCCTAAGCACACAGCCAAGACAACGCAGGAGTGGCTTCGGGACAAGTCTCTGAATGTCCTTGAGTGGCCCAGCCAGAGCCGGGACTTAAACCCAATCGAACATCTCTGGAGACCTGAAAATAGCTGTGCAGCGACGCACCCCATCCAACCTGACAGAGCTTGAGAGGATCTGCAGAGAGGAATGGGAGAAACTCCCCAAATACAGGTGTGCCAATCTTGTAGCGTCATACCCATTAAGACTTTAGCTGCAATCACTGCCAAAGGTGCTTAAACAAAGTACTGAGTAAAGGGTCTGAATACTTATGTAAATATGATTGTTCAGTTGTTGTTGTTTTTTGCTTTGTCATCATGGGGTATTGTGTGTAGATTGATGAGGGAAAAAAACAATTTAATACATTTTACAATAAGGCTGTAACGTAACAAAATTGTTCTCAACTGGTTTACCTGGTTAAATAAAGGTGAAATAAAAAAATAAAACAAAAAAAAAAGTCGAAAAGGTCAAGGGGTCTGAATACTATAGACGATTTTCAAGTACATATGTTGTAGAATTAAACACCTATATGCCTTAAAATGTTTATGGATTGAGAACCAGTTGAAGGGTTAATACAGAGCAGAGACATTTATGTGTTTTTCATAAACTCCCTGCAGCTGGTCTGGGTATGTCAATGACACTTGATGGAGATACAACGCCTCGTGGAGGCTGTGTGGAGATTGGAGTAACAATGGAACTAGTGTTATCATTTGTTTGTGCTTATGACCTTATGACCTGACACATGGCCACATGCACATAATCTCAAGGGCCAGGGAGGATGGTAACTGATAAATGCTTAGATGTATGTGGTTGAGAATGGGTTATGGATGACATGTTTAAACCATGTTTAAGGATTAATTGATATGTTTTATAATGTGTTATGAAATGATAAGGGTAAAACAGAATTACATGATTGATACTTTGTACTCCACATGCATGCCTGGATAGTGAATATAGTCAATACAGAGTGTGATTGTTCTTTAACGTACGTATGTATATCATCTTTTGAGTCACGCCACTAATAAGAGACAGAAGCCCCACTTAGAGAAATCAGGACCCTTGAGATTATGTGCATGTGGCTATGTGTCAGGTCATAAGCACAAACAAATGATAACACTAGTTCCATTGTTACTCCAATCTCCACACAGCCTCCACGAGGCGTTGTATCTGCATCACATGTCATTGACATACCCAGACCAGCTGCAGGGAGTTATCAAAAGCATAGAGTTTGCACTAAAGAAATGTCTCTGCTCTGTTTTAACCCTTCAACTGGTTCTCAATCCATAAGCATTTAAGGCATATAGTGGTTTTGCTTTGTCATTAAGGGGTATTGTGAGTAGATTGATGAGGGAAAAAAACTATTTAATCAATTCTACAACAAGGCTGTAACGTAACAAAATGTCGAAAAAGTCAAGGGGTCTGAATACTTTCCGAATGCACTGTATATAGACAGGTGTGTGCCTTTCCAAATCATGTCCAACAAACTTAATTAGATAGAACCTGCTCTTACCATGAGAAACAGATTTCCCAATCTTCTCCTCCTCTTCTTCATCTTTAATGTTGACATTCAGCTCCAGTGTTTGACTGCAGTCTTCCAGCTTCACTGATGCCATCTCTGGATCCTGCAGTAAACTGGGCTCCACTGTCACAATCAGGACCCAGTGACTGTAGGTTTGGACTCAGTGTGGAAGGAGAGAGGCAGGCTGGGTTTTGTCCTCAATGTTGATGTTACCGGCCTCAGACTTACCTAAATCGGCCAGTAGTAATAAAGAGAAACAGATACAAAAAGTTATTGTCTTGACAGTTCTGGCACTTTCTTTATACTCTAAAAATATGTTCACTTTTTTCTTGTTCAATTATCTAATTCAGTGCTTGAATTGGACTGAAATAGGTGCTAATACTCATTTTGGGTGCCGGTACTGTTTATATTAAAGTGCAGGAGCTCCACAATACTTTTGAGCTAATACCTAACCTATAGTAGATGAATGCATAAATGACTCAAAATCCATTTAGTACAAGGTTACAGTTTGTTTTAGACAGCACTATGTGCTAATTTCCTTAAACCTTGTCTTCACTGTATTACTTCAATCAAAAACCAATTGTATTTCCTGTTCACACCATAGCAACATTTATTGATAAAGACAGAAACAACAGAATGTGTCTGAATATTAGTACACATGTAGAAAACTGATAATCATTACATTCTGCTTCAAAACAGTAGTGCGACCGTGAAATTGTCTCTATCTGATGCACCCGCACTGTCCTCACTGAAGTCCGTTGACGCTGACCGAGAGTAGCCGCCATTTTACCAGCTTGGGAATTTTACACAAAACCAATAACATGCAAGACGAACTCAAAATCTCAAATAAATTGATTATTTATGAAATTACCTTGAGAAAATTATGTACATCCACTCAGACAAACCCAAAGTCTCTAGCTATGTGACTCGTAAAATAGTTTTTATCACGTTCTTCACTTGGTTTGACACAAAAATAACACATCAAACCTTTACCAAACGTGATAATACCTTAACGGATGTGTTACCTAGCATGGTATGACATGTTCTTTCGACATTAGAAAGTTTAAACGTGCTATTACATACCTGTAGTAATAAATAGAAAAGGACACAAAGGTTATCTTCTTGACTGCACAGTTCTGGCGCTTTCTTTATTGTGAAGAATGGTGCCCGTCTGCCCGGAACTTCCTGTTCCCCCACTACTAACGGTCCGTGCATTCCGAGATCAGATTACAACATTTCATTAAATTACTAAAAAAAGTGTAAACTGTAGCAATTTATTTCCCTTTATAGTTTATTAGGCTAAGCATGACCTACATCCAAATAATTTCTCTAGGGCTGGAACCCGTTCAGGGAACAGAACTGAAAAATAACGTTAAAAAGAACCGGAAACTAAAGTGTTCTATACTTTTCAGGAACAGCAGTTATTTTAAAAGCATGTAATCCAGGTAATAACCTTATTTTACTTTCCGGGTATATTTCTCCAGTCCCACAAAATCGCAACAAATATCACTCTAGAAACGTATTCCAGTTTCTGCCTTCCAGCTGGAATGGAAACCTTTGCCAGTGGGTGTGCGTGTGGAAACTACCTGCTCCTCCCCTCTGAAGCATAGGTTACTGTATCCTACTGACAACGTTACAAGCATGATTCAGAAATTAGGGAGATATGTTTAATTTGAGAAGAATGGATGAACTTTTTCAATGCTAGTTAAGGATACTATAGTCACCACGTTTCACATTGGATTTATTAACGACATAAAGGTACGACCTGTTTTTAATTCTAGTGCTACACTGCACTGCACAAACAAGGTTGTTAGCTAGCTAGCTAACATCTGCTCTGGTCCAACGTTAAACCAACTCTGAAGTTCAGACATTCAAAGTTCCTCCATAGAAGCCGCTCCTCCGTAGGTATAATTCTGTGGGCCTAATTCAGATAATGCAGGTCATAACACGATGCCCAGCTCTTCAATGCAAGCTTTCTCTATCCTCTAACGAGCTCTCCACACCCGCAAAATGTCGCACCTTACACTGTGATTGGCAGCACAGTGTGCTCTGAATGATTTTCCTATACAGATACTCTGTGGTGTGCTAGTGTATTTATTCTCCCACTTGGATGTCACTTCCACACGCTTTAAATTGAGGGCCAGGTTGTCAGGATGAGTAATGTACTGTACACATTAATTACAAATACTCCTAAAGATACACTTCATTTTAACTAGCTAAATCCTGTGTAACAACTAGTAATTACATTGTACTTGGCTAACATTACATGCACTATGCTTTGAAATAGTGTCTTATTCTTCATCTGGGATTTGTATTTATTATGGATCCCCATTAGTTCCTGCCAAGGCAGCAGCTACTCTTCCTGGGGTCCAGCAAAATTAAGGCAGTTCATACAATTTAAAAAACATTACAATACATTCACAGATTTCACAACACACTGTGAGCCCTCAGGCCCCTACTCCACCACTACCACATTTCTACAGTACAAAAATCCATGTGTACGTGTGTGTAGTGTGTATGTTATCATGTGTGTGTATGCATGTGTCTGTGCCTGTTTGTGTTGCGTCACAGCTATGATGAAATTGGCTCTCATGAGGACCGCCACAGGAAAGGAAGACCCGGAGTTACCTCTGATGCAGAGGATAAGTTCATTAGAGTTACCAGCCTCAGATATTGCAGCCCAAATAAATGCTTCACAGAGTTCAAGTAACAGACACATCTCAACATCAACTGTTCAGAGGAGACTGCGTGAATCAGGCCTTCATGGTCAAATTGCTGCAAGGAAACCACTACTAAAGGACACCAACAAGACGAAGAGACTTGCTTGGGCCAAAAAACATGAGCAATGGACATTAGACCGGTGGAAATCTGTCCTTTGGTCTGATGTGTCCAAATTTGAGATTTTTGGTTCCAACCGCAGTGTCTTTGTGAGACGCAGAGTAGGTGAACGGATGATCTCTACATGTGTGGATCCCACCGTGAAGCATGGAGGAGGTGGTGTTACGGTGCTTTTCTGGTGATTTATTTAGAATTCAAGGCACACTTAACCAGCATGGCTACCACAGCATTCTGCAGCGATACTCCATCCCATCTGGTTTGCGCTTAGTGGGATTATCATTGGTTTTTCAACAGGACAATGACCCAACACACCTCCAGGCTGTGTAAGGGCTATTTGACCAAGGAGGAGAGTGATGGAGTGCTGCATCAGATGACCTGTCCTCCACAATCAACTGACCTCAACCCAATTGAGATGGTTTGGGATGAGTTGGACCGCACAGTGAAGGAAAAGCAGTCAACAAGTGCTCAGCATACGTGGGAACTTCTTCAAGACTGTTGGAAAAGCATTCCAGGTGAAGCTGGTTGAGAGAATGCCAAGAGTGTGCAAAGCTGTCATCAAGCATCATGCTGACAATACTGGTGTCAAACCAAGCAAGTCTCAGTAGCATGAAATAACCCAGTTATAGCCCAGTTGTTCAGGCACGTGTGATGTCAGAATTACAGAATAGATAGAGCCTGCTCTTACCATGATTAACAGCTTTCCCAATCTTAATAATATGCCATTTAGCAGACGCTTTTATCCAAAGCGACTTACAGTCATGCGTGCATAATTTTTTTTTTTTTGTGTACGGGTGGACCCGGGGATCGAACCCACTACCTTGGCGTTACAAGCGCCGTGCTCTACCAGCTGTGCTCCTCCTCTTCTTCATCTTTAATGTTGACATTCAGCTCCAGTGTTTGACTGCAGTCTTCCAGCTTCACTGATGCCATCTCTGGTACCTGCGGTGCAAACTGGGCTCGACTGTCAATCAGGACCCAGTGACTGTAGGTTTGGACTCAGTGTGGAAGGAGAGAGGCATGCTGGGTTTGTCCTCACTGTTGATGTTACCGGCCTCAGACTTAATCTGAGTCGTTCAGTAGTAATATAGAGAAACTCAATACAGTTATTCAAATACATTCATCATCAATGACTAAAATAATTAATCTAGTATTAAAAGACAATTTAATAAACACAAGTAGTCGATTCATAGCCTGTTCATCATTAAACAAAATATGTTTAGTAACATAAAATAATCCATCCAAACTAATGGTGAAAACTGATCATCACACATCTTTATTTGATATACACTGAGTCCACAAAACATTAGGAACACCTTCCTAATATTGAGTTGCAACCCCCTTTTGAGTTTGAGTTGATTTATTCTTGCTCACCGATAAAATTGAAGAAATGCAGAATTTACATGACTAATAACTGCAAAACACTCATTTTAAAATACATAACACAATATGTTTATTTCTAATACATTTGCAAAAATGTCTAAACCTGTTTTCACTTTGTCATTATGGGGTATTGTGTGTAGATTGATGAGGGATAAAAAAAATAATGTTTTTACATCTATTTTACAACAAGGCTAACGTATTGTTTCGTTAAAAGTCAAGGGGTCTGAATACTTTCAGAATGCACTGTATAGACACTATTTCACTTTAAAACACTTTGTTATATTTATGCACAAGAGAAGAAGAGGTTGCCCAGCACAAATTCATGTACAAACAGGATTTTTCATTACATATTTGTAATTTAGCAGATGCTCTTATCCAGAGCGACTTATAGGTTAATTGCCTTGCTCAAGGGCCCAATGACAGATTTGACCTAGTTAGCTCAGGATTCAAACCAGCGACCTTTCAGTTACTGGCCCAACACTCTTAACCGCTAGGCTATCTGTTAAATACATAACACAATACGTGACATAAGTAGAATACAGAACACTTGAAACATTACAGGACATTTTTCATGATGGAAATTGAAATATTAAAATGTGATACATTTTTTGTGGGGGAAAACCATTTAAGAGCTGGAGTTATTATGCAGTCTGATAGCAGTGGGTAGAGTGGCGTTTCGCAGGCGGTTTGTACAGGCAGTTAGACAGGACAGTTTGTGGTTGTTTCTCAGGACCCTGGTGGTGCAGTTACCTCTTAATTATAATAATAATAATATAATAATAATAATAATAATAAGCCATTTAGCAGACGCTTTTATCCAAAGCAACTTACAGTCATGTGCGCATACATTTTTACGTATGGGTGGTCCCAGGGATCGAACCCACTACCCTGGCGTTACAAGCGCCATGCTCTACCAATTGAGCTACAGAGGACCACTCTTCTTGGAGGGAGCAGGTCATTCAGTGGATGGTCAAGAGTGTGCATGTCCTTCACCAGGTGCACTGCAGCCTGTTCCTGCCTGCTCTGCAGTGACGGGAGCTGTGGTTGGACTGCTCCACCTTTGGAGATGATCCTCAAGGCCCTCCTCTGCACCCTGTCTAGTTGGGCCTGCTGCTTTTTACTGCATCCAACTAACAGCACTCCACTGTATTCCAGACAAGGCCTGGCCAGTGTAGTATAGACTGTGACCAGATCTTCAGTAGGACATTACTGGCAAGAAATGTCAAAAAGGTGCTTTGTGGCCTTTTTCACTGACTACTCCACGTGTCACTACTGAGGTTAGAGTCTAGAAGACTGCTCCAGGTGTCACCACTGAGGTTAGGGTCTAGATGAAAACCAAGATACTTGGTTGTTGTTACCACTGGTACTTCCTGTCCTCCTAGGATTAGTGGTGCAGGTTGTGGATGGTCTCTAGAAAAACATACCTGAATTTCCACAGACTTTTTCCCATTCAGGACCATGTTGTTGGATGTGGCCCACTCTTCCAGCTGCTGTATCTCCAAGCCCATGGAAGTGTCCTCTTGGATGCTGGTTAATGGTATGGCTCGGGACAGCCCTACATCGTCTGCATACCCAGTGTCCAGAGTGTCACTGAAGACAACTTTTCAGGTGGACATGTGAAGGAGAAACAGATATGGTGAAACCACGCCACCTTGTGGCACACCAGAGGTGACCTCTGACCAAGGGCTAAATGTGCCAGTTGCCATCACCCTCTGCCCTCTTTCGGTGGTGTAGCTGTGGAGCCAGGCTAGTAACCTTGGACACAGTTCAATGTCAGACAGATGTTGCAGGAACTTTGCGTGATCTACTCGATCAAAGGCTTTGGACACATCAACCAGTAACACCCTCACCATTGTTGGTTTTATGAAGTCTGTAGCTGTCAGCCAGGAGTGTGTGGCTTTCACAAGGGCGGTAGTAGTGCTGGACTTTGGGAGGTAGTCATACTGATTTGTGCACTCAGATAAAACTGTCCCCTGCCAGTAGGAGGTGTTAACAATGTGTTTGATGACAAGGGCTAGATCTTCTGCATGCTCTTTTAGTAGCCAGGCTGGAATGCCAACAGACCCACATGCTTTACGTGGGCTGAGTCTGGTCAGAGCTTGCTTTAACTGGCCAATGCTGCACAGCTCAACCTGCCTTGTAGACATGGGCAGGGGAAGATGGCAAGAGGTGTGGTGCTTGTCCATGCCTCAGCAAAGAAGCCATTCAAAACATCAGCCACGTTGTCGTCTTCAATTCCCTCGACCTGTATTCTCCCTCCTGATGTTTTCTTTGGTCCCAGTCCTTTGTTAATGAAGTCCCACCATTCCTTAGGGTTTTTCTTCTTTAAGTCCTGGATTTCAATTTTGTAGTAGCTTGTCTTTGCTTCCTTGATAAGCATTTGCACTGTGTTTCTGTTTTTCTCTCCATGTCATTGTTTCTCCCCATCTGTTGAAAATATTCTGTATTTTCCTGAAGGCAGCCTTTATTCTTTCAGCCATCCAGGGCTTGTCCAGTGCTGTTGTTTTTAGATCAGTGGTAAGCCTTCTCTCATTTTATGTTTACCTTGGTGTCTTTTTAAATGGCCTATTTGAGAGAAACTTTTTCCACAGTCAGAGCAGGAGTAAGAATTCTCTCCTGTATGCATACGTTCATGTTGTTTTAACTTGCCAGGTCGAGAGAAACTCTTCCCACAGCCAGAGCAGGAGTAAGGCTTCTCTCCTGTGTGTGTTCTCTGATGACGTTTTAGCTCAGTTGATGTTATGAAGCATTTTACACAGTCTGAGCAGGAATAAGGCTTCTCTCCTGTATGTATACGTTCATGTGTTTTTAAGTTGCACAGTTTAGAGAAACTTGCCCCACAGTCAGAGCAGGAGTAAGGCTTCTCTCCTGTGTGTGTTCTCCGATGAAGTTTTAGGTCAGTTGATGTTGTGAAGCATTTCACACAGTCAGAGCAGGAGTAAGGCTTCTCTCCTGTATGTATACGTTCATGTATTTTTAATTTGCACCGTTGAGCGAAACCTGCCCCACAGTCAGAGCAGGAGTAAGGCTTCTCTCCTGTGTGCATCCTTTGGTGCAATGTTAAGCTTTCCTGTCGAGAGAAATTCTTCCCACAGTTAGAGCAGGAGTAAGGCTTCTCTCCTTTATGTATACGTTCATGCATTTTAAAGAGGCCCAGTCGAAAGAAACTCTTCCCACAGTCAAAATAGGAGTAAGGCTTCTCTCCTGTGTGTGTTCTCTGATGACGTTTTAGCTCAGTTGATGTTATGAAGCATTTTACACAGTCTGAGCAGGAATAAGGCTTCTCTCCTGTATGTATACGTTCATGTGTTTTTAAGTTGGACAGTTGAGAGAAACTTGCCCCACAGTCAGAGCAGGAGTAAGGCTTCTCTCCTGTGTGTGTTCTCTCATGACGTTTTAGCTCAGTTGATGTTATGAAGCATTTGACACAGTCAGAGCAGGAGTAAGGTTTCTCTCCTGTGTGTGTTCTCTGATGACGTTTTAGCTCAGTTGATGTTATGAAGCATTTTACACAGTCTGAGCAGTAATAAGGCTTCTCTCCTGTATGTATGCGTTCATGTGTTTTTAAGTTGGACAGTTGAGAGAAACTTGCCCCACAGTCAGAGCAGGAGTAAGGCTTCTCTCCTGTGTGTGTTCTCTCATGACGTTTTAGCTCAGTTGATGTTATGAAGCATTTGACACAGTCAGAGCAGGAGTAAGGTTTCTCTCCTGTGTGTATACGTTCATGTTCTTTTAAGTTGCCAGGTTGAGAGAAACTTGCCCCACAGTCAGAGCAGGAGTAAGGCTTTTCTCCTGTATGTATACGTTCATGTTGTTTTAAGTGGCCCCGTTGAGAGAAACTATTCCCACAGTCAGAGCAGGAGTAAGGCTACTCTCCTGTGTGTATACGTTCATGTTGTTTTAAGTTGCCAGGTTGAGAGAAACTTACCCCACAGTCAGGGCAGGAGTAAGGCTTCTCTCCTATGTGCACTCTCTGATGAACTGTCAGAGCCTTTGATGTTGTGAAATTCTTCCCAAAGTCAGTACAGGAATTCAGATTCTCTCCTGTGTGTATTTGTAGGTGTATTTTTAACTTTGATAGAATTGGGAAAATCTCCTCACAATGTGGGCAGTGGTGAGACCTCTTAGCTCTGTGATCTTCCTGCTGTTGTTCTCTGGATATAGAGAATGTCTCAACATGGTCTCCTGTGTGAACAACATCAGAAGAACCAGTCAGTTGGTGTGATATACATGTCAATCAAATGTATTTTATGAAGCCCTTTTTACATCAGAAGTTGTCACAAAGTGCTTTATCATCATAACACATAACTATAGTAATAAAAAGAAACGGACACAAAGGTTATCTTCTTGACATCACAGTTCTGGCGCTTTCTTTATACTGAGGAATGGTGCGTGTCTGCCTGGAACTTCCTGTTCCCCCACTACCACAGTGCAGCCACAGATAGAACAATGAGACAGATATTTCACTGGATGTATAATTGTCAAGTTTTGTGGACTTACCTGTTGCAAAAAAAAAAAAGTATCACGTTATTTAGAAGGAACGCAAAGGCGAATTGAGTTATTGCACACGAGCGCTTCACAGAGGAGGTATTCCCTAACAGAAATATGCAGATGTATGCTAGAACACGGCAATAGGATCTCGCTAGCTCGTGCTTGGCTCTGCCCACTATGACTCATCTGTTCCCATTGGAAACGACCAGCTGTGGTCTATCTTGGTTTAGTTATAAAAAATCATTGGTGCAACCGTCCGTGCGTTCAGGGATCCTTGAGATGGCCCTACCCCATTATATGAGAAGGGCGGTGCTTAATTTGAGATGGATCCTCCAGTACCTCTCAGTTTTGTAGTCTATGGTTCCGGAACCCATTTGCCAGGATCAGGTAGCCTACCTCTTGTGGCAAGAAAAAATAATTCCACTGTTTGCAATGTAAAAATCCTAATAAAAGCAATCAGAGTAATTACATTTCGATTCCTCTGTAATTGTCATGCCCCCTAAAAAAACGTAATGTGAAAACGTGCATGATATTCTAAGAATTGGTTCATGTTGGGCCGTCTTGGGTTTATGGTTTGCACAACATTGTAGCCTAGACCAAGGCGTGGCCATTGCTGTGGTGAGAGAGAGAAGCACGCCTGTATCTCTCACAGAAATACAATGACATTCACTTTCTATGATCTCTCTCCCTCTCTGTGCTGTTATAGACATAAGCCGGCAACTCTCTTCTCTCCAGCATTGCACTTCATCATTTATCTCCTAATAGAATAATAGCTGTGGGAAGTGTGCTGGAGGTGCTGCAGCACTCTGCAGTCTGTTCAGAAAGAAATTAAATAATTCCCAATACTACACCAGGAGTAAGACTAGAATTTCGCCACAGAGGATCCATAGCTAATTTTAAAAAAATAGCCTAGCTGTGGATTGTGTGTAGCCAAATCACAAGGCATGCCTAACGTGTGGCAAATCTGTCAGTTAACAGCATGCAGCCAAAACAGGCCTTTCGCAAATATTTCTAATACAATCGCTGGAAAACAGAGGTTGTAAAGCAAATGGATCCTGCTGAAAATAAAATACTAATGTCTGTATGTTACCAAGTTATCAACTTCCAAATAGGCCTATTGAGTGAACAGCATTGTTTAAAAAAGTAAAGCAAGAGAGAGATAAGCTTTTGGCCGGTGAGTGAGCTGCACATCATTGGGTGAGTCAGTGAAACCGGAAAGCTTTTTTAGGACTATATCTTCCTCCTCATATTGTACAATGTGTTTCTCTGCACACTTAGGGGCCTCGGCTATTGATGGATTCAAGACAAGGTCGTTTTTATTGATCTCAGATTCTCAGTGTCAAAGTAGCCTGTCATTTTGGTCATTTGTGAGGTATTAAAAAAGATTCTGCGAAAGTCTCCAGTGATCTAAAATGATGTAGAACTGCATGAAATCCATTTATAAAAATAACAAATTTTTCCCAAACTCTAGGCTACAAAAAATATATTCCATGTGTGTAACTTCTGCAAGCGGCTCCACACCACTGCTCTATGCCCGTACGCGAAAGCCATGATAATGCATGCAATGCTTTGTTATAAAGGTTGTTTGTTTTTATCCGTTCTGGTACCTCAGAGCCCCCCAGGTCACCCCCCTCTCTGACTCACTTTTGGTTCCGGCACCGCCCAATTTACAAATGAAGCACTGGAGAACTGGGTAGCTGCCGCTGCCTCCTCCGGGACACTTCTCCTTTGCATAAAGTTAATCAGGCTGTTGATTGTGGCCTGTGGAATGTTGTCCCACTCCTCTTCGATGGCTGTGTGAAATTCCTGGATATTGGCGGGAACTGGAACAAGCTGTGGTACACGTCAATCTAGACCATCCCAAACATGCTCAAAGGGTGACATGTCTGGTGAGTATGCAGGCCATGGCCGAATTGGAAAATGTTCAGCATGTTCAATTGTGTACAGATCCTTGCGACATGGGGCCGTACATTATCATGCTAAAACACGAGGTGATGGAGGTGGATGAATGGCAGGACAATGGGCCTCAGGATCTTGTCATGGCATCTCTGTGCATTCAAACTGCCATCGATAAAATGCAATTGTGTTAGTTGTCTGTAGCTTATGGCATCCCATACCATAACCCCGATACCACCATGGGGCACTCTGTCCACAACATTGACATCAGCAAACCGCACGCCCACACAACGCCATACACGGTGGTCAGCAGTTGTGAGGCTGGTTGGGCATACTGCAAAACTCTCTAAAACAACTTTGGAGGCAGCTAATGGTAGATAAATTAACCTAACATTCTCTGGCAACAGCTCTGGTGGACATTCCTGCAGTCAGCATGCCAATTGCATGCTCCCTCAAAACTTGAGACATCTGTGGCATTGTGTTGTGTGAAAAACCTGCACATTTTAGAGTGGCATTTTTGTATTTGTTAGGGATCCCCATTAGATGCTGCCAAGCACCTCCTCAGCTACTCTTGTCCCCAGCACAAGGTGCACTTGTGTAATGATGATCATGCTATTTAATCAGCTTCTTGATATGCCACACCTGTCAAGTGGATGGATTTTCTTGGCAAAGGAGAAATGCTCACTAACAGGGATGTAAACTAATTTGTGCACAACATTTTAGAAATAAGTTTGTGTCTGGAACATTTCTGGGATCTTTTATTTCACCTCATGAAACATGGGACCAACACTTGACATGTTGCGTTTATATGGTTGTTCAGTGTATACAGTATTTCTAAAAAATCATACAAACTATCAATAACAACATTTAAATTGAACAAAAATCATATTTTCTGTTCTAATCAGGTCCATTCACAGGCTCAGAAGGAACCTGTGAGGGCGGAACATTTTCTGGCAACAGTAGTCCTTGCAGGGCTTCTGCCGTGAAGTCTTGGAGGCCCAAAAACGTATCAGCTGCAGATATAATGATGTCCAGCATCTTGAACTTCTTGTGCAGTACAATTAATAACTGTGGCTATAAATACTAAAAAATCCACCTTCAAAATAAGTGTATCCAGATCACTTGATTGACGTACAACATTTGCAACTGGTTGCAGTGCATCCACCGCCATATCTTCTTCAGAACTGTGGCCTCTTGCTATTATAACTCTCTTCACCGCCTCCACATAGGAGATTTGCTGTACAGCCCTGATCCTTGACACCTCAACCTCTTTCACCCTAACAGGGCACTCTGGGAATTCAGGAATATGACCCCCACCACAGTTACAACATTTTACATTCACATGCTCTTCAATAACATATTCCTTCCGTCTGCAAACACTTGACATGTGGCCAAACTTTTTACATTTCTTGCATTGCATCAGGTTTTACACAAACTCTCTTATGGGGTATATTATATATCCCAGCTTTACATAGGGTGGTAGATACTCTTCATCACACATCAATAATAAAGATGAACGCTGCTCCTTTTTCACATTCTCCATCCTTCTTCTTCGGGATTTGGTTGGCGGAGTGCATTCAACTTTTAGGTGCATACACCGCCACCTACTGTACTGGTGTGTGAGGCCATTCAGAGCCTATATACATTAAATTCATTGAAACGGTAATTAATACAAAATTGCAGTATTAGCCTGCTCTAAAAAATGTGAGGGTAAATGTTCTTGGTTCGTGCAGATGACTGACCTCCTCAGACCAATTGGCAGTACGCCCAGAACATTGTTCTGGGATCCAAAAGGGATATCTCAGTTTCAAGGTCTCAGCTTGGAGAGAAGAAGCCTTGTGAGGTATTGGTCGGTCACATGCAGGAACCAAATGTTAACGATTAATTAATTATTAATAAAGCTAAAATCATGCAAATATAACTTGTCTGTGTAAGCAGTATATAGGACAACTAACGGGACTGCCCCGGCAGAGCTCCCAACCGACGTGTACTATGGTGCTTTTACGTTTGTTGGAACCTCTCCAACAAGGGACTCATTTGACTTTGAGTCCCTTCGTGGCGATTTTCCACGACAAAAACCCACCACCCCATTCCACTATTTAACACCATCTAGTCCTACGCCAGACCACTACCACTCAACACCCCCTGCAGCTGTTCTTCAGTAAATCCTCGCAATCCCAAGTACTTCTCTGCCGCTGCCACCACAGCCTCTATTTTCTGGGACTTTTTGATCCATTTCTGCAGTACAATTGAAAACCATTGCTATAAATGCTAAAAAGCCCACCTTACTGAAGCACATATTCTTCCCATCACTCTCTCTTGGTCTCTGCCTACTCACAGGAATCCTCACCATGTACCCATCTTCCTCTACCACTCTCTTCACTGCTTCTGCTACAACACTTTCTGTACTACTGTACCGAGTGGCGCAGTGGTTTAAGGCACTGCATCGCAGTGCTAGCTGTGCCACTAGAGATCCTGGTTCGAATCCAGGCTCTGTCGTAGCCGGCCGCGACCGGGAGACCTATGGGGCGGCGCACAATTGGCCCAGCGTCGTCCAGGGTAGGGGAGGGAATGGCCGGCAGGGGATGTAGCTCAGTTGGTAGAGCATGGTGTTTGCAACGCCAGGGTTGTGGGTTCGATTCCCAAGGGGGGGTATGATTTAAAAAATAATAATACTCAAACTAAATAATGTATGCACTCACTAACTGTAAGTCGCTCTGGATAAGAGCGTCTGCTAAATGACTAAAATGTAAATGTAACCCTGGCAACCTCAATCTAATAATAATAATAATAATAATAATATTATGCCATTTAGCAGACGCTTTTATCCAAAGCAACTTACAGTCATGTGCCCATACATTTTTACGTATGGGTGGTCCCGGGGATCGAACCCACTACAAGTGCCATGCTCTACCAATTGAGCTAGAGTTGAGCTATAGAGGACCACAATCTGCCTTTCTCTCACCTGACACCTCAGATCTCCAGCCCGTTAGCACCCCCACAACTAACACACAGAACTTTCTCCACCGATACCACACATTCTTCATCTCATGCCCTCCTGCACACTTGTCACATCTAGGCATCTCACGCCTACACACTGCTGCAACAGGCCCATAAACTTCACCCCTAAAACACTGTAATATTTACGGAACAAAATCGCTCACGGGATAACTGACACTTCCTACCTTGATCTTATCTGGCAGAGACTATGCATCAAAATCCAGCATGACAGATAATGTATTCTCTGTTTCCCCACGCTCTACACCGGATCTACGTCTCACCAAACGGAGGGTGTCACAGTCACCTGGAATCTTCCATTTCAACTGCACATCCTCAACACTTAAACATAACCCCGTTATCACTCCTTTCAATGCCACCCTGTTCCGGAGAGCAATTCAAGTCACAATTCCTGTCTCTAATCACGTAATACGCAGTGCCCGCTCCCTCTGGACAGAGGAGAAACAATAAATCATCACGAGTCCCCTCAGAGTTACCTTCATCAACTCAACAGTCCCCCACCTCTTCTCCACCTAACCTGACACCACATATGTATCCATTCTCTCTACAAATCTCACTCCCACTGGGCCAGAATCATCCTTGGAACAAGGCCCGAACTCGGAGTTCCTCACAGCAGGTAATTCATCCTCACTCTCACCAGGTTCCATCTCTGAGCTACTGGAGGACGTATCCCTCTTTATAAACTAGACGATAACCTCCCTCACCACACTGCTTCCCTCTACACTCAGCTCCTTCTCAGCGGTCATCACTGCACCTGCTACCACAGTTAATTAGTTTTAAATTGACACAATACCTGTTATCAAAGGTTACAGCTAGAGATGACTTGCAGGAGCTTGCAGTGTTGTTGTTTTGCATGATGTCTACTTTGATGATAATTAGAGTTTTATAATCTGAGAGGAAATAGAGCCGAATATTGCTAAAAGTCACGCCAGGGTAAGCCTACACGAAACACAGCCATTATTTTAAGTGTTTCTAAAATTAATAAAAAGGAAAAATGATTGGAACCATTTCCCTGTTTGACCGCTAGGTGTTATGACATAATTTTTGCAAAAATAATAATAATAAAAAAATAAAAAATTGTATTCAGACTTTACTCAGTACTTTGTTGAAGCTCCTTTGGCAGTGATTACAGCCTCAAGTCTTCTTGGGTATGACGCTACAAGCTTGGCATACCTGTATTTGGGGAGTTTCTCTGCAGATCCTCTCAAGCTTGTCAGGTAAGATGGGTAGTGTCGCCGCACAGCTATTTTCAGTTCTCTCTGTACTTTGCTCCGTTCATCTTTCCCTCGATCCTGACTAGTCTCCCAGTCCCTGCCACTGAAAAACATCCCCACAGCATGATGATGCTGCCACCACCATGCTTCGCCGTTGGGATGGTGCCAGGATTCCTACAGACGTGACTTTTTGTTCAATTTTGGTTTCATCCGACCAGAGAATCTTGTTTCTCATGGTCTGAGAGTCCTTTAGGTGTCTTTTAGCAAACTCCCAGCGGGCAGTCATGTGCCTTTTCATGAGGAGTGGCTTCCGTCTGGCCACTCTACCATAAAGGCCTGATTGGTGGAGTGCTGCAGAGATGGCTGCCCTTCTGGAAGTTTCTCCCATCACCAGAGGAACTCAGTGAGCACCGGCTTCTTGGTGACCTACCTGACCAAGGCCCTTCTCCCCTGATTGCTTAGTTTGTCCGGGCGGCCAGATCTAGAAAAAGTATTGGTGGTTCCTAACTTCTTCCATTTAAGAATGGAGGCCTTTTGATCATATCCTTGGACTAAAATGATTGACACTCAGGTGCAAGCCTAACATCATGTGCAAAGGGCCTTTGGGTAACGTAGCACATATTCAATGATCTCTTTTTTCTCACATAGGCTTAAATTTAGTAGTGAATAAATGGTAGCTACTGGCAGCAGACCCAGCAGACCCTGTGTTGTGGATCATCAAATTGATTATCACCTATTTTGGACGGTCCATACTGTAACGTTAACGTTAGTCTCAGGCTTCACTAACTAGCATTACTGTTTTAGGTGGAGCTATTCTTTGCTACTTTTCAAACAAATACTACGTGATATTTTACATGTCATCTTGCTAGAGAGGCCTTTTGTTGTGATATTTCACATATCATCTTGCAAGATATGTATTTTGTTTTGTTTGTGAGAAGTAATGGCAGAGAGAAGGCAGGATACACTTTGTTTTGTTTAGCGTCACTTAGGTTAGACTGCTCTCTTTAATGGATCAGTCGTCCACCAGGCTACACTCTACGATCAGGGGGAGGTGGGAGAGGAAGCGTTGATGGTCTCGGTTAGGGAGACAGTGGAATGGGGTTCAGTGTTTTACTGTTAGGAAATATCTATGAATGTTTCAACAGATCTTTACATATTTTCCTCAATACAAAATATTCCTGCGGTCCTTGTGGTTACTAAACAGATTTTAGATATGCCTTTATGCTATAGCTTATTCCATGTTTACATCTTTGGTTAAATGACTTCAAATGCAAAACTTAAATATATTTTGTGGAATGTCTGTGGAGTTTGTAAACTATCCAAGCTTAAAACAGGTTATTACTAGGCTTAAAACAACTTCATTCATCTATTGTGTTCCTACAAGAAACTCACTTGTTGAAGGATGAGCTACTTAAAGTATGCAGGAGATGGCAAGGGCAAGTAGTAGCATCCTGTTTCTCCTCTCATTCTCATGGAGTTATGGTTTTAATTCACAAATCTGTTCTGTTTCAAATGGATACTATTATAACTGATACAGCTGGTAGATACATTTAGATACAGGGAACTCTTTTGAATGAGCATATTAATCTGGTTAATGTTTATGGTCCTAATGATGATAATCCCAAATTCTTTGAGAATGTATTTCTATTGATAGCCTCCATTCCTGGTAAAGTCCTAATGGCAGGGGACTTTAATTGCACTCTTGATCGTCATCTAGATCGCTCCTCTGGTTTAGATACTTCCCACTCGCAGAGTAGAAAGAAATGACAGCATTTCATTCAGGACTTAAATCTATGTGAACCTTGGAGGACTCAGAACCAGAGTAAAAGGGAGTATTCATGTTACTCGTCAACATTTAAATCATATTCTCATGTAGACTACTTTTTAGTTTCTTGCTCATTGCTTCCCAATGTAGCAGGAAGTGGATATGATACTATTGTTTTGAATGACCATTCCCCTGTGTCATTATTCTATAGGGATACAAAACTAGTAAAAGGATCCTCTAGATGGCGTTTGCATCCCAGATGGTTACAGGACCCAGACTTCTTACATTACGTTGGAGTGCATATAGATGTTTATTTGACATTGAACACTGATCAAACGTCAGCGAGTACCAGATGGGAGACTTTCAAAGCACATATTTGGGGACAAATTATACATTTTACCAGTTTAAAATCAAATAAATCAGAAAATGAGAGCAATGGACAGCAAAATCAGAGAATTGGAGAGGGAAGCTTTTTTGGATAACTCAGTCGAAGTAAACAAGGAATGATTTGGTCTTAAAGCTCAGTATGAAGAACTTCCCACCTCAAAGGCTGCAAAGAGCTTAACTAGGCTGAAACAGTCCTATGATCAAGGGGATCATGGTTTAGACACTCGCAGAGTAGAAAGACATTTTGTAAATGTGATCGTTCAGATGTTTTTGCAACAATTGAACAAAAACCAGTTTTTGCTTTATCATTATGGGGTATTGTGAGTAGATTGATGAGGGGAAAAAACAATTTCATCTATTTTACAATAAGGCTGTAACGTAACAAAATATCAAAAAAGTCCAGGGGTCTGAATACTTTTCGAATGCACTGGAAAGGCACACACCTAGACAGGTGTGTGCCTTTCCAAATCGTGTCCAACAAACTTAATTAGATAGAACCTGCTCTTACCATGAGAAACAGATTCCCCAATCTTCTCCTCCTCTTCTTCATCTTTAAAGTTGACATTCAGCTCCAGTGTTTGACTGCAGTCTTCCAGCTTCACTGATGCCATCTCTGGATATTGCGATGCAAACTGGGCTCCACTGTCACAATCAGGACCCAGTGACTGTAGGTTTGGACTCAGTGTGGAAGGAGAGAGGCAGGCTGGGTTTGTCCTCACTGTTGATGTTACCGGCATCAGACATATCTGAATCAGCCAGTAGTAATATAGAGAGCACAGACACAAAAGTTAGTGTTGACAGTTCTGGCACTTTCTTTATTCTCTAAAAATATTTTCACTTTTTTCTTGTTCAATTATCTAATTCAGTGCTTGACTTGGACTGAAATAGGTGCCAATACTCATTTTGGGTGCCGGTACTGTTTATATTAAGGTGCAGGAGCTCCACAATACTTTTGAGCTAATACCTAACCTACAGTAGATAAATGCATAAATGACTCAAAATCCATTTAGTACAAGGTTACAGTTTGTTTTAGACAGCACTATACTATTTTCCTGAATAACCTTGTCTTCACTGTATTACTTCAATCAAAAAAACAATTGTATTTCCTGTTCACACCATAGCAACATTTATTGATAAAGACAGATACAACAGAATGAGTCTGAATATTAGTACACATGTAGAAAACTGATAATTATTACATTCAGCTTCAAAACAGTAGTGCAACCGTGAAATTGTCTCTATTTGATGCACCCGCACTGTCCTCACTGAAGTCCGTTGACGCTGACCGAGAGAGCGCCGCCATTTTACCAGCATGTGAATTTTACACAAAACCAAAAACATGCTAAACCAACTCAGAAATATCTAATAAATTGATTAATTATGAAAATATCATGAAAAAGTATGTACATTCACTCAGACAAACCCAAAATCTCTAGCTATGTGACTTGTAAAATCGTTTTTATCACGTTCTTTCACTCACTCGGTTTGACTCAAAAATAACACATCAAACCTTTACCAAACGTTACAATACCTTAACGGGTGTGTTAACTAGCATGGTATGACATGTTCTTTCGACATTATAAAGTTTAAACATGCTATTACATACCTGTAGTAATAAATACACACAAAGGTTATTTTCTTGACTGCACAGTTCTGGCGCTTTCTTCATTGTGAAGAATTGTGGGCGTAAAATGACGTCATTACGTAGAATACACAATAACGTGAATCAAATTGACTGGCCATCTCAGCGACAAATATGATTTGACAGTTTACATTTTAGTCATTTAGCAGACGCTCTTATCCAGAGCGACTTACAGTTAGTGAATACATATATCTTTTTTATACTGGCCCCCCGTGGGAAACGAACCCACAACCCTGGCGTTGCAAACGCCATGCTCTATCAACTGAGCTACATCCCTGCCGGCCATTCCCTCCCCTACCCTGACCGACGCTGGGCCAATTGTGCGCCGCCCATGAGTCTCCCGGTCGCGGCCGGCTGCGACAGAGCCTGGATTCGAACCAGGATCTCTAGTGGCACAGTTAGCACTGCGATGCAGTGCCTTAGACTACTGCGCCACTCAGGAGACATAGATTTGTTTGTTTATTATCACATATGTGTATTCGTAAAAGTAATATAAACACATAACATTTTATATGATCAGATATTTTATTATTTTTAAACATAACATATTGAATTATTGAACAATTACACATTACACATTATTGAACAATTATATTTGATTTATTTTCTTATTAACTAGTTAACCTACACATTCTGAACAATTATAGTTTCAAGCAGTGTATTGGTAGTTAGTTAACATGCTACCTGACTGATCAACAATTATAGGTACAAGCTAATAACAAGGTATATATGCTATCTTATTGAACAAGCAACTTAACTCAAATAATGAAGTGTGCGTTAGGCATCTCTCTCCAGGTTGGGGCGGCAGGTAGCTTAGTGGTTAAGAGCGTTGTGTCAGTAACCGAAAGGTCACTGGTTCTAATCCCTGAGCCGACAATGTGAAAAATCTGTCGATGTGCCCTTGAGCAAGGCACTTAACCCTAATTGCTCCTGTAAGTCGCTCTGAGTGTCTGCTAAATGTAAAAAATGTAAATGTTGTTGTGCTGCCTTTGCACGAGCTGAACGCCTGCTGCTGACATCACTCATAATGCACTTTTGCAGCCAGGCACGTGTGTTGTGACTGAGTGTGTGACAGAGAAAATCGTTTTTGTGTCATTTAGAGAGAAAATGTGTGCATTTTAGTGTTTTAGTCACTTTTCAAAAGTTGCTAAAACTTCCAAATAAGTTTTTAAAAGTAGTTAAATGTGTTGCTAGGTGCTGTTTGAAAGAAAAGTTGCCAGGGTAGTCTGAAAAGTAGCTAAATCTAGCAACAAAATTGCTAAATTGGCAGCACTGGGCCCTACCCCATTACATGAGAACAGGGTATCTGCCGCTGCCTCCTCCAGGACACTTCTACTTTGCATAGAGTTGATCAATCTGTTGATAGTTCATTTTTTATCCTTTATTTAGATAGGCATTTAGATAGGCAAGTCAGTTAAGAACAAATTCTTATTTACAATGACGGCCTACACCGGCCAAACCCGGACGACGCTGGGCCAATTGTGCGCCGCCCTATGGGACTCCCAATCACGGTTGTGATAGCCTGGAATCTAAGGCACTGCATCTCAAGCACTGAGATGCAGTACCTTAGACCGCTGAGCCACTCAGGAGCCTGTGGAATGTTGTCCCATTCCTCTTCAGTGGCTGCGCGAAGTTGCTGTATATTGACGGGAACTGGAACAAGCTGTGGTACACGTAGATCCAGCCCTCCCAAACATGCTCAATGGGTGACATGTCTGGTGAGTATGCAGGACATGGAAGAACTGGGACATTTTCAGCTTACAGGAATTGTGTACAGATCCTTGTGACATTGGGCTGTGCATTATCATGCTGAAACATGACGTGATGTCGGCAGGACAATGGGCCTCAGGATCTTGTCATGGTACCATTGATAAAATGCAATTTTGTTCCTTCTCCGTAGCTTATGCCTGCCCATACCATAACACTGACACTAACATGGGGTACTGTGTTCAAGACATTGACATCAGCAAACCGCTCGCCCACACACCACCATACACATGGTCAGCAGTTGTGAGGCTGGTTGGGCATACTGCCAAATTCTCTAAAACAAAGTTGGAGGCGGCTTATGGTAGAGAAATTGCATTAAATTATCTGGCAACAGCTCTGGTGGACATTCCTGCAATCAGCATGCCAATTGCATGCTCCCTCAAAATTTGAGACATCTGTGGCATTGTAAGTGGTAGAAAAAGCACCCAATTGTCATACTTGAGTAAAAGTAAAGACACCTTAATAGAAAATGACTCAAGTAAAACTGAAAGTCACCCAGTAAAATACTACTTGAGTAAAAGTCTATAAGTATGTGGTTTTAAATATACTTAAGTATCAAAAGTAAATGTAATTGCTCAAATATACTTTACTATCAAAAGTTAAAGTAAACGTATAAATAATTTCAAATTCCTCATTTTAAGTAAACCAGACGACACCATGTTATTTTTTCCATTGTATTTATGGATAGCCAGGGGCACACCAACACTCAGATGTTCTCTTGATAATTACGTGAATTTGACCATTTGTCTGTCCTAAGCATTCAAAATGTAACGAGTACTTTTAGGTGTCAGGGAAAATGTATGGAGTAAAAAGTACATCATTTTCTTTTGGAATGTAGTGAAGTAAAAGTTGTCAAAAGTAGAAATAGTAAAGTAAAGTACAGATACCCAAAAAAAGACTTAAGTAAAAATACTTTAAAATACTACTTAAGTACTTTACACAACTGGGCATTGTGTTGTGTGACAAAACTTCACATTTTAGATTATTATTTTTTTAACGGGGTATCTTACAGTGAGGGAAAAAAGTATTTGATCCCCTGCTGATTTTGTACGTTTGCCCACTGACAAAGAAATGATCAGTCTATAATTTTAATGGTAGGTTTATTTGAACAGTGAGGGACAGAATAACAACAAAAATCTTATATATCCCAGCTTTACATCTGATAAACAAGCCTACTTTCTCAAAGTTATTTTCCTACCAACTGTATGGGATGAACAGGAAAATCTGTTAAGTGTGTACTATAAATGTGGTAACGGTTTGACATCTGTGATATTCTCTGAAGTTGCAGATGCAGAGGACTTGAGGCCATGTGTGTCACGATCGTCAGGGAGAGACCAAGGCGCAGCGTTGCATGCGAACATTATATATTTATTAGAATGATCACACGATCAAAACAACAACGATAACGTGACGTCTACAGTATAACACATACCAAATCAGAACAAGAAACCACAAACACAAAGTGAAAGACAGACAGTTAAATATGGCTCCCAATCAGAGACAACCAGCTGACACTCGTTGCCTCTGATTGGGAGTCACTCAGGCCAACATAGATAGACAACGACTAGAACCTAAACAAAATAAACACCCTGGCTCAACATACGAGAGTCCCCAGAGCCAGGGCGTGACAGTACCCCCCCCCCCCCAAAGGCGCGGACTCTGACCGCGCCAACCAACCACAACAGGGGAGGGACCGGGTGGGCACTCCGCCTCGGCGGCGGATCCGGCTCTGGACATGACCCAGGCACGGGTTGTGCTGGACTGATGACGCGCACCCCTGGCTTGGTGCGTGGAGGAGGAACGGGCCTTACCAGGCTGACGACGCACACCGTAGGCTTGGTGCGTGGAGCAGGGACAGGCCGGACTGGGCTGACGAAGCACACCACTGACTTGGTGCGGGGAGCAGGAACGGGCCGAGCCAGGCTGACGAAGCGCACCACTGCCTTGGTGCGGGGAGCAGGAATGGGCCGGACCGGACTGACGAAGCGCACCCCTGACTTGGTGCGGGGAGCAGGAATGGGCCGGACCGGGCTGACGACGCGCACCACTGACTTGGTGCGGGGAGCAGGAATGGGCTGGACCGGGCTGACGACGCGCACCACTGACTTGGTGCGGGGAGCAGGAATGGGCCGGACCGGGCTGACGACGCGCACCACTGACTTGGTGCGGGGAGCAGGAGTGGGCTGGACCGGGCTGACGACGCGCACCACTGACTTGGTGCGGGGAGCAGGAACGGGGCGCGCCGGGCTGACGAAACGCACCATTGACTTGGTGGGAGTGGCAGGAACAGGCCGGACCGTACTGGGAACACACACCACTGGCCCTACGTGGGGATCAGGAACAGGCCGGACCGGACTGGCAACACACGCCAGTACCTCTCGCCGTGCCTCTACAACCTCCTTCCCCCTGGTGACCAGTGACTCCCGTAACCTGGCGGCCTCCTCTGCCAACCCGCTGGACCGCTCTATCACGGCCTCCTGCTGCCCCGACGTCGTGAGCCCCCCCCTAAAAAATTTCTGGGGGTCTCTCCTCCCCGTGGGCCAGGCCTCCATCGTTCTCGCTCAACTCTCGCTCCTCTGTCTCCAACTCCCGCCATTCAGCTCCTCAATGGGCTTGACCCAGTCGAAGCTCTTCCTCAACTGGTCCCAAGTCCACCCTCTCTGCTCCTCACTAGGCTTGACCCAGTCGAGGTTGCCACGGAGATCTGCTAGCGATGGCTCCTGGACACGCTGCTTGGTCTGGTTTTGGTGGTTTCTTCTGTCACGATCGTCAGGGAGAGACCAAGGCGCAGCGTTGCATGCGAACATTATATATTTATTAGAATGACCACACGATCAAAACAACAACGATAACGTGACGTCTACAGTATAACACATACCAAATCAGAACAAGAAACCACAAACACAAAGTGAAAGACAGACAGTTAAATATGGCTCCCAATCAGAGACAACCAGCTGACACTCGTTGCCTCTGATTGGGAGTCACTCAGGCCAACATAGATAGACAATGACTAGAACCTAAACAAAATAAACACCATGGCTCAACATACGAGAGTCCCCAGAGCCAGGGCGTGACAATGTGCCACCTCAAGCCAGAGCGACAGTAAGTGTCTGGTTGTAGTTTTAGGGTAAACAATTAGTTTTAGGGTAAACAATTGAATTGTATGAAGTATTATAGCTTTACAAACCTTTCAAAGCCACTCAATAGAATACAATTACCATCATATTTTTGCATATTAGGTCATTTAGCTCCAAACGACCTTCAATGCCATACAACAATCCTTCAGTAGCCTTCAACTGCTCTTAAACACTAGTAAAACTAAATGCATGCTTTTCAATCGAACGCTGCTAGCACCCGCCCACCCGACTAGAATCACCACTCTCGACGGGTCTGACCTAGAGTATGTAGACAACTACAAATATCTAGGTGTCTGGTTAGACTGTAAACTCAACTTCCAGACTCACATAAAGAATCTCCAATCCAAAGTTAAATCTAGAATCGGCTTCCTATTTCGCAACAAAGCCTCCTTCACTCATGCTGCCAAACATGCCCTCGTAAAACTGACTATCCTACCGATCCTTGACTTCGGCGATGTCATTTACAAAATAGCCTCCAACACTCTACTCAGCAAATTGGATGTAGTCTATCACAGTGCCATCCGTTTTGTCTCCAAAGCCCCATACACTACCCACCACTGTGACCTGTGCGCTCTTGTTGGCTGGTCCTCACTACATGTTCGTCGTCAAACCCACTGGCTCCAGGCCATCTATAAATCACTGCTAGGCAAATCCCCGCCTTATCTTAGCTCATTGGTCACCATAGCAGCACCCACCCGTAGTCTGCGCTCCAGCAGGTATATCTCACTGGTAATTCCCAAAGCCAACACCTCCTTTGGCCGCCATTCCTTCCAGTTCTCTGCTGCCAATGACTGGAACGAATTGCAAAAATCTCTGAAGCTGGAGACTCTTATCTCCCTCAATAACTTTAAGCATCAGTTGTCAGAGCACCTTACCGATCACTGCACCTGTACACAGCCCATCTGAAATTAGCCCACCCAACTACCTCATCCCTATATTGTTATTTAATTTGCTATTTTGCACCCCAGTATCTCTATTTGCACATAATCTCTTGCACATCTAGCATTCCAGTGTTAATACTATTGTAATTATTCTGCACTATAGCCTATTTATTGCCTTACCTCCATAACTTGCTACATTTGCACACACTGTATATATATTTTCTGTTGTATTTCTGACTTTATGTTTTTTTTACCCCATATGTAACTCTGTATTGTTTTTATTGCACTACTTTGCTTTATCTTGGCCAGGTCGCAGTTGTAAATGAGAACCTGTTCTCAACTGGCTTACCTGGTTAAATAAAGGTGAAATAAAAAATAAAAAAATGTTTTTAAAGTCATATTACTACTTTGTGCATACTGTTAGAACTTTCCAAATAGTTGTGGTGCTGTGTATGGGTGAAGCTTGTATTTACAACAGTAGTGAAATCACCCTATTCTTCTGGGGTAAAACAATTCCAAATTGTTTGGCTGTCAGCAGATACATGGTTATCAATACTACTAATATATATGAAGGGTGGATATTTTGATCGAGGTATTTCACATGGCCTTGATCCATGTCCTGCCTGGTACTCATGGCTTGTATTGTCACATTACTTGCAGCAAAACTGTTGATTCTTTATTATTTTGCAGATCTTCAAGCAGTGGAGATGAGGATAATGGTGGAACTGGAGATGATCCGTACAGAGTTCAGGACTGCTCTGAATGAAGTTATGGAGGCCATAGAGGATAATGGTGGAACTGGAGATGATCCGTACAGAGTTCAGGACTGCTCTGAACCAAGTTATGGAGGCCATAGAGGATAATGGTGAAACTGGAGATGATCCGTACAGAGTTCAGGACTGCTCTGAACCAAGTTATGGAGGCCATAGAGGATAATGGTGGAACTGGAGATGATCCGTACAGAGTTCAGGACTGCTCTGAACCAAGTTATGGAGGCCATAGAGGATAATGGTGGAACTGGAGATGATCCGTACAGAGTTCAGGACTGCTCTGAACAAAGTTATGGAGGCCATAGAGGCCCGGCAGCCAAAGGAGTCAGAGTCCTTGGGGCAACTTGAAATGCTGCAAAACCCTGCAGAAACAAATGAGGAACTAAAGGATATCTGTGAAACACTTAAAGACTCCCACTATCGAAGGGAAATGGTAGGGGTGGCCATTTAAAATGTATCTGTTTGTATAAAATGGGAAATCTATATCAAGTATTTTGAAAGCAATTGACAAAAATAAGTTAGCTGTTTATCAAGAGCCCCTTGAATGCGTCCAGAGTTGAGAGAAAATTGCAACCTGCAATATTATTGAATCAAAATATCTTAATGTCAACGAAATGCAGTTGTCATATATGCCATATGCCTATTTAGTGTTTGGATTGATTTCCCAATTAACACTTAACTTATCTTAAGAAGAAACTATCAGCCCTCTGCCTGTTTACACAAGTTTTAGCCCATGATGTCACGCCCTGGCTCTGGGGACTCTTAAATGTTGAGCCAGGGTGTGGATTTTTCTATGTTTAGTTTTCTATGTTTTTTGTTCTAGATCGTTTAGATCTATGTTGGCCAGGGTGGTTCCCAATCAGAGGCAGCTGTAGCTCGTTGTCTCTGATTGGGGACCATACTTAGGCAGCCTGTTGGCACCAGTTAGTTTGTGGGATCTTGATCCGTAAAGGTTTGGTGTATGTAACCTCAGGACTTCACGTATCGTTTCGTTTTGTTGTTTTGTTCGTGTGTTGTGTATCAATAAAGATGTACGCTGTATCAATAAAGATGTACGCCACGAGTCATCAGTCAACGTGCGTGACAGAAGATCCCACCTATAGAGGACCAAGCAGCGTGTCCAGGAACAGACAGCCTATACTTGGGAGGAGATCCTGGACGGGAAGGGATCCTGGACTTGGGAAGAGATTCAGGCCGGAATGGATCGCCGTCCTTGGGAGGAGACTGTGGAGGCACGCTACAGAGAGGAGCAGTGGCAACACAGAGGGTACCGGCCGAGGAGGAAGCCCGATAGACAGCCCCAAGAAAAATGTTTGGGGGGGCTAAAAGGGTGGTTGGAAGAGCCTAGAGTTAGAGCAGAGCCAACTCCCCATACTCAGGCTAGGAAGCGTGAGACTGGGCAGGCTCCGTGTTATGCGGAGCCACGTACTGTGCCGCGAGTGTTCCGGCACAGTCCTGTACGTCCGGTGCTAGCACCACGCACGTGTCGTGCTAAGATGGGCATGCAGCCAGGACGGGGTGTGCCGGCTCAATGCTCGTGGCCTCCAGTACGCCTCCTCGGTCCCGTATATCCTGCGCCAGTGCCACGTGCTGTAGCGCCAGTACGAGTGCACAGCCCTGTACGTCCTGTGCTGATGCCTCACACATATTGTGTGGAAATAGGCATTCAGCCAGGACAGGTTGTGTCAGCTCTCCGCTCCAGACCTCCAGTCCGCCTCCACAGTCCGGCCCGGCCCGTTCCGGCTCCCCGCACCAAGCCAGTGGTGCGTGTTCCCAGTCCAGCCCGGCCTGTTCCTTCTCCCCGCACCAAGCCAATGGTGCGTGTTCACAGTCCGGCCCGGCCCGTTCCGGCTCCCCGCACCAAGCCAGTGGTGCGTGTTCCCAGTCCAGCCTGGCCTGTTCCTGCTCCCCGCACCAAGCCAGTGGTGCGTGTTCCCAGCCCGGTCCGGCCTGTTCCTGTCCCTCGCACCAAGCCAGTGGTGCACGTCGTCAGCCCGGTCCGGCCCGTTCCTGCTCCCCGCACCAAGCCTGTGGTGCGCATCGTCAGCCCGGTCCGGCCCGTTCCTGCTCCCCGCACCAAACCAGTGGTGCGCGTCGTCAGCCCGGTCCGGCACGTTCCTGCTCCCCGCGCCAAGCCAGTGGTGCGTGTGTCCAGTCCGGCACGGCGCGTGCCTGTTCCACCGGTGCCTGGTCCGGCACCGGTCAGCTGCTCCACTCCGGAGTCAGATCAATCCGCTCCACCGGGGACCGGTCCAACTCCAGTCAGCGGATCTACTCCGGAGCCAGAGCAATCCGCTCCACCGGTGTCCAGTCCAGCTCCGGCCAGCGGCTCCAGTCCGGAGCCGGTAAGGTTTGGTCCACCGTCGTCGGGTCCAGCTCCAGTCAGCGGGACCAGACCAGGGGCGCAACGGGGAGGTGGAGAAAAGGTGGTGGTCACGCCCGGAGCCGGATCCGCCTCCGAGGCGGAATGCCCACCCGGCCCCTACCCTCTTGTGTTTGTGTGGCGGAGGAGAACTTGGTGAAAGTGTTGTCGTCAGATGAGACCAAAATCGAGCTATTTGGCATCAACTCAACTCACCGTGTTTGGAGGAGGAGGAATGCTGCCTATGACCCCAAGAACACGATCCCCACCGTCAAACATGGAGGTGGAAACATTATGCTTTGGGGGTGTTTTTCTGCTAAGGGGACAGGACAACTTCACCGCATCAAAGGGACGATGGACGGGGCCATGTACTGTAAAATCTTGGGTGAGAACCTCCTTCCCTCAGCCAGGGCATTGAAAATGGGTCGTGGATGGGTATTCCAGCATGACAATGACCCAAAACACACGGCCAAGGCAACAAAGGAGTGGCTCAAGAAGAAGCACATTAAGGTCCTGGATTGGCCTAGCCAGTCTCCAGACCTTAATCCCATAGAAAATCTGTGGAGGGAGCTGAAGGTTCGAGTTGCCAAACGTCAGGCTCGAAACCTTAATGACTTGTAGAAGATCTGCAAAGAGGAGTGGAACAAAATCCCTCCTGAGATGTGTGCAAACCTGGTGGCCAACTACAAGAAACGTCTGACCTCTGTGATTGCCAACAAGGGTTTTGCCACCAAGTACTAAGTCATGTTTTGCAGAGGGGTCAAATACTTTCCCTCATTAAAATGCAAATCAATTCATAACATTTTTGACATGCGTTTTTCTGGATTTTTGTTGTTGTTATTCTGTCTCTCACTGTTCAAATAAACCTACCATTAAAATTATAGACTTATCATGTCTTTGTCAGTGGGCAAACGTACAAAATCAGCAGGGGATCAAATACTTTTTTCCCTCACTGTATGTCAGCGGACACCACAGCTACGTAGAAGGAACGTTTCACAATAACGTTATCATGACTTATGTAGGGACTAAAATAACTTTGGTCACGTCCTGGAACGTAATTTTGTTAGCTGGGAAAACTCACTCTAGGAACGTATTCCAGTTTCTGCCTGCCAGCTGGAATGGAAACCTTTGCCAGTGGGTGTGCGTGTGGAAACTACCTGCTCCTCCCCTCTGAAGCATAGGTTACTGTATCCTACTGACAACGTTACAAGCATGATTCAGACATTAGGGAGATATGTTTAATTTGAGAAGAATGGATGAACTTTTTCAATGCTAGTTAAGGATACTATAGTCACCACGTTTCACATTGGATTTATTAACAACAAATAGTTACGACCTGTTTTTAATTCTAGTGCTGCACTGCACAAACAAGGTTGTTAGCTAGCTAGCTAACATCTGCTCTGTTCCAACGTTAAACCAACTCTGAAGTTCAAAGACATTCAAAGTACCTCCATAGAAGCCGCTCCTCCGTAGGTATAATTCTGTGGGCCTAATTCAGATAATGCAGGTCATAACACGATGCCCAGCTCTTCAATGCAAGCTTCCTCTATCCTCTAGCGAGCTCTCCACACCCGCAAAATGTCGCACCTTACACTGTGATTGGCAGCACAGTGTGCTCTGAATGATTTTCATATACAGATACTCTATGGTGTGCTAGTGTATTTATTCTCCCACTTGGATGTCACTTCCACAAGCTTTAAATTGAGGGCAAGGTTGTCAGGATGGGTAATGTACAGTACACATTAATTACAAGTACTCCTAAAGATACACTTCATTTTAACTAGCTAAATCCTGTGTAACAACTAGTAATTACATTGTACTTGGCTAACATTACATGTACTATGCTTTGAAATAGTGTCTTATTCTTCATCTGGGATTTGGATTTGTAAAATGTATTATAAAATGTATTTAATATATGTCTGATCAGGCTCAGGTAGCATCAGGTTTGTATTTTCATGCTGATCAAAGCTCTAATCAAATCCAGACATTTATAAGCATTATAATGCTTTTGAATGACACTTCCGGTTTTGGCGGAAAATACCGGGTTACCCGGGAGAAGAGTGATTTATTCTCGGGATGGAACATTTGTAAAACACCGGGGAAATATTAAACCCTGATGCGCATACCAGTTGATTCACAAGACACCAACTAAGTAACTTACATATACGGTATCTTCATTAGGCCTAATGGCATTTCATGTCCATGATAGGAAGTTTGTTGTAGTGACTCAGTAAGGCTAATTGTAAAAGTAACCCTCTAAAGTGCCATGTTTGTACAGTTTATTATGTGGAGGAAACATTTAGGCAGCCAGGACCATACACCAGGACCGCTCTGTAGGCCGCACTGTAGGCCTAGCTCTTACTGCAGTCCAGTGCCATGGACATCTTTGAAGTTTGGCCTCTAGTAATTTAGGAGGGCAACTTTATGAAGGCCTCCTCACCCTGGTCTTATCGTACAAGGCTCTACAGACATGTAAAATAAAAACAGACTATTTGTATTGTTCATATTATTTGCGTTGATGATGTATTGAAGTCAAGTGGTTCAACATTCAAATGTAGTTGGATGGACCACACAGGACTGCTTGGAAAACGCGACGGTCGGTGGAACACTTGCGCCACCAAGTGGACAATTGCTTCAGTTCCCTTGTGGCATCAACGCTACTAGAGATATGTGATATAAGATCAAATGTTATGTCAATATTATTATCTCTAAATTGATTCCCCCACCCATATTTCATATATTATTATTCCGATTTAGCTGTTAATCTGGATTTAATTTATAAACGCTTTCTGTCATTTCCGATTGGAGGTCAGATGACCACGTGACTTCCGATCCTACCAATTTGTTACTTTGTAACAGTCAAAAGTGGTTATTCCCAACGTTGATCAACTTACAATCTATGCCGAGATTTTCTTTAAATCATTATCTTTGATATTTGGCGAACAGTTTACAGAGCTACGTTTTGTGTAAACGTCATCGAATATGACGTGCCCGAGAACGGCACCTTCCTCCCGAAAGCATTGCGGTATCGCTTCTCGGCCTTTTGGCTAAGATCAAGATCAAGTTGCAATACCAAGGAGATCCTGAAGGTGGAGCGATGTCGTCATCGTCCACGTCACAGTCGGCAGCCGCCGGACTGAAGAACACGCTGCGTTTTCAATGGACTGGAAAAGAAAAGTTGATGGAAAGAGTTAATTTTGGAAAGGACGTTCTTTTTGGACCTCTACGCCTGACAGCAGACGATGTGCACTGTCTGCAACAAAACACACCGGAGAAGTTTTATGATGTGTCGTTCTACACCATCACCAGGCTGGAGGAGGTGAGAGGGCTCTTCCGAGCGAACTCGACAGCACCCGCCCTCAGTAGCTTTCAAGTTGAGTCCCTGTGCAGGCACAATCTGAGGGTGCTAACGGTGCACATGTTCAACCCCTGGGTCACTGAAGAAACGCTAGTGTGCTACCTCAGCCGGTATGTGACCATCTTGCCAGGAGTGAGAGACATTAAGGACGCCCTAGGCATCTGGACAGGGAAGAGGCAGTTTTGCGTGCTGCTAAAGGAAGACGAGAGCGGCCATGATGGCTACCTCCATCCTCCCGCGTCTTTTTCTATCGGTGCAGACAGGGGTTACCTCATGTATGCTGGGCAGCCTCGTTTTTGCAGGAAGTGCAGCACGTACGGGCACCTCGCTGATGCCTGCACCCAGACAAGGTGCAGAAACTGTGGGACCCTCGGCCATGTAATCAGGGATTGCACCGTGCCTAAGCGCTGCAGTCTGTGCAGCTCAGAGGAGCACCTGTTCCGTCACTGCCCAAAGGCAGCCCCCTCCTACGCCAGAGCGGTGAGCGGGAAAAGAGCAGATGAGGGAAAAGTTATAGAGCTACGCGCTATTGAGGAGGTCGTGGAGGAGCTAGTGATGGAGAGAGAACGGCGAGAGTCTGAGGAGAGCGGGAGTGAGGCGCCATCATCACCTCATGAGGAGAGCGGAGCGGGGGACAGGAGCTGGAGCAAGCAAATGGAGGAGGCTACAGGAGAGCTCACCGCGCCCTCTGCTCCGGAGAGCTGGACCACGGTGGGAGAGAGGAGGAAGTGCTCTATCAAGAGGAAGCAGATGAGCCCTGTTTCCCCACTCATCCGCATGGAGGCGACGGAGGAGTCCGCCCTGGGGGGGAATCGTTTCAGTTGTTTTGCAAGCGGGGAGTCTGAGGAGAAAAGCGCGGGAAACCCGGGCAGCGCAGAGGAGACTCTGCTTTCCCTGTCAGGCGGGAGCTCTACCGACAGCAGCGGTCTGGCACCCAGCGGTGTTCCAGCACCCACACTGACTGAGGAGGAAAGGGTTTTCCCGACCCCTATCTTTGTGGACAGTCCTCCCCCTGGGGACCACCGTTTCCCAGACAGGCCTCCTAACGAGGAACTGTACTTAAAGTGAGTCTGGAAATTAATGTCATATTTAGATAGTTGTCTGCTTTCCTCCTTTCCCCATGTCGTCCCTTTTTAACATAGTAGCATAAACGCTAGAGGGCTTAGGAACCCCGTTAAAAGGGCGACTGTTTTTTCCCATTTGTCTTCCATTTGCTTCTCTGTGTGTTTTTTACAAGAAGTACATTTAAAAGATCAAAATGATGTGGAGAGATTTACGAGGGAATGGTTCAGGGAGAGTCAAGGTGGAGTGTCGGCGGGGTGCATTCTACAGGGGTATGTATAACTGTATTCTGTCGTTTAAATTGAAATGTAGGCTAAGCCTTTGTAAATATTCGATATACACTGAGGTTTATTCAGAGTTCCCTTTGGTATATGTGTATGTTTTTATTTCTATAATTGTTTTTATTCCTTTGAAAGATCAGCTTTGGGAGATTGTTAGAGGCAATTGTTTACATGCTTCTCTTGAATGTAGGCCTTTTAGCTGGTCAGGTTCCTCAGAACAGCACTTTTTTTTAGGAGTTTTGCTATTTTTATACGGTTAAGGTACTGTTTTTGTAAATCCATGTTATGTACAACGTTATGCACTGAATTTGTACTTGTATTTGAATGTGAAATGAAAATAAAAATTATTTTTCCACAAAAAAAAAAAAAAAAAAAAATCTATCCCCCCCTATCTGGGGACCATATATTAAATTGATTTTTGGAACAGGGAGATGGAATAGGGGCTTGCTCCGTCCACTCCACGCATCGACCTGGTATTGCAGCACCTCCAGGAACGGTGCACCCCCTGTCATTGTAAAGATAAAGCAGGCAAAGACAACAGAATTGCTTTGTTATATTCCATTAGGATGACGATGTATTTTATATTTTCACGTTTGACCATCTTCATCTCAATCTCAATGATGGCTAGAAAGTGATGGTGAAGTCAGTCACTGTTATATTGACTATGATAGCTGATGTGAATGGTGCGTTAATCATCTAATCAAATCAATGTTTATTCGTCACATGCACAGGATACAGGGTGTAAATGGTACAGTGATAATGCTTTAAAGATAATGCTTTAAAAAAATCTTGGCACAGATTGGGAGTTGATCAACGTTGGGAATAACCACTTTTGACTGTTACAAAGTAACAAATTGGTAGGATCGGAAGTCACGTGGTCATCTGACCTCCAATCGGATATGACAGAAAGCGTTTATAAATTAAATCCAGATTAACAGCTAAATCGGAATAATAATATATGAAATACGGGTGGGGGAATCAATTTGGAGATAATAATATTGACATAACATTTGATCTTATATCAAATATCTCTGGTAGCGTTGATGCCACAAGGGAACTGAGCAATTGTCCACTTGGTGGCGCAAGTGTTCCACTGACCGTCGCATTTGAATGTTGAACCACTTGACTTCAATACATCATCAACGCAAATAATATGAACAATAAAAATAGCCTGTTTTTATTTTACATATCTGTAGAGCCTTGTACGATAAGACCACGTTGAAGAGGCCTTCATAAAGTTGCCGTCCTAAATTACTAGAGGCCAAACTTCAAAGATGTCCATGGCACTGGACTGCAGTAAGAGCTAGGCCTACAGTGCGGCCTACGGAGCGGTCCTGGTGTATGGTCCTGGCTGCCTAAATGTTTCCTCCACATAATAAACTGTACAAACATGGCACTTTAGAGGGTTACTTTTACAATTAGCCTTACTGAGTCACTACAACAAACTTCCTATCATGGACATGAAATGCCATTAGGCCTAATGAAGATACCGTATATGTAAGTTACTTAGTTTGTGTCTTGTGAATCAACTGGTATGCGCATCAGGGTTTAATATTTCCTCGGTATTATACAAATGTTCCATCCCGAGAATAAATCACTCTTCTCCCGGGTAACCCTGTATTTTCCGCCAAAACCGGAAGTGTCATTCAAAAGCATTATAACGCTTATAAATGTATGGATTTGATTAGAGCTTTGATCAGCATGAAAACACAAACCTGATGCTTCCTGAGCCTGATCAGACATATATTAAATACATTTTATAATACATTTTACAAATCCAAATCCCAGATGAAGAATAAGACACTATTTCAAAGCATAGAACATGTAATGTTAGCCAAGTACAAGGCAATTACTAGTTGTTACAAAGGATTTAGCTAGTTAAAATGAAGTGTATTTTTAGGAGTACTTGTAATTAATGTGTACAGTACATTACCCATCCTGACAACCTGGCCCTCAATTTAAAGCTTGTGGAAGTGACATCCAAGTGGGAGAATAAATACACTAGCACACCACAGAGTATCTGTATAAGAAAATCATTCAGAGCACACTGTGCTGCCAATCACAGTGTAAGGTGCGACATTTTGCGGGTGTGGAGAGCTCGTTAGAGGATGCTTGCCTTGAAGCGCTGGGCATCGTGTTATGACCTGCATTATCTGAATTAGGCCCACAGAATTATACCTACGGAGGAGCGGCTTCTATGGAGGAACTTTGAATGTCTGAACTTCAGAGTTGGTTTAACGTTGGACCAGAGCAGATGTTAGCTAGCTAGCTAACAACCTTGTTTGTGCAGTGCAGCACTAGAATTAAAAACAGGTCCTACCTTTATGTCGTTAATAAATCCAATGTGAAACGTGGTGACTATAGTATCCTTAACTACCATTGAAAAAGTTCATCCATTCTTCTCAAATTAAACATATCTCCCTAATTTCTGAATCATGCTTGTAACGTTGTCAGTAGGATACAGTAACCTATGCTTCAGAGGGGAGGAGCAGGTAGTTTCCACACGCACACCCACTGGCAAAGGTTTCCATTCCAGCTGACAGGCAGAAACTGGAATACGTTTCTAGAGTGAGCTTTGTTGCGATTTTGTGGCACTGGAGAAAAATACCCGGAAAGTAAAATAAGGTTATTACCTGGATTACATGCTTTTAAAATAACTGCTGTTCCTGAAAAGTATAGAACACTTTAGTTTCCGGTTCTTTTTAATGTTATTTTTCAGTTCTGTTCCCTGAACCGGTTCCAACCCTAGAGAAATTATTTGGATGTAGGTCATGCTTAGCCTAATAAACTATAAAGGGAAATAAATTGCTACAGTTTACACTTTTTTAGTAATTTAATGAAATGTTGTAATCTGATCTCGGAATGCACGGACCGTTAGTAGTGGGGGAACAGGAAGTTCCGGGCAGGCGGGCACCATTCTTCACAATAAAGAAAGCGTCTGAATTGTGCAGTCAAGAAGATAACATTTGTGTCCGTTTCTATTTATTACTAGAGGTATGTAATAGCACGTTTAAACTTTCTAATGTCGAAAGAACATACCATGCTAGGTAACACATCCGTTAAGGTATTATCACGTTTGGTAAAGGTTTGATGTGTTATTTTTGTGTCAAACCAAGTGAAGAATGTGATAAAAACTATTTTACAAGTCACATAGCTAGAGACTTTGGGTTTGTCTGAGTGAATGTACATAATTTTCTCATGGCAATTTCATAAATAATCAATTTAGAGATTTCTGTGTTCGTTTAGCATATTATTGGTTTTGTGTAAAATTCCCAAGCTGGTAAAATGGCGGCTACTCTCGGTCAGCGTCAACGGACTTCAGTGAGGACAGTGCGGGTGCATCAGATAGAGACAATTTCACGGTCGGACTACTGTTTTGAAGCAGAATGTAATGATTATCAGTTTTCTACATGTGTACTGATAGACACATTCTGTTGTTTCTGTCTTTATCAATAAATGTTGCTATGGTGTGAACAGGAAATACAATTGGTTTTTGATTGAAGTAATACAGTGAAGACAAGGTTTAAGGAAATTAGCACATAGTGCTGTCTAAAACAAACTGTAACCTTGTACTAAATGGATTTTGAGTCATTTATGCATTCATCTACTATAGGTTAGGTATTGATGGGTTTTATTTTTTAATTGGATTTGTATGTGATGAATAGCTTGGAAGGAATGCATTAATGAGGAGCACTGTACTGATATGGATTGTTTCACATAACAGGCTGATAAGAACACTCTCTCTTTGATGTCTGTGAAACTGTCCTTGAACCTGGCTACAGTGGATTTTGTGTATTTTCGGTGCTGACTCCGCAGGTTATTATCATAGCAACTATGCCTGGTAACAAATTGAACGGATTGGCTGAAATGGAGTCTGGACCACACTCAGTCCTTTGCTCTGGTTGGCCAACAGAAGAAGTGGAGGATTTCTGTCAGAGTATTTTAAGAAGAACTTAGAACAATGGATTAGTTAACTGAGTGCCCTGCGTGGTATTTCAGTGGACCCGTATATACGAACCTTCATACTTATCATACATACATTTTGCATATAATAAATTAAGATTGGATTGAAGATCTCTTGATTCTTATTCCAATACCAGATTGGAATTACGCAATTTCTAACAGTATTAGCTCAAAAGTATTGTGGAGCTCCTGCACTTTAATATAAACAGTACCGGCACCCAAAATGAGTATTAGCACCTATTTCAGTCCAATTCAAGCACTGAATTAGATAATTGAACAAGAAAAAAGTGAAAATATTTTTAGAGTATAAAGAAAGTGCCAGAACTGTCAAGACAATAACTTTTTGTATCTGTTTCTCTTTATTACTACTGGCCGATTCAGGTAAGTCTGAGGCCGGTAACATCAACAGTGAGGACAAAACCCAGCCTGCCTCTCTCCTTCCACACTGAGTCCAAACCTACAGTCACTGGGTCCTGATTGTGACAGTGGAGCCCAGTTTGCTAAGCAGGATCCAGAGATGGCATCAGTGAAGCTGGAAGACTGCAGTCAAACACTGGAGCTGAATGTCAACATTAAAGATGAAGAAGAGGAGGAGAAGATTGGGAAATCTGTTTCTCATGGTAAGAGCAGGTTCTATCTAATTAAGTTTGTTGGACATGATTTGGAAAGGCACACACCTGTCTATATACAGTGCATTCAGAAAGTATTCAGACCCCTTGACTTTTTCGACATTTTGTTACGTTACAGCCTTGTTGTAGAATTGATTAAATAGTTTTTTTCCCTCATCAATCTATTCACAATACCCCTTAATGACAAAGCAAAACCACTATATGCCTTAAATGCTTATGGATTGAGAACCAGTTGAAGGGTTAAAACAGAGCAGAGACATTTCTTTAGTGCAAACTCTATGCTTTTGATAACTCCCTGCAGCTGGTCTGGGTATGTCAATGACATGTGATGCAGATACAACGCCTCGTGATGGCTGTGTGGAGATTGGAGTAACAATGGAACTAGTGTTATCATTTGTTTGTGCTTATGACCTGACACATAGCCACATGCACATAATCTCAAGGGTCCTGATTTCTCAAAGTGGGGCTTCTGTCTCTTATTAGTGGCGTGACTCTAAAGATGATATACATACGTACGTTAAAGAACAACCACACTCTGTATTGACTATATTCACTATCCAGGCATCTGGAGGACAAAGTATCAATCACACTCTGTATTGACTATATTCACTATCCAGGCATCTGGAGAACAAAGTATCAATCACACTCTGTATTGACTATATTCACTATCCAGGCATCTGGAGAACAAAGTATCAATCACACTCTGTATTGACTATATTCACTATCCAGGCATCTGGAGAACAAAGTATCAATCACACTCTGTATTGACTATATTCACTATCCAGGCATCTGGAGGACAAAGTATCAATCATGTCATTCTGTTTTACCCTTATCATTTCATAACACATTATAAAACATATCAATTAATCCTTAAACATGGTTTAAACATGTCATCCATAACCCATTCTCAACCACATACATCTAAGCATTTATCATTTACCATCCTCCCTGGCCCTTGAGATGGTGTGCATGTGGCCATGTGTCAGGTCATAAGGTCATAAGCACAAACAAATGATAACACTAGTTCCATTGTTACTCCAATCTCCACACAGCCATCACGAGGAGTTGTATCTCCATCACGTGTCATTGACATACCCAGACCAGCTGCAGGGAGTTTATGAAAAACACATAAATGTCTCTGCTCTGTATTAACCCTTCAACTGGTTCTCAATCCATAAACATTTTAAGGCATATAGGTGTTTAATTCTACAACATATGTACTTGAAAATCGTCTATAGTATTCAGACCCCTTGACTTTTTCGAAATTTGTTTTTTTTTTTTTTTTTTTTTTTTTTTTTTTCACCTTTATTTAACCAGGTAAACCAGTTGAGAACAATTTTGTTACGTTACAGCCTTATTGTAAAATGTATTAAATTGTTTTTTCCCTCATCAATCTACACACAATACCCCATGATGACAAAGCAAAAAACAACAACAACTGAACAATCACATTTACATAAGTATTCAGACCCTTTACTCAGTACTTTGTTTAAGCACCGTTGGCAGTGATTGCAGCCAAAGTCTTAATGTGTATGACGCTACAAGCTTGGCACACCTGTATTTGGGGAGTTTCTCCCATTCCTCTCTGCAGATCCTCTCAAGCTCTGTCAGGTTGGATTGGGTGCGTCGCTGCACAGCTATTTTCAGGTCTCCAGAGATGTTCGATTGGGTTTAAGTCCCGGCTCTGGCTGGGCCACTCAAGGACATTCAGAGACTTGTCCCGAAGCCACTCCTGCGTTGTCTTGGCTGTGTGCTTAGGGTCGTTGTCCTGTTGGAAGGTGAACCTTCGCCCCGGTCTTGAGGTCCTGAGCGTACTGGAGGAGGTTTTCATCAAGGATCTCTCTGTACTTTGCTCCAATCATCTTTCCCTCTATCCTGACTAGGCTCCCAGTCCCTGCCGCTGAACAACATCCCCGCAGCATGATGCTTACACCACCATGCTTCACCATAAGGATGGTGCCAGGTTTCCTCCAGACGTGATGCTTGTCATTCAGGCCAAGAAGTTCAATCTTGGTTTCATCAGACCAGAGAATCTTGTTTCTCATGGTCTGAGTCCTTTAGGTGCCTTTTGGCAAACTCCAAGTGGGCTGTCATGTGCCTTTTGCTGAGGAGTAGCTTCCGTCTGGCCGCTCTACCATAAAGGCCTGATTGGTGGAGTGCTGAAGAGATGGTTTTCCTTCTGGAAGGTTCTCACATTTCCATAGAGGAACTCTGGAGCTCTGTCAGAGTGACCATCATGTCCTTGGTCACCTATATAGACAGTTGTGTGACTTTCCAAATCATCTCCAATCAATTGAATTTACCACAGTTGGACTCCAATTAAGTTTTAGAAACATCTCAAGGATGATCAATGGAAACAGGATCCACCTGAGCTCAATTTCGAGTCTCATAGCAAATGTTGTGAATACTTATGTAAACAAGGTATTTCTGCTGTTTTTATTTTTAATACATTTGCAAAAATGTCTAAGAACCTGTTTTCACTTTGTCATTATGAGGTATTGTGTGTAGATTGATGAGGATTTTTTTTATTTAATCCATTTCAGAATAAGGCTGTAACGTAACAAATTGTGGAAAAAGTCAAGGGTTCTGAGTACTTTCCTAATGCACTGTACATATCCAAAAGTGGACCTAGAAGTTTGTCCTTAAATATCTATTGGGAGCCCATCTGGACCTTCCGCTTTACCTCCCTTCATATTGAAAATAGCATCAGATATTTAAACACCATCCAATTCCTTTTCCAGATCCAATTTAGTGTCTTCTGAAGTAGAGGGAAAATCAAGACCTGACTAGTTCAGTTCTCAGGAGATTCAGAGTTGTAAAGTGTGTTGTAGTAGGAAGCAAATGTTTGGTTTATTTCTACAGGATCCATTGATAATTGTCCTTGTAAATTATGAATTGCATTAAAGGCTGAATTTTACTTCTTAATGCGCCAGGCCAGCAATTTACTAGGTTTTTAACCTTGATCATAGGACTGTTTCAGCCTAGTTAAGCTGTTTGCAGCCTTAGAGGTGGGAAGTTCATCATACTGAGCTTTTAAGACCAAATCATTCCTTGTTTAGTTCTACTGAGTTATCCAATAAAGCTTCCCACTCCAATTCTCTGATTTTGCTGTCCATCGCTCTCATTTTCTGATTTATTAGATTTGAAACTGGTCAAACGTATAATTTGCCCCCAAATATGTGCTTTGAAAGCCTCCCATCTGGTACTCGCTGACGTTTGGTCAGTGTTCAATGTCAAATAAACATCTATACGCACTCCAACGTAATGTAAGAAGTCTGGGTCCTGTAACCATCTGGGATGCAAACGCCATCTAGAGGATCCTTTTACTAGTTTTGTATCCCTATAGAATAATGACACAAGGGAATGGGCATTCAAAACAATAGTATCATATCCACTTCCTGCTACATTGGGAAGCAATAAGCAAGAAACTACATGAGAATATGATTTAAATGTTGACGAGTAGCATGAATACTCCCTTTTACTCGGGTTCTGAGTCCTCCAAGGTTCACATAGATTTAAATCCTTAATGAAATGCTGTAATTTCTTTCTACTCTGCGAGTGGGAAGTGTCTAAACCAGAGGAGCAATCAAGATGAGGATCAAGAGTGCAATTAAAGTCCCCTGCCATTAGGACCATACCAGGAATGGAGGCTATCAATAGAAATACATTCTCAAAGAATTTGGGATTATCATCATTAGGACCATCAACATTAACCAGATTAATATGCTAATTCAAAAGAGTTCCCTGTATCTAAATGTATCTACCAGCTGTATCAGTTATAATAGTATCCACTTGAAACGGAACAGATTAGTGAATTAAAACCATAATACCATGAGAATGAGAGGAGAAACAGGATGCCACTACTTGCCCTTGTCATCTCCTGCATACTTTAAGTAACTCATCCTTCAACAAGTGAGTTTCTTGTAGGAACACAATAGATGAAGTTGTTTAAGCCTAGTAATAACCTGTTTAAGCTTGGATAGTTTACAAACTCCACAGACATTCCACATAGTAAATGTAAGTTTTGCATTTGAAGTTATTTAACCAAAGATGTAAACATGGAATAAGCTATACCATAAAGGCATATCTAAAATCTGTTTAGTAACCACAAGGACCGCAGGAATATTTTGTAGTGAGGAAAATATGTAAAGATCTGTTGGAAGAAACAGACATAAATCTATCCTAACAACACACGGTATTTTGCTAGAAGCCTATATAGTAGCCTAAATATCACAACAAAAGGCCTCTCTAGCAAGATGATATGTGAAATATCACGTAGTATTTGTTTGAAAAGTAGCAAAGAATAGCTCCACCTAAAACAGTAACGCTAGTTAGTGAAGCCTGAGACTAACGTTAACGTTACAGTATGGACCGTCCAAAATAGTGGTAGATGATCCACAACACAGGGTCTGTTGCTAGTAGCTACCAAGTAACAATATGGCCCATACGTATAGCGTTAATGTAGTATACCATGATACGTTTATAAACCAGAAAAAGTATCAAAGATCAGAAATGAACAGCCTATGTGAGAAAAATATCATTGAATATGAGCTACGTTACCCAAAGGCCCTTTGCATGTGATGTTAGGCTTGCACCTGAGTGTCAAACATTTTAGTCCAAGGATATGATCGAAAGGCCTCCATCATTCTTAAATGGAAAAAGTGTGGAACCACCAATCATTTTTCTAGAGCTGGCAGCCCAGACAAACTAAGCAATCGGGGGAAAAGGGCCTTGGTCAGGGAGGTCATCAAGAAGCCAGTGGTCACTCTGACAGAGCTCCAGAGTTCTGTGGCGATAGGAGAATCTTCCAGAAGGACAACCATCTCTGCAGCACTCCACCAATCAGGCCTTTATGGTAGAGTGGCTAGGAAGCCACTCCTCATGAAAAGGCACATGACTGCCCGCTGGGAGTTTGCCAAAAGACACCTAAAGGACTCTCAGACCATGAGAAACAAGATTCTCTGGTGTGATGAAGCCAAGATTGAACTCTTTGGCCTGAATGCCAAGCGTCACGTCTGGAGGAATCCAGGCACCATCCCAACGGTGAAGCATGGTGGTGGCAGCATCATGCTGTGGGGATGTTTTTCAGTGGCAGGGACTGGGAGACTAGTCAGGATCGAGGGAAAGATGAACGGAGCAAAGTACAGAGAGAACTGAAAATAGCTGTGCGGCGACACTACCCATTTTACCTGACAAGCTTGAGAGGATCTGCAGAGAAACTCCCCAGATACAGGTATGCCAAGCTTGTAGCGTTATACCCAAGAAGACTTGAGGCTGGAATCACTGCCAAAGGAGCTTCAACAAAGTACTGAGTAAAGTCTGAATACAGTTATTTTTTTAAAATTATTATTATTTTTGCAAAAATGGTGTCATAAAACGTAGCGGTCAATCAGGGAAATGGTTCAAATCATTTTTCCTTTTTATTCATTTTAGAAACACTTAAAATAATGGCTGTGTTTCGTGTAGGCTTACCCTGGCGTGACTTTTAGCAATATTCGGCTCTATTTCCTCTCAGATTATAAAACTCTAATTATTATCAAAGTAGACATCATGCAAAACATCATGCACGTCATCTCTAGCTGTAACCTTTGATAACAGGTATTGTGTCAATTGAAAACTACTTAACTGTGGTGTCAAGTGCAGTGATGAACGCCGAGAAGGAGCTGAGTGTAGAGGGAAGCAGTGTGGTGAGGGAGGTTATCGTCTAGTGTAAAAAGAGGGATACGTCCTCCAGTAGCTCAGAGATGGAACCTGGTGAGAGTGAGGATGAATTACCTGCGGTGAGGAACTCAGAGTTCGGGCCTCGTTCCAAGGATGATAAGGATGATTCTGGCCCAGTGGGAGTGAGATTTGTAGAGAGAATGGATACATATGTGGTGTCAGATTAGGTGGAGAAGAGGTTGGGGACTGTTGAGTTGGTGAAGGTAACTGAGTGGACTCGTGATGATTTATTGTTTCTCCTCTGTCCAGAGGAAGCGGGCGCTGCGAATTACGTGATTAGAGACAGGAATTGTGACTTGAATTGCTCTCCGGAACAGGGTGGCATTGAAAGGAGTGATAACGGGGTTAGGTTTAAGTGTTGAGGATGTGCAGTTGAAATGGAAGATTCCAGGTGTCTGTGACGCCCTCCGTTTTGGTGAGGTGTAGATCTGGTGTAGAGCGTGGGGAAACAGAGAATACATTATTTGTCATGCTGGATTTTGATGCATAGTCTCTGCCAGATAAGATCAAGGTAGGAAGTGTCAGTTATCCCGTGAGCGATTTTGTTCCGTAAATATTACAGTGTTTTAGGGGTGAAGTTTATGGGCCTGTTGCAGCAGTGTGTAGGCATGAGATGCCTAGATGTGACAAGTGTGCAGGAGGGCATGAGATGAAGAAATTGTGGTATCGGTGGAGAAAGTTCTGTGTGTTAGTTGTGGGGGTGCTAACGGGCTGGAGATCTGAGATGTCAGGTGAGAGAAAGGCAGATTGTGGTCCTCTATAGCTCAACTGTAGCTCAATTGGTAGAGCATGGCACTTGTAACGGGTAGTGGGTTCGATCCCCGTGACCACCCATACTTAAAAATTTATGCGCACATGACTGTAAGTCGCTTTGGATAAAAGCGTCTTCTAAATGGCATATTATTATTATTAGATTGAGGTTGCCAGGGTTACAGTAGTACAGAAAGTGTTGTAGCAGAAGCAGTGAAGAGAGTGGTAGAGGAAGATGGGTACATGGTGAGGATTCCTGTGAGTAGGCAGAGACCAAGAGAGAGTGATGGGAAGAATATGTGCTTCAGTAAGGTGGGCTTTTTAGCATTTATAGCAATGGTTTTCAATTGTACTGCGGAAATGGCTCAAAAAGTCCCAGAAAATAGAGGCTGTGTTGGCAGTGTCAGAGAAGTACTTGGGATTGCGAGGATTTACTGCAGAACAGCTGCAGGGGGTGTTGAGTGGTAGTGGTCTGGCGTAGGACTAGATGGTGTTAAATAGTGGAATGGGGTGGTGGGTTTTTGTCGTGGAAAATCGCCACGAAGGGACTCAAAGTCAAATGAGTCCCTTGTTGGAGAGGTTCCAACAAACATAAAAGCACCATAGTACACGTCGGTTGGGAGCTCTGCCGGGGCAGTCCCGTTAGTTGTCCTATATACTGCTTACACAGACAAGTTATATTTGCATGATTTTAGCTTTATTAATAATTAATTAATCGTTAACATTTGGTTCCTGCATGTGACCGACCAATACCTCACAAGGCTTCTTCTCTCCAAGCTGAGACCTTGAAACTGAGATATCCCTTTTGGATGCCAGAACAATGTTCTGGGCGTACTGCCAATTGGTCTGAGGAGGTCAGTCATCTGCACGAACCAAGAACATTTACCCTCACATTTTTTAGAGCAGGCTAATACTGCAATTTTGTATTAATTACCGTATCAATTAATTTAATGTATATAGGCTCTGAATGGCCTCACACACCAGTACAGTAGGTGGCGGTGTATGCACCTAAAAGTTGAATGCGCTCCGCCAACCAAATCCCGAAGAAGAAGGATGGAGAATGTGAAAAAGGAGTAGCGTTCATCTTTATTATTGATGTTTGATGAAGAGTATCTACCACCCTATGTAAAGCTGGGATATATAATATACCCCATAAGAGAGTTTGTGTAAAACCTGATGCAATGCAAGAAATGTAAAAAGTTTGGCCACATGTCAAGTGTTTGCAGACGGAAGGAATATGTTATTGAAGAGCATGTGAATGTAAAATGTTGTAACTGTGGTGGGGGTCATATTCCTGAATTCCCAGAGTGCCCTGTTAGGGTGAAAGAGGTTGAGGTGTCAAGGATCAGGGCTGTACAGCAAATCTCCTATGTGGAGGCGGTGAAGAGAGTTATAGTAGCAAGAGGCCACAGTTCTGAAGAAGATATGGCGGTGGATGCACTGCAACCAGTTGCAAATGTTATACGTCAATCAAGTGATCTGGATACACTTATTTTGAAGGTGGATTTTTTAGTATTTATAGCCACAGTTATTAATTTTACTGCACAATAAGTCCAAGAAGCTGGACATCATTATATATGTAGCTGAGAAGTTTTTGGGCCTCCAAGACTTCACGGCAGAAGCCCTGCAAGGTCTACTGTAGCCAGAAAATGTTCCGCCCTCACAGGATCCTTCTGAGCCTGTGTAGGGACCTGATTAGAACAGAAAAGCAGGCTGATTTAGTTCAATTTTAATATAGTTATTGATAGTTTGTATGATTTTTTTTAGAAATACTGTATACACTGAACAAACATATAAACGCAACATGTAAAGTGTTGGTCCCATGTTTCATGAGGTGAAATAAAAGATCCCAGAAATGTTCCAGACACAAACTTATTTCTAAAATGTTGTGCACACATTTGTTTACATCCCAGTTGATATACCCACAGGTGTGGTATATCAAGAAGCTGATTAAATAGCATGATCATCATTACACAGGTGCACCTTGTGCTGGGGACAAGAGTAGCTGAATAGGTTATTGGCAGCATCTAATGGGGATCCCTAACAAATACAAAAATGCCACTCTAAAATGTGCAGTTTTTTCACACAACACAATGCCACAGATGTCTCAGGTTTTGAGGGAGCATGCAATTGGCATGCTGACTGCAGGAATGTCCACCAGAGCTGTTGCCAGAGAATGTTAGGTTAATTTCTCTACCATTAGCTGCCTCCAATGTTGTTTTAGAGAATTTTGCCCAACCAGCCTCACAACTGCTGACCACCGTGTAATGGCGTTGTGTGGGCGTGCGGTTTGCTGATGTCAGTGTTGTGAACAGGGTACCCCATGGTGGTATCGGGGTTATGGTACAGTGGGGGAAAAAAGTATTTAGTCAGCCACCAATTGTGCATGTTCTCCCACTTAAAAAGATGATAGGCCTGTAATTTTCATCATAGGTACACGTCAACTATGACAGACAAAATTAGATTTTTTTCCTCCAGAAAATCATATTGTAGGATTTTTTATGAATTTATTTGCAAATTATGGTGGAAAATAAGTATTTGGTCAATAACAAAAGTTTCTCAATACTTTGTTATATAGCCTTTGTTGGCAATGACACAGGTCAAACATTTTCTGTAATTCTTCACAAGGTTTTCACACACTGTTGCTGGTATTTTGGCCCATTCCTCCATGCAGATCTCCTCTAGAGCAGTGATGTTTTGGGGCTGTCGCTGGGCAACACGGACTTTCAACTCCCTCCAAAGATTTTCTATGGGGTTGAGATCTGGAGACTGGCTAGGCCACTCCAGGACCTTGATATGTTTCTTACGAAGCTACTCCTTCGTTGCCCGGGCAGTGTGTTTGGGATCATTGTCATGCTGAAAGACCCAGCCACGTTTCATCTTCAATGCCCTTGCTGATGGAAGGAGGTTTTCACTCAAAATCTCACGATACATGGCCCCATTCATTCTTTCCTTTACACGGTCAGTCGTCCTGGTCCCTTTGCAGAAAAACAGCCCCAAAGCATGATGTTTCCACCCCCATGCTTCACAGTAGGTATGGTGTTCTTTGGATGCAACTCAGCATTCTTTGTCCTCCAAACACGACGAGTTTAGTTTTTACCAAAAAGTTATATGTTGGTTTCATCTGACCATATGACATTCTCCCAATCCTCTTCTGGATCATCCAAATGCACTCTAGCAAACTTCAGACGGGCCTGAACATGTACTGGCTTAAGCAGGGGGACACATCTGGCACTGCAGGATTTGAGTCCCTGGCGGCGTAGTGTGTTACTGATGGTAGGCTTTGTTACTTTGGTCCCAGCTCTCTGCAGGTCATTCACTAGGTCCCCCCGTTTGGTTCTGGGATTTTTGCTCACCGTTCTTGTAATCATTTTGACCCCACGGGGTGAGATCTTGCGTGGAGCCCCAGATCGAGGGAGATTATCAGTGGTCTTGTATGTCTTCCATTTCCTAATAATTGCTCCAACAGTTGATTGCTTCAAACCAAGCTGCTTACCTATTGCAGATTCAGTCTTCCCAGCCTGGTGCAGGTCTACAATTTTGTTTCTAGCGTCTTTTGACAGCTCTTTGGTCTTGGCCATAGTGGAGTTTGGACTGTGACTGTTTGATGATGTGGACAGGTGTGTTTTTTATACTGATAACAAGTTCAAACAGGTGCCATTAATACAGGTAACGAGTGGAGGACAGAGGAGCCTCTTAAAGAAGAAGTTACAGGTCTGTGAGAGCCAGAAATCTTGCTTGTTTGTAGGTGACCAAATACTTATTTTCCACCATAATTTGCAAATAAATTCATAAAAAATCCTAAAATGTGATTTTCTGGGAAAAAAATCTCAATATGTCTGTCGTAGTTGACGTGTACCTATGATGAAAATTACAGGCCTCTCTCATCTTTTTAAGTGGGAGAACTTGCACAATTGGTGGCTGACTAAATACTTTTCCCCCCCGCTGTATGGCATGGCGTAAGCTACAGACAACTAATACAATTGCATTTTATCGATGGCAGTTTGAATGCACAGAGATGCCATGACAAGATCCTGAGGCCCATTAAATACTTATTTCCCTAATTAAAATGCAAATCAATTTATAACATTTTTGACATGCGTTTTTCTGGATTTCTTTGTTGTTATTCTGTCTCTCACTGTTCAAATAAACCTACCATTAAAATTATAGACTGATCAAATCAAATCAAATCAAATTTTATTGGTCACATGCGCCGAATACAACAGGTGCAGACATTGCAGTGAAATGCTTACTTACAGCCCTTAACCAACAGTGCATTTATTTTAAACAAAAAAAGTAAGAATAAACAACAACAAAAAAAGTGTTGAGAAAAAAGAGCAGAAGTAAAATAAAGTGACAGTAGGGAGGCTATATATACAGTAAAATAAAGTGACAGTAGGGAGGCTATATATACAGGGGGGTACCGTTGCAGAGTCAATGTGCGGGGGCACCGGCTAGTTGAGGTAGTTGAGGTAATATGTACATGTGGGTAGAGTTAAAGTGACTATGCATAAATACTTAACAGAGTAGCAGCAGCGTAAAAAGGATGGGGTGGGGGGGCAGTGCAAATAGTCCGGGTAGCCATGATTAGCTGTTCAGGAGTCTTATGGCTTGGGGGTAGAAGCTGTTGAGAAGTCTTTTGGACCTAGACTTGGCACTCCGGTACCGCTTGCCGTGCGGTAGCAGAGAGAACAGTCTATGACTAGGGTGGCTGGAGTCTTTGACAATTTTGAGGGCCTTCCTCTGACACCGCCTGGTATAGAGGTCCTGGATGGCAGGGAGCTTTGCCCCAGTGATGTACTGGGCCGTACGCACTACCCTCTGTAGTGCCTTGCGGTCAGAGGCCAAGCAGTTGCCATACCAGGCGGTGATGCAACCAGTCAGGATGCTCTCGATGGTGCAGCTGTAGAATTTTTTGAGGATCTGAGGACCCATGCCAAATCTTTTTAGTCTCCTGAGGGGGAATAGGCTTTGTCGTGCCCTCTTCACGACTGTCTTGGTGTGTTTGGACCATGATAGTTCGTTGGTGATGTGGACACCAAGGAACTTGAAGCTCTCAACCTGTTCCACTACAGCCCCGTCGATGAGAATGGGGGCGTGCTCAGTCCTCTTTTTTTTCCTGTAGTCCACAATCATCTCCTTTGTCTTGGTCACGTTGAGGGAGAGGTTGTTGTCCTGGCACCACACGGCCAGATCTCTGACCTCCTCCCTATAGGCTGTCTCATCGTTGTCGGTGATCAGGCCTACCACTGTTGTGTCGTCGGCAAACTTAATGATGGTGTTGGAGTCGTGCCTGGCCATGCAGTCATGGGTGAACAGAGAGTACAGGAGGGGACTGAGCACGCACCCCTGAGGGGCCCCCGTGTTGAGGATCAGTGTGGCAGATGTGTTGTTACCTACCCTTACCACCTGGGGGCGGCCCGTCAGGAAGTCCAGGATCCAGTTGCAGAGGGAGGTGTTTAGTCCCAGGATCCTTAGCTTAGTGATGAGCTTAGAGGGCACTATGGTGTTGAATGCTGAGCTGTAGTCAATGAATAGCCAGCATTTGTTTTATTCACTGGGCTATCTAGAGTGATCAGAGAGTAGACTAAAGAAGGGAAGTAGACAAACTGCCAATGTTTTAAAAGTTCTATGAAATGAGTCTGTGTAGTTACTAACCCTTGTGATAGTGAGTGGAGGATGATATGGCTCATCATTTTCACTCATTTTTGCCTTCGACTGTTGAATAGCTTTCAGGGCTGACCCCATTTAGTTGACTGGTCAATTGTTTGGTCAATAGATAGGCTGTTGGTCGACCAATATTTTTTTTGTCAAGCAGTGGCAAATATACCAGTCAAAAGTTTGGACACATATTTACATTTACGTCATTTAGCAGACGCTCTTATCCAGAGTGACTTACAAATTGGTGCATTCACCTCATAGCCAGTGGGATAACCACTTTACAATATGTTTTTTTTTTTTTTTTTTTTGGGGGGGGGGTGATTACTTTATCCTATCCCAGGTATTCCTTAAAGAGGTGGGGTTTCAATGGTTTTTCTTAATTTTTACTATTTTCTACATTGTAGAATAATAGTGAAGGCATCTAAACTATGAAATAACACATATGGAGTCATGTAGTAACCAAAAAAGTGTTAAACAAATCAAAATATATTTTAGATGTTAGATTCTTCAAAGTAGCCACCCTTTACCTTGATGACAGCTTTGCACACTCTGGGCATTCTCTTAACCAGCTTCACCTGGAATGCTTTTCCAACAGTCTTGAAGTGTTGTGGAAAATAATCACTATACTTTATTACAAATCAAAATACTTCCAGAGTTTTTGTAGAATTAAGAATGACTATTATAATTTCAACAAAGCCGATGCCAGTCTGCAGAGTAGCACCTCCTCTTCCTCTCTCTCTCCATCTTATATAGTGCCCTCCACACACCCTAGCTTTAAAAACCCTCCCTCTTCAGTTTCCCACTCTTTTATTGCTCTGCCCACTCCCATTGTCTATGGTGGCGGTTAAATTCGACTTTCATTCAGTTCAGAATCACATAGTACTACAATCAATCACTCCCCTGTCTTGCAAAAACACTCATGTTTAGTTTAAACTCTGTTCAACCCTGGCGCCGAGAGAGACAAAATGCCACAGGCTAGTTTCAGTCTTTGATAAGATAGGACAGCCATGGATTTATGTAAGAGCAATCAATTAGACCCTAAGTTTGATTCCCACTTTCCCACACACACACAGTGAAATGACCCAATTAAGTTCCTGGCCCAGCAACAAAGAATTCTAACTATGTTCGTGATTAACCCAGTTTTATCTCATAGTTCACAAAAAAATCTCCATCAGAAGCAGTTCACACACATGCTGAGCACTTGTTGGCTGCTTTTACTTCACTCTGCGGTCCAACTCATCCCAAACCATCTCAATTGGGGAGGTCGGATGATTGTAGAGGCCAGGTCATCTGATGCAGCCCGTACACAGCCTGGAGGTGTGTTGTGTCATTGTCCTGTTGAAAAACAAATGATAATCCCACTATGCCCAAACCAGATGGGATGGCGTATCGCTGCAGAATGCTGTGGTAGCCATGCTGGGTAAGTGTGCCTTGAATTCAAAATAAATCACCAGCAAAGCACCATCACACTTCCTCCTCCATGCTTCACAGTGGGAACCAAACATGTAGAGATCATCCGTTCACCTACTCTGCGTCTCACAAAGACACTGCGGTTGGAACCAAAAATCTCAAATTTGGACACATCAGACAAAAGGACAGATTTCCACCAGTCTAATGTCCATTGCTCATGTTGTTTGGTCCAAGCAAGTCTCTTCTAATTGTTGGTGTCCTTTAGTAGTGGTTTCCTTGCAGCAATTCGACCATGAAGGCCTGATTCACGCAGTCTCCTCTGAACAGTTGATGTTGAGATGTGTCTGTTACTTGAAGTCTGTGAAGCATTTATTTGGGCTGCAATTTCTGAGGCTGGTAACTCTAATGAACTTATCCCCTGCAGCAGAGGTAACTCTGGGTCTTCCTTTCCTGTGGTTTTTGCGAATGCACTTGGAAGAAACTTTCAAAATTCTTCATATTTTCAGGATTGACTGACCTTCATGTCTTAAAGTAATGATGGACTGTTGTTTCTCTTTGCTTATTTGAGCTGTTCTTGCAATAATATGGACTTGGTCTTTTACCAAATAGGCCTATCTTCTGGATACCACCCCTACCTTGTCACAACACAACTGATTGGCTCAAGCACATTAAGAAATTCCACAAATTAACTTTTAAAAAGGGACACCTGTTAATTGAAATGCATTCCAGGTGACTACCTCGAAGCTGGTTAAGAAAATGCCAAGAGTGTATTGGGTACTACATTATTCCATATGTGTTATTTCATAGTTGTGATGTCTTCACTATTATTATACAATGTAGAAAATAGTAAAAATATAGAACCCCTGGAATGAGTTTGAATTTGGGAAAATCTACTATAGGTTAAGGACCGGCACCTCAAATATCTAGTGCTTTATTTCATGTTCCTCTTATAGAATGTTAGCTCAACAGTATTGTGGAGCTCCTGCACCTAAATATAAACAGTACCGGCACCCAAAATGAGTACTGGCACCTATTTCAGTCCAAGTCAAGCACTGAATTTGATAATTTAACAAGAAGAAACGTAATATATTTTTAGAGAATAAAGAAAGTGCCAGAACTGTCAAGACAATAACTTTTTGTGTCTGTTTCTCATTGTTACTACAGGACGACTAGAATTAAATCTGAGGCCGGTAACATCAATAGTGAGGGCAAACCCAGCGAGCCTCTCTCCTTCCACATTGAGTCCAAACCTACAGTCAGTGGGTCCTGATTGTGACAGTGGAGCCCAGTTTGCTAAGCAGGATCCAGAGATGGCATCAGTGAAGCTGGAAGACTGCAGTCAAACACTGGAGCTGAATGTCAACATTAAAGATGAAGAAGAGGAGGAGAAGATTGGGAAATCTGTTTCTCATGGTAAGAGCAGGTTCTATCAAACTAAGTTTGTTGTTCGTTCCAACTTCCCACTGTGCATGAAAAGTTGCAGTAGAACTGTTTCTTGATGAACTGTTTCAATAAGATGGTATGTTATTCCATGCTACTCAGACTTGCATGGTTTGATACCAATTTTGTCAGCATTTGTTTTATTTACTGGGCTATCTGGAGTGATCAGAGAGTAGACTAAAGAAGTGAAGTAGACAAACTGCCAGTGTTTTAAAGTTCTAGGAAATGAGTCTGTGTAGTGTCTAACCCCTGTTATAGTGAGTGGAGGATGTAGCTCAGTTGGTAGAGCATGGCGCTTGCAACGCCAGGGTTGTGGGTTCGTTTCCCACGGGGGGCCAGTATGAAAATGTATGCACTCACTAACTGTAAGTCGCTCTAGATAAGAGCGTCTGCTAAATGACTAAAATGTAAATGTAAATATATAATTATCATGACTGATGAGCATACACTCAATTAGTATTTGGTAGCATTGCCTTTAAATTGTTTACCTTGGATCAAACATTTCGGGTAGCCTTCCACAAGCTTCCCACAATAAATTGGGGGAACTTTGGCCCATTCCTCCTGACAGACCTGGTGTAACTGAGTCAGGTTTGTAGGCCTCCTTGCTCGCACACACTTTTTCAGTTCTGCCCACACATTTTCTACAGGATTGAGGTCAGGGCTTTGTGATGGCCACTCCAATACCTTGACTTTGTTGTCCTTAAGCCATTTTGCCACAACTTTGGAAGTATGCTTGGGGTCATTGTCCATTTGGAAGACCCATTTGTGACCAAGCTTTAACTTCCTGACTGATGTCTTGAGATGTCGCTTCAATATATCCACATAATCTTCCTTACTCATGATGCCATCTAATATGTGAAGTGCACCAGTCCCTCCTGCTGCAAATACCCCCCTTTTTCCTCCAAACATAACGATGGTCATTATGGCCAAACAGTTCTATTTTAGTTTCATCAGACCAAGGACATTTCTTTAAAAAGTACGATCTTTGTCCCCATGTGCAGTTGCAATCCGTAGTCTGGCTTTTTTATGGCGGTTTTGGAGCAGTGGCTTCTTCCTTGCTGAGCAGCCTTTCAGGTTATGTCAATATAGGACTTGTTTTACTGTGGATATAGATATTTTTGTACCTGTTTCCGCCAGCATCTTCACAAGGTCCCTTGCTGTTTTTCTGGGATTGACTTGCACTTTACACACCAAAGTACGTTCATCTCTAGGAGACAGAACGCCTCTCCTTCCTGAGCGATATGACGGCTGCATGGTCCCATGGTGTACTTGCGTACTATTGCTTGTACAGATGAACGTGGTACCTTCAGGCATTTGGAAATTGCTCCCAAGGATGAACCAGACTTGTGGAGGTCTACGATTTTTTTTCTGAGGTCTTGGCTGATTTCTTTTGACTTTCCCATGATGTCAAGCAAAGAGGCACTGAGTTTGAAGGTAGGCCTTGAAATATATCAACAGGTACATCTCCAATTGACTCAAATTATGTCAATTAGCCTATCAGAAGCTTCTAAAGCCATGACATCATTTTTTGGAATTTTCCAAGCTGTTTAAAAGGCACAGTCAACTTAGTGTATGTAAACTTCTGACCCACTGAAATTGTGATACAGTGAATTATGTGAAATAATCTGTCTTTAAACAATTGTTGGAAAAATTACTTGTGTCATGCACAAAGTAGATGTCCTAACCGACTTGCCAAAACTATAGTTTGTTAACAAGAAATGTGTGGAGTGGTTGAAAAACAAGTTTTAATGACTCCAACCTAAGTGTATGTAAACTTCCGACTTTAACTGTAAATATTCAGACTCACCATTGAGCTCAGGTGCATCCTGTTTCCATTGATCATCCTTGAGATGTTTCTACAACTTGATTGGAGTCCACCTGTGGTACATTCAATTGATTGGATGTGATTTGGAAAGGCACACCTGTATTATGAGGTCCCACATTTACAGTGCATGTCAGAGCAAAAGCCAAGCCATGAGGTCGAATGAATTGTCCGTAGAGCTCCATGAAAGGATTTTGTTGAGGCACAGAACTGCGGGACGGTACCAAAACATTTCTGCAGCATTGCAGGTCCCCAAGAACACAGTGGCCTCCAGCGTTTTTTTTACACATATATTTATTAGTTCCAAGTAGGACAATCAACAATTACAGAAATACAATTGTTCTCATTATCCAATTGTATTGCAACAATCTCAGGCGGGTGTTTATGGTCTGTATCTGAGCTCTCGAGCATATCATACCCCAGTCCTCTGCTGAAATATTTATTGTATCCACTGAAGTCTCTTACTATCAGAGTTGTCTTCATGAGTAGCTACCATTTTCCAATATAATGATGTAATTTGACTTCTCCCATAACACACATTAACAGAGAGCATTTCTAAAGTGGTCAAAGTAGGTTGTAGGGCAGATTGTTTTAGACTGGAAAAAATAAAGCTTCTCAATTGTAAGTATTTGAAAAAATAATTTTGTGGTAAGTTATATCTTCTCTTTAGTTCTACAAATGACATTAGCCCTTTTTTTTATGTATAAGTCCATTACTTTAACAATACCTTTTCTTCTAAGTTCTTTAAACCCCAAGTCATTTTTACCAGGTATGAAATTGTCATTTCCCCAAATTGGTGTAAAACTGGATAATACAGGGGATTCACCCAGATATTGCTGTACCTCCTGCCATATAGTTGGTGTTTTTAACAAAGGGATTAGTAGTCTTCTTCTTTAGTTTCTTAAAGGGAGCAGAGTACAAATATCCATCCAAAGTGAAGCCTTTTGTGGTTTCTTGGAGAACCAAAACATTGCAGCCCTAAGTTGTGCAGCCCAGTAATACCACTGTAGGTTTGGAAGTTGCATCCCCCCTCTGTCATAGGGCAAATAAAGAAGAGAAAGTCTAAGCCTTGGTTTTCTGTTGCTCCAGATAACATTTGAGAGTATCTTTCAGATCTTTGGGGAAAATAAAGGTGGTGGTGCCAGAGGAATTGATTGAAATAGATAAAGACATTTGGGCAGAATATTCATCTTAATGATATTTATTCTACCAGTAATAGATATAGACAATGATGTCCATCTGTTGATGGATTCTGTTACACTCGTTACCAAGGGGACATCATTTGTTGAGCTCAAGGAGCTAATTTCTGGTGTGATTTTAATACCAAGATATGTGAAACCTTGTTCTGTATTCACCAATTGATGCTGTACAATTGGATTCAGTCTCTCTTGCTTGTTTAGGAAAAGGTTTTCAACTTTAATCCCAAAAAACCGACAAGTTATTAATTAAATTGGAGAGGGAAGAAAATGATTTAGATCTGTTAGGAATAAGAGGGTATCATCTGCATACAGGGCCACTCAATGTGCAAAATCTATTTGTATTCCTCTAATTGACGGGTGGGCCCTTACTGCAATGGCAAAGGGTTCTATAGCTAAAAGAAGGTGTCCGGCCAGTCCAGGACTCTTTCTTGTGCCCCAGAAAAGCTTAAAAGGTTGTGAAATCAAATTGTTACTGGCAACTTCTGCAGTGGGGTTGGTATATCATATCTTAATCCATTTACAGAAGTATTTCCCAAACCCAAATTTCATATTTTGTTGGGTATTTATCAGGCTTCAGAATAAGATGAAAGCCTCCTTAGAGAGGAGGGGAAGCAACCTTGCTAAAAGGATTCTGCATACAGCTACAGTGGGGAGAAAAAGTATTTGATACACTGCCGATTTTGCAGGTTTTCCTACTTACAAAGCATGTAGAGGTCTGTCATTTTTATCATAGCTACACTTCAACTGTGAGAGACGGAATCTAAAACAAAAATCCAGAAAATCACATTGTATGATTTTTAAGTAATTAATTTGCATTTTATTGCATGACATAAGTATTTGATCACCTACCAACCAGTAAGAATTCCGGCTCTCACAGACCTGTTAGTTTTTCTTGAAGAAGCCCTCCTGTTCTCCACTCATTACCTGTATTAACTGCACCTGTTTGAACTCGTTACCTGTATAAAAGACACCTGTCCACACACTCAATCAAACAGACTCCAACCTCTCCACAATGGCAAAGACCAGAGAGCTGTGTAAGGACATCAGGGATAAAATTGTAGACCTGCACAAGGCTGGGATGGGCTACAGGACAATAGGCAAGCAGCTTGGTGAGAAGGCAACAACTGTTGGCGCAATTATTAGAAAATGGAAGAAGTTCAAGATGAGGGTCAATCACCCTCGGTCTGGGGCTCCATGCAAGATCTCACCTCGTGGGGCATCAATGATCATGAGGAAGGTGAGGGATCAGCCCAGAACTACACGGCAGGACCTGGTCAATGACCTGAAGGGAGCTGGGACCACAGTCTCAAAAAAACCATTAGTAACACACTACGCCGTCATGGATTAAAATCCTGCAGCGCACGCAAGGTCCCCCTGCTCAAGCCAGCGCATGTCCAGACCCGTCTGAAGTTTGCCAATGACCATCTGGATGATCCAGAGGAGGAATGGGAGATGGTCATGTGGTCTGATGAGACAAAAATAGAGCTTTTTGGTCTAAACTCCACTCGCCGTGTTTGGAGGAAGAAGGATGAGTACAACCCCAAGAACACCATCCCAACCGTGAAGCATGGAGGTGGAAACATCATACTTTGGGGATGCTTTTCTGCAAAGGGAACAGGACGACTGCACCGTATTGAGGGGAGGATGGATGGGGCCATGTATCGCGAGATCTTGGCCAACAACCTCCTTCCCTCAGTAAGAGCATTGAAGATGTGTCGTGGCTGGGTCTTCCAGCATGACAACGACCCGAAACACACAGCCAGGACAACTAAGGAGTGGCTCCGTAAGAAGCATCTCAAGGTCCTGGAATGGCCTAGCCAGTCTCCAGACCTGAACCCAATAGAACATCTTTGGAGGGAGCTGAACGTCCGTATTGCCCAGCGACAGCCCCGAAACCTGAAGGATCTGGAGAAGGTCTGTATGGAGGAGTGGGCCAAAATCCCTGCTGCAGTGTGTGCAAACCTGGTCAAGACCTACAGGAAACGTATGATCTCTCTAATTGCAAACAAAGGTTTCTGTACCAAATATTAAGTTCTGCTTTTCTGATGTATCAAATACTTATGTCATGCAAAAATATGCAAATTAATTACTTAAAAATCATACAATGTGATTTTCTGGATTTTTGTTTTAGATTCTGTCTCTCACAGTTGAAGTGTACCTATAAAAAAATTACAGACCTCTGAATGCTTTGTAAGTAGGAACACTGCCGATTTTGCAGGTTATCAAGTACTTGTTCTCCCCACTGTATATACAGTGCATTGGGAAATTATTCAGACCCCTTGACTTTTTCCACATTTAGGTATGTTACAGCCTTATTCTAAAATAGATTAAGTTGTTTGTTTCCCTCATTAATCTACACACAATACCCCATAATGACAAAGCAAAAACTTGTTTTTATCAATTGTTGCTAACATTTTTTAACCAAATATAATAAAAAATATGAAAATATCACATTTACATAATTATTCAGACCCTTTACTCAGTACTTTGTTTAAGCACCTTTGGCAGCGATTACAGCCTCGAGTCTTCTTTGGTATGACGCTACAAGCTTGGCACACCTGTAATTGGAGCGTTTCTCCCATTCTTCTCTGCAGATCCTCTCAAGCTCTGTCAGATTGGATGGAGAGCGTCGCCTCACAGCTATTTTCTGGTCTCTCCGGAGATGTTAGATCGGGTTGAAGTCCGGGCTCTGGCTGGGTCACTCAAGGACGTTCAGAGACTTGTCCCAAAGCCACTCCTGCGTTGTCTTGGCTGTGTGCTTAGGGTAGTTGTCCTGTTGAAAGGTGAACCTTCGCCCCAGTCTGAGGTCCTGAGCATTCTGGAGCAGGTTTATCAAGGATCTCTCTGTACTTTGCTCCGTTCATCTTTCCCTCGATCTTGACTAGTGTCCTAGTCCCTGCCGCTGAAAAACATCCCCACAGCATGATGCTGACACCACCACGCTTCACCGTAGGGATGGTGCCAGGTTTCCTCCAGATGTGATGCTTGGGATTCAGGCCAAAGAGTTCAATATTGGTTTCATCAGACCAGAGAATCTTCCTTCTCATGGTCTGAGAGTCTTGAGGTGCCTTTTGGCAAACTCCAAGTGGGCTGTCATGTGCCCTTTACTATTCCAAGATGGCGTAGCAGTGCGGTCGCGTTCTTTGTTGTGTGTCTGTGTAAATAGCCATTTTTTTTGTTTAGTTTTTTTGTATTTTTCGTACATATTTTCCTATCATACTTTTCATCCTTCTACAACATATACTTTCCTGCAACCCGCCTCACTCAATGTGGAACGGATTCTATTATTGACTTACCTTTATCTGGAATCTCCAGTTGAAACTAGCTAGCCAGCTAACTAGCTACTTGCTATTAGCCATCGTTAGCGGTTTTCACCCAGAACATCGGATTGTACTTCCGGAATAACTGATTCACTGGACATTAACACCGGATCGCAACTAGCTAGCCGCAACCGATTGGATGTTGCTGTTTGGCTGTTCACCACTGCCCCAGAAGCAAGCACCAGTTAGCTGTGAGCTAGCCTCGAGCCAGGCCCATTTCCCGGCTATCTACCTCTCTGTCAACCGGACGGGACCTCCTAGTGTTGACACGGAGCCCCGCCGATCCAACACGACTGGTCTGCCGACGAAATCGTCTGATGTGGTTACAGCAGGCTTCCCGTTACGACGTCGACCACGAAGACCCATCTGCTAGCCCTGGCCCGCTAGCACACGCTAGCCATGGCCTCTTGCTCGCCAGTGCTATAGCAGCCTCCGAACTACCTCCAAACTCTCCTATTGCTGTTCACCGGACCTTATGATAACTCAGCTATACAGCTGATGCCTGCTGGACTGTTCCTTTATACGGTACCGCATCCTGTTTATGTTTAGCCTCAGCCCAAACTTTGTCGCCATTACCAGCTGTTGCCTTAGCTCTCTCGAATAACACCTGTGATTGCTTTATGCCTCTCTCCCATGTCAATATGCTTTGCTTATTGCTGTTTCGGTTATTTCTTATTGTACTATTTCACTGTAGATCCCCCAGCCCAGCTCAACCTACCTTTAGATAGTTCCTTTGTCCCACCCCCCATACACGCGGAGACCGACTCAATCGGTGCCTCCAGTGATGCTATCTCTTTCATCGTTACCCAACGTTTAGATTTACCTCCACTGTACTCATATCCTTCCATATCCTTGTCTGTACATAATGCCCTGAATCTATTCTACAACGCACGGAAATCTGCCCCTTTTTTTCCTCTGTACTCAACGCACTAGAAAACCAGTACTTAAAGCCTTTAGCCGTATTCTTATTCTACTCCTCCTCTGTTCCTCTGGTGATGTAGAGGTTAACCCAGGCCCTGTAGCCCCCAGTATCACTCCTACTCCCCAGGCGTTATCATTTGTTGACTTCTGTAACCGTAAAAGCCTTGGCTTCTTGCACGTTAACATCCAAAGCCTCCTCCCTAAGTTTGAGTTATTCACTGCGTTAGCACACTCCGTCAACCCTGATGTTCTAGCAGTGTCTGAATCCTGGCTTAGGAAGGCCACCAGAAATGTCCATCTCCAACTACAACATTTTCCGTCTCGATAGAACTGCCAAAGGGGGTGGGGTTGCAATCTACTGTAGAGAGAGCCTGCAGAGCTCTATTGTACTATCCAGGTCTGTGCCCAAACAGTTTGAGCTTCTACTTCTAAAAATCAACCTTTCCAGAAATAAGTCTCCCACTGCTGCCGCTTGCTACAAACCCCCCTCAGCCCAGAGCTGTGCCCTGGACACCATATGTGAACTGATCGCCCCCCATCTATCCTCAGAGTTCGTACTGCTTGGTGACCTAACTGGGATATGCTTAACACCCCGGCCAACCTACAATCTAAACTAGATGCCCTTAATCTCACACAAATTATCAACGAACCTACCAGGTACAACCCCAAATCTGTAAACATGGGCACCCTCATAGATATCATCCTGACAAATATACCCTCTAAATAGACCTCTGCTGTCTTCAACCAGAATCTCAGCGATTATTGCCTGCGTCCGTAATGGGTCCGCGGTCAAACGACCACTCCTCATCACTGTCAAACGCTCCCTAAAACACTTCAGCGAGCAGGCCTTTCTAATTGACCTGGCCCGGGTATCCTGGATGGATATTGACCTCATTCAGTCAGTAGAGGATGCCTGGTTGTTCTTTTAAAAGTGCTTTCCTCTCAATCTTAATTTTTTGAATGGGGCATGCTTATTTATCCTCAGACTTGACTGCCCTTGACTAGCACAAAAACATCCTGTGGCGTACTGCATTAGCATCGAACAGCCCCCGCGATATGCAACTTTTTAGGGAAGTCAGGAACCAATATGCACAATCAGTTAGGAAAGCAAAGGCTAGCTTTTTCAAACAGAAATGTGCATCCTGTAGCACTAACTCCAAAAAGTTTTGGGACACTGTAAAGTCCATGGAAAATAAGAGCATCTCCTCCCAACTGCCCACTGCACTGAGACTATGAAACACTGTCACCACAGATAAATCTACAATAATCGAGAATTTCAACAAGCATTTTGCTACGGCTGGCCATGCTTTCCACCTGGCTACCACTACCCCGGACAGCTCTGCACCCTCCGCTGCAACGTGCCCATGCCCCCCCCCCCCCCCCCCCCGCTTCTCCTTCACACAAATTCAGACAGCTGATGTTCTGAAAGAGCTGAAAAATCTGGACCGCTACAAATCAGCTGGGCTAGCCAATCTGGACCCTTTCTTTCTAAAATTAGCCGCCAAAATTGTCACAACCCCTATTACTAGCCTGTTCAACCTCTCTTTCGTAACGTCTGAGATCCCCAGAGATTGGACAGCTGCCGCGGTCATCCCCCTCTTCAAAGGGGGTGACACTCTAGATCCAGACTGTTAGACCTATATTCATCCTGCCCTGCCTTTCAAAAGTATTTGAAAGCCAAGTTAACAAACAGATCACCGTCCATTTCGAATCCCACCGTACCTTCTCCGCTATGCAATCCGGTTTCCGAGCTGGTCATGGGTGCACATCAGCCACGCTCAAGATCCTAAACGATATTATAACCGCGATCGATAAAAGACAGTACTGCGCAGCCATCTTCATCGACCTGGCCAAGGCTTTCGACTCTGTCAACCACCGCATTCTTATTGGCAGACTAAATAGCCTTGGTTTCTCTAATGACTGCTTCGCCTGCTTCACCAACTACTTCTCAGATAGAGTTCAGAGTGTCAAATCGGAGGGCCTGTTGTCTGGACCTCTGGCCGTCTCTATGGGGGTGTCACAGGGTTCAATTCTCGGGCCGACTCTATTCTCTGTGTATATCAATGATGTCGCTCTTGCTGCTGGTGACGCTCGGATCCACCTCTATGCGGACGACACCATTTTGTATACATCTGGCCCTTCATTGGACACTGTGTTAACAAACCTCCAAACGAGCTTCAACGCCATACAACACTCCTTCCGTAGCCTCCAACTGCTCTTAAACACTAGTAATACTAAATGCATGCTCTTCAACCAAACGCTGCTTGCACCCGACTAGAATCACTACTCTCGGCGGGTCTGACCTAGAGTATGTGGACAACTACAAATACCTAGGTGTCTGGTTAGACTGTAAACTATCCTTCCAGACTCACATTAAGTATCTCCATTCAAAAGTTAGATCTAGAATCGGCTTCCTATTTCGCAACAAAGCCTCCTTCACTCATGCTGCCAAACATGCCCTCGTAAAACTGACTATCCTACTGATCCTTGACTTCGGCGATGTCATTTACAAATTAGCCTCCAACACTCTACTCAGCAAATTGGATGTAGTCTATCACAGTGTTATCCGTTTTGTCACCAAAGCCCCATATACTACCCAACATTGTGACCTGTATGCTCTTGTTGGCTTGCCCTCACTACATATTCGTCGCCAAACCCACTGGCTCCAGGTCATCTATAAATCACTGCTAGGCAAATCCCCATCTTATCTTAGCTCACTGGTCACCATAGCAACACCCACCCGTAGTCTGCGCTCCAGCAGGTATATCTCACTGGTCATCCCCAAAGCCAACACCTCCTTTGGCCGCCATTCCTTCCAGTTCTCTGCTGTCAATGACTGGAACGACCTGCAAAAATCTCTGAAGCTGGAGACTCTTATCTCCCTTACTAACTTTAAGCGTCAGTTGTCAGAGCAGCTTACCGATCACTGCACCTGTACACAGTCATTCTGAAATTAGCCCACCCAACTACCTCATCCCCATATTGTTATTTATTTTGCTAATTTGCACCCCAGTATCTCAAATTGCACATAATCTTTTGCACATCTATCATTCCAGTGTTAATACGAAATTGTAACTGTTTTGCACTATGGCCTGTTTATTGCCTATCTCCATAACTTACTACATTTGCACACACTGTATATATATTTTCTGTTGTATTTTTGACTTTATGTTTTGTTTTACCCCATATGTAACTCTGTTGTTGTTTTTAATCGCACTGCTTTGCTTTATCTTCGCCAGGTCGCAGTTGTAAATGAGAACTTGTTCTCAACTGGCTTACCTGGTTAAGTAAAATTACTGAGGAGTGGCTTCCGTCTGGCCACTCTACCATAATGGCCTGATTGGTGGAGTGCTGCAGAGATGGTTGTCCTTTTGGAAGTTTCTCCTATCTCTACCAAGGAACTGTAGTATATTAAAATTATGTCTTTGTTAAAGGTTTTTCATGAAGAAATGGAAGGTTGATTATTGTTATCCAGAGGGAAGGTTTTAGCGTGACGTCACTTATGACAAACAGGAAGTGGGTGGTAAGATACGGGGATTGAACAGTAGAGGGAGCTATTCAACTCTTGGAAGGCTATATAAAGGGGGGAGCGGTGACGAAGAGTTAGAATGCAGCAAGATTTATTTGGGGTCTGATTCTCCGGATATTGTGTCCGTACTTACGCTGGAACCTCGTGGTTTGAATAAAGGCCTTTGAACCCGATCCAACCTAAGCAGACTTCTTGATTGACGACAACACCTTCCAATAACCATACACTACATTTTGGAGGCTCCGCTGAGATATTGATTGCATCGTTATTGGTCCCTTTCCTGGATTCGCGAGTTGACTACGGTTCAAGCCGGCTAAAGGTGAGATTATTCACAAACTTTGGACACTAGTCATTTCGGTGATGGGGGAGAGGGCTTTGACGGTGTACAGTTAAACGTACTTGGGTCGTTATTGAGGTATGGTGTTGTTGTCGATTCGGAGTCTGATAATAATTATTCTAAAATTGTATAGATATCAATGGCAGATATTGGCAGAATGAAGTAAGGGAAATACGTATATGATTTTAGAGCATTGCAGGTTTAGATAAGCCCTCGTGACGAACGGGGCGACCACAGGGTGGGCCAAAATCCTGGAAAGGCATTAGGAATTTCTGGGTCAGTCTGGGACTGGGGTTTGGTTGAAAATTTCTTGGGGATGGCTTACTCAACTTCTGTTCGACGGGATAGTTGCATTGGGGGGGATCGCTCATAGGAATAGTCAGACCCACGGCAGAATAAATTTAGGGCAAACGAAACAGTAATCAATTAAAGACGCAATGCGGGGTGTTCATTTGTATAGCTAGTAGGCTACAATTAGCTGGAGGTTGGTGTTAAGGCTGGATTGTTTCAGGCCACGTGGTGCCTCGTTGCTAAGGCTTGATTGTATGGTTCGGGTCACGTGGTACATCGTGGTGAAATGCTAAATGCTAAGGCTTGAGGCTAAAGGCTAATTTTTTGTCATGCTACATCATGGTGGCTGAGGTGGAGGCTAGTGTTAATTGTGTTTTGTGTCACGATGTACCGTAGGCTAAGCTAGCTGCTAAGGTTGAATGCTAATTGTATTGCGTGCTACATGCTAATGGATATCCTTAGAGATTCCATTGCGATGGATTAAAGTCTCTTAAATTTGTCACTGTCTGTAAGTCAGGTTGTATGTTTTGTGAGCGCTGTTAAATGTTGGACTATAAGGGGGAAATGGAAAGTTACAGCTGGCTGTTATTCTTTCTGTTTGGGGAGAGAGAAGAGAGAATCTGTCTTCCACGGTGAAAAGTATTTTTGAATGGTTGTGCGCATGCGTTTAATTTTGCGACACTACACTACAGAAAGGGGGAGTTTATGACACGAGATTAGGACACGTTTTGGTTTACGGCACTGAATCTGCGACATGCGGTCGTGCTGAGGCGACGGAACAAAATGGTGGCCAGTACGGTCATATGATTGTTTCAGGGTTCTTTTCAGGGGTAATGACTACCGGAAAAGGTGAACACGACTCTTTTAAAATTATTAAAGTAACTGTTATGTGAACGTTAAACTATTTGTTGAGATGTAGTACATTTATAAATTAAATATATGGTGACGAAGTATAATGCATTGATTTGAATGACGGGTTAAAATAAAATTAAAATGTTTTGAGCGATTTATTTATTCTTGGGGTCCGGTTTAAAATGTGTTGATTTATTTCTTTCTAGGTTCCGTTTGGTAGCAAATATGAGTGGGGAATACCTTGGTTAAGTGTAAAATTTAAATGCTTGGCTGTATCGTTTTCTTCCCTTGTTATATGAGGCTGTAGAACGGAGCGAAGGAGAGAGAGGGGGGCTAACGTGCGCGGCGTTGCGTGGCGTGACGTGACAAGGTGTGACGCAAACAGAGGATCATCCAAAATCAGGCTAGTACTTTTTTGTCTACAAAATCTCTCAACAGGATGTTGGATGCAATGATACTCTCTTACACACTTGGCAACAGACTGATCAGGGAATAAAAGTTGCAGTTTTGGGTCTCGGTGCATTACTGGGCCTGACTGGGGGATTCGGTTGGAGAGCAGGTACTGACATTATTCTGTGATATTGCAATATTTGGCTTCATATTAAACAATGGTTTATATTGGTGTGGTATTGTTGTAGATTGGAAGTCTTTTTATTCTGTGATATTAAAATACTTGGGTGCATGTTGTTTTATTCGGTGATAGTAAGATACTTCTGGGTGCATATTAAACAATGGGATTTATTGGGGTGATGGTGTTGTAGATTAGAATTCCATGTTTGGATTGCTGTGGACGTTGACTACTGGTATTCACTTTCCGGAGGGGTTAAGGTAAGTGGGTCCTAAATTGGTAAAAAAGGTGTAGAAATAAATATTGGTCTTAATTATTTATAATTATTCATAGTTGTTAATTAAAATTTTAATTGAATAATTTAATGGATTTTTTGGGGGGGGGTTATTTTTAATTAAAATTTTAATATTCATATTTTAATTTTTTTAATTATTCATATTTTTTCCAAAAGTTTAATATTCATATTTAAATTTTTAATTATTCATATTTTATTCATATTTTAATTTTTTTTAATTATTCATATTTTCCAAAAAAAAAAATTGATATTCAGATTTACAAAAAAAAAAAAAAAATTAATAGTCATATTTTTTTTTTTTTTTTTTTCGTTTTATTTGGTGATTTAAAAAAAAAAAAAAAAAATTTTTTTTTTTTTGTTTTCTCTCTGGTTGTTTAGGTTATATTAATAATTAAAGGGGGGGAAGCCATAGGCTAAAATAAATAGTTCACAATAAAGGAAGATAAGAGAGGACTTACAATGGGGAGAAAGGATAGCAAGGCTATGAAAGTTATTACACCAGTTAATATAGTCGAACATAGTAATCCTTTGGTTAAGGGTATTGCGAGATTATCCGGCAAATGGAACAAACGTTGGCCTGACATTGAACAACCCTGGCCAGAGGAAGGGACTCTTAATCCGGATGTTATCAACATCATGAAAGTACTTCTGTCAATTTACAAGGCAGATCAGAAGAAGGGAAAACAAAAGGAACGACGTAAAGAGAAGAGACAAAGGGAGCTGGGTGTTCTTAAATTGTTTGAAGACGAAGGACAAAAACTGATGAAAGATACCAAAGACAAGGGAAGCAAAGGTATGGAGAAGAAGCTAAAGGAAGAGACGTCGACAGAGAAACTGAGGGTAGAGGTCGGTATACCTTTCTCACATACGGATTCGGCGAGAAGACCCCCACCGTATGAGAAGGAAGTTGAGCTTAGGGATGCTTATCCTCAGCTTCCAGTAATCCTTCAACAGGGGGATTATTACATCAGAGATGAGGATGAACAAATTATAGAGAGAGGACAAGCAGAAACGACCGTGAAAATGCATCCAAGCACCAAAGGTGGAAAGAAAACGAGAGGTCTGAAAACTAAGGGTGGTATGAGGTTAAGTAGGATGGAATTGGAGGAGGACGATGATGATCAGAGTGATTTAGAGGGGATCATGGGTGGATATGATCCGGTCATCAAACGGAGGTTGGCCAGAACGGAAAGAAGGGGTAAGGAAGGTTTGAAGAAGAAGGATACAAGGTATTCTGAGGAAGGTTTGAAGAAGAAGGATACAAGATATTCTGAGGAAGGTTTGAAGAAGGATCTAAGATATTACAGTGCTGAGGAAGATTCGAAGAAGAAGGATACAATATCTTCGAGTGCTGAGGGAAGCAAAGATGAAGACAGCGATAAAGAGGAGGCTGACGGTGCTGCGTATTCGAAAGGAGGTTGTCCTGCAAAGACTGTTGCAGAAGAAATAGACGGAGAAATAGACCAATGCTTATCAGAACTGAAGAGTGCAAGGACTGCAGGAGAAGTAAGAGAGGTACAGGAACAACTTCAGTCGCTGACCATACGGAAGGAGAGACAGCTGAGAAGAGAATCTGAAAAAGATGAGACAAAATATGCATTGAGGTCAAGGAAAGATACCCCGAGCAAAATGGTACCAGTTATCATTCGAGGTCAAAACTTTGAATATAAGCCGTTGCAAAATACCGATATGTCAAACATACTTGAGAAGTTGCCTATTCTTCAGAATGGGGCCTATCCTTGGATTTCGAAATTGGAAGAAATTACGGTGGGAACACAGTCTGCCATAGGAGACGTTAAGAGACTGTTGGCTAATCTCATTGGGATTCCAGATATGGAAGAAGTCTTCCAGAGGGCTGGACTCATGAGATATGTTGGGACGGCAGTGAACGATCCTGAATTGTTGGCTGCAAGTAGGAATCGTCTGTGGAGAGCATTGAAAGATACATTTCCAACGAATGTGCATCCTGATAATATTCTGATTGATCCACTAGGACAACAAGAAAATCCGAGAGCTTATGTGTCAAGAGTTCATCAAGTGTGGAGAAATATTACTGGAAATGATCCAGATGTGAGTCAAATTGAGCAGTCAATTTTGAGAGCTAAACTGCAAATGGGACTGCCCGCACCAGTAAGAAGCAAATTGGCAGAGGTGGTTGGACTTGGAAGCATGACAAAAGGGGTCTATACAGATCACATAGCTCATCAAGTGGATCTGTACAGGAAGAAGGAACTCAACCAGAAAGAGCAGGACGAGGAAACTCTCAGGAAACTTAATCTAATACACCTGGGAGAGAACAAAAAGGATAAGAAACAAGCTTTGGTTATGCAGAGTCAGTGTGCACCAAACCAACAATCACTGCCACAGTTTCAACCGGAACAGTTCCAACCGCAATTGTATCAGTCACCCATGGCGGGACCAGTTGATTCATATCCCCAGCCAATGTCTGGACAGACACAGAATTGGAGAGGAAGAGGACGAGAAGACTTTGGAGAAAGAGGAAGATTTAAGTCATCCTTCCAGCAACGTTCAGAAGCATGTTTTACTTGTGGACAGGTTGGTCACTGGGCCCGTGGGTGCAATTGGTCAGGAGAAAATATCAGAGGGAATTTCAGAGGAAGATACAGGGGCCAGGCAAAATCATCTGGAGGACCAGTGAACCCCTACAGGGGTCCGGAGCACGGATTCTAGAGGTGCCTAGATGATCCGAAAGGGAGGTGTCAGCTGGTAGCGTCAGGATCGGAAAGAGATCCAACAATTGAGGTGAAAATAAACAACCGACCATTGGAAGTAATGGCGGATAGCGGAGCAGCGTTCACCTGTGTTCGACCTGAAGATGCTACACATCTCCCTATGTCCAATCAACTCGTTAGGACAATCGGATTTGAGGGAGTAAAACAGCTGATTCCTCTTACGGAACCAATTGAGCTCTGCTATAAAGATCACAAAATTAAGATACCCATACTGGTATCAGAACATACACCTGTTGCATTATTGGGAAGAGATGCCTTGTGCAAGTTGAACTGTACAATCAGATGTACCCCAGACGGCTGTCTGATAGAAATGCCAGAGGAAAAGGTTTACCAATTGTCGATGATGACGGAGGTGGATTCGTCTTCAGTATTCTGGATTGGAAATCTCAGTGAAGACTTTATGAAACAATCTAAGATATGGGAAAAATTTATTGTTGCAAATATGCCTGATGCAAAGCTTCCGGAATATCCATTCCATTGTACGCTTAAGTATTTCAAGAAGGTTGCTCAATCACACTCAGAGGAATGGTTGAGTCATCAACCGAAGAATGTTCAACTTAGCTCAAGTTGCATTATTTTAGGACCACAAGGAGCAGCTATGAAGATAAACACAGATGATTATCTGAATAAAGAGTTTGAGATTGAGAAGAGTGTGCCACATGTTACCTTGTTGGTTTCAGAAGGCTATGAGCAAAAGCAAATGGGAGAGATGATGACAGAAGCAGAGAAACTTACTTTCAGACCAACGAAAGAAAATTTGGCGATTTGGAGAAGTGAAGATCAACGATTTCTCAAAATAATGATTTCGGCTCAAGGACAAGGAGAGCCACAGGCTGTAGGAATGACACATGAATCTATTTGCAATATGAAGATTGATTCAGATCCTATGAAAGAGGAGATGTTGAAACAAGTTCCAGAAGGGTTGTGGTCTCAACATAGTACTGATATTGGACTTGTAAAATCAGCTCAACCTGTGAAGGTTGAACTTCGACCAGGAGCCAAACCTCCATGGAAAAATCAATATCCATTGACAGAGGAAGCAATCAAAGGGATTGAACCACAAATTGATGGACTTTCGACAGTAGGGGTTTTAAGGACAACAAAACACCCTCGGAGTAACACGCCTTTGTGGCCTGTAAAAAAACCAGATGGAAGCTATCGTGTAGCTCATGATTTGAGAGCAGTGAATGAAATAGTGATTGACTTTCCAGCGGATGTGCCAGATCCTCATACCTTGTTAGCTCAAGTTCCTCCAGATGCGACACATTTTACAGTACTGGACTTATGTGGAGCATTTTTCAGTGTTCCACTTAGTGTAGAGAGTCAGGATTTATTTGGGTTCACCTATAAGGGACAGTTCTATGAGTACAATAGAATGCCACAGGGGTACCGGCATTCGCCGCATATCTTCAATAAAGTACTGAAGGAAGATTTGGTAGGGATAGATCAGATATTGCAGAGCACTGTCATTCAGTACGTGGATGATATAATGGTTTGCTCACAAAATAAGGAAACATGTCATAGGGACTCAATTAAATTACTACAGGTTTTGGCAGAAAAGGGACACAAGGTGTCACAGAAAAAGTTGCAATATTGTCAGGAGAAAGTTGTATATTTAGGTCAAAACATAACTCATGGTCACAGAAACATTTCGGACAAGCAGGTGGAAACTATTCGTAAGGCTCCAAAACCTAGAACAGTCAGGGAAATGATGACATTTCTGGGTATTGCTGGTTATTCCTCAGCTTGGGTAGAGGATTATACTAGTTTGATGGCCCCATTGAGGGCTATGGTGAGGGGTACTGAGAGTGGTCAACTCCATAGCAATCTTTCCTGGACACCGGAAGGTCATGTGGCATTTGAAACTATCAAACAGAGGTTGCAGGAGGCACCTGCACTTGCACTACCAGATTATTCAAAGAACTTTTTGCTATACGTGTCTACTTCTACTGGAGGTAGATATGCATGTGCGGTTCTTTGTCAACCGACAGGCATGGGGACGAATCCTCAGCCTATTTCCTACTACTCTACTGCTTATTCAGAGGTAGAACTAGGGTTACCACTATGCTACAGAGCAATGGTGGGGGTGTATTCCATGTATGACAAAGCATCATCGGTCACGATGGGCTACCCCGTGACAATTCTTACCCATCATAGTCTCAGAAATCTTCTGAACTATGGGAAGTATACATTGACTATGCCCAGGCTCAGAGACTATCATAGACTCTTAGAGCAGGAGGATGTCACTCTTGTGAGATGTGATACAGTAAATCCAGCCGAGAGTTTACCAACTTCCGAGGATGGTGAGCCACATGATTGTGTCCAAGAAGCAGAGAGATATTCGAGGCTTCGATCAGATTTACAAGCCTTTCCGTTACGTGAAGCAGACCTGGAGTATTGGACGGATGGGTCTTGCTATCGGGTAGGAGATAAGTTATGTGCTGGTTATGCAGTAGTTAGAGGCAGAGGGACGGGATTTGTTGTTGAAAAGGCTGAAGTAATACCACAGCCTGCGTCTGCACAACTTGCTGAACTTGTGGGACTAACAGAAGCATGTTTGTTAGCGGAAGGTAAGCGAGTAACCATATACACTGATTCAGCATATGCACATAGTGTATGTCATTTGTTTGGGGCGGTATGGAAAGGTCGAGGGTTCAAGAAATCGGATGGTTCTCCGATACAGCATCATGCACAAATCATGAAATTGTTGCATGCTATGATGAAACCTACAGAGATAGCGATAGCTAAGTGTGCAGCTCACAAGACAGATATGTCAAGAGTGACACAAGGGAACAAAGCTGCTGATGAAGCTGCAAAAGCCGTTGCAGGAGCGGACAAATTTGGGAAAGTGTTTCTGGTCACTCATGTAGTGGACTTGGAAGACAAAATTACGCTTCGAGATGTAATTTTGATGCAAGAAGCCGCTTCTATGATCGACCAACAGCTATGGCTAGACCGAGGAGCGGTCAAAGATGCTACTGGTCTGTGGAGAAACCATGAGGGGTTGATAGTAGCGCCTCTAGACCTCTTAGGTCTGATGATTCAAGAAGCACATGGCTTAGCTCATGTTGCGAGGGGGGAGGTTCACAGAAAGATCACAAAGGAATATGGTGTTTGGGCTCCATATTTGTTTGAACAAATTGATTATTTGATAGGAAGATGCACCATCTGTCTTAAAAATAATGTTCGAAGAGGGATACCTGTTCATCCAGGGTACATTCCTACACCAAGGGGTCCTATGCGTGAGTTGGTCATTGACTTTGTTGATATGATACAACCAGTTGATGGGAAAAGATACATGTTGGTGGTTGTAGATAGATTTTCACGATGGACAGAAGCTTGTCCAACCAAGCGTAAGGATGCTCAGTCGGTTGCCAAGTTCTTATGTAAAGAAGTCATAAGCAGGTGGGGATTACCCGATCGAATATCCTCAGACAATGGAAGAGAATTTGTGGATAAAACAGTAAAATTGATGTTGCAAAAATTGGGAATTAAGCAACGTCTTGGAGCAGTTTATCACCCACAAAGTCAGGGGATGTGTGAAAGAATGAACGGTGTCTTGAAGAACCGCATTGTGAAGATTTGTCAACATACAGGTCTAAACTGGATAGCGGCGCTTCCTTTAGCACTAATGGTGTGTCGCTCAAGTGAGCTACGTGATCTACGTATGACACCCCATGAGTTGTTAACAGGAAGAAGGATGCCAACGCCTTGTTTACGAACAAGTGGAAAGGGTCCAAGCTTGGCCCTGTTGGACGATGAAATGAGAGCGTACGTTACATATATGGCCAATTTTCATAAAAAGTTGTCCACATATGTTTCTGACAGGCAAAGACAAGGAGAGGTGCAGAAGGCGCCTGAGGAGGATAAGAGGAATACAGTACAACCGGGAGACAAAGTATTCGTAAAGGTATTCAGGAGGAAGTGGTATAACGAACGTCGTGACGGACCATTTGAAGTGGTTCGTAGTACTGGAACAGCTGTCCAGGTTAAGGGATCTCCTACGTGGTATCATTTGTCACATTGTGTTAAAGCGCCTACAGAAGAGGTGCCACGCGTAGAGAGAGAAGATGGAGATAGGGGAGAACAGGAAGAGGGAGAGATTGTCAATGTTGGGATTAACGTTGATAATGATGACACTTCTGATTATGCCAGAGATGACGATGCAGGGGTTGGAAAGGAAGGAGGATTTGGAAAAATTGATTTCCAATACGTCCCAGAAGCAACAGGGAGTATTTCAGTGGGATGTGAAGCAGCAGAGATCACCAAGGGCAACTCGGTTAAAGGGGAAGCTAGTGATTCGGTTGGACAAAATAGGCCTAGACCAGTTAGGAGAAAAGTCAGACCAAAACGTTACGAAAACTAGGAATGAAGTAACAACAATAACATCAACACGTCAGTCTGTTAGAACAACAATGGGAAGCAATTTTACTCTTTCAACATTGACAGTTGGTAAAGCCATAAATATATCGCATTCAATTACAAGGGAACCGATAGTGCCAGCACCAATTTTAGAACAAAAAACATCAACTAAATCAACTACTTTAATGTCAACTTTGAAAAGATTTAAGGGTACGACGGCAATAACAAATGTAGGAGGTATGATACCGACACCAACAACAACTTTTCTAAAAGTAAACGATGTAACTGAAATGACTCAGCAAGTAGTCATTGAAAACAATATAGGTTCATCTGAAATAGTACAGGATAATATCATGGAAGAACAGGATGGGTTTTTTGGGTTCAACTTAACATCAGAAGATACATCTGATCAATCTCGCTCGGTAGGGAAAAGAGACGCTAAATGGAAAGCATATGGATTTGATTCGGCGGTTTTGAAAATTAAAGATCAATGGGCAGGTAGAAATCTTTGGTTCCAGCAATTAACTCATGCTGTAAGATCAGTGAGGAATCTTGAGGGTCCATGTCTGTTGAGAATTCCAGCACCAGAGACGTGGGGTTCAATTTTACAGACGATTGCTCAACCATTGGCGGGTGGGTGTCAGGCCTATGCGTTGAGATGGCTGTTGTATCATCAACGAGTATTGACAGACAAAGACATGTCGTTGTCACACCATTTGTATAAGCCTAGTTATAAGTGTTCTTGGTTAAATGAATTTCCCTATGTGCATATGGTGGGTGGTAAAGAAAGTCAGGTGACAGTGATCCCTGAAGCATTTGAGGTGAGAGCAGTAAGAGCTAAAACTTGTATTTGTTCTAATAATACAGATGAGGTAAATGGTATGTTCATGGGAATATCAGATTGTGATTGGTATATGTTGATTTTGGGTAAACCCGGACGAAAGGGTCGAGGTGACAAATATAATGTAACTTTTTATGCTCCAGGTAATAAAAAGGGCAGGACTTTGATGGTGATGGATCAATTTTTCCCTATCAATGCAACTATTGGGAATTTTAGAGATATTTGGTGGGTTTGTGGTGATAAAGCATATATATTTTTACCCTATGGATGGAAAGGGTGTTGTTACATGTCAACATTGAAGTTGCCATATGAGGTGTTTACAATTAGGAGAGGAGTAGCACCGAATCCAGATCAATCTGAAACTACTGGTGAAAATAGGGTTAAAAGGGAAATGGCTAAATTTACTAATCTTGAAGCCTACCATTGGAGAATAAGTCTGGGAGAGAAGTGGGGACTTGGTCTTTTTCCATGGTATGGTGTAACATTCTTAGCAGATCATATTGGTAATATTACATATACGTTGCAGGGCTTTGCAAATGAAACAATAAGAGGGTTTCACCTTCTGTCAAATGCTCAAAGAAGTCACAGACTGACGTTGTTGAAACATGACATGGCTCTTGATTATATTTTGGCAAGACAAGGTGGCTTATGTTTGGCTATGAATCTGACGGGGGATGATTGTTATACTTTAATCCCAGATAGTTCCGATAATATCACAAGTGTTATAGATGCTTTGAAGAATATCAGGGATGCATTTGGAAGATCTGAGAAAGCTGGATGGTCGGCGAAGTCTTGGTTGCAAGATCAGTTAGGCCCAATAGGAGCAGTGATGGTTCAGATTTTAGTCGCAGCTCTGATAGCGTTGTGTGTCATGTTTTGCTTTTGTACTTTGTTACTGACCTTTGCAAAAGCTATGATATTAAGATGGGTTGGTGTTGTGATGCCTGGAGACAACACTCAGATGCCGTTGTTGATTGTTCCTGATCTGGACGAAGATGGACGAGGGGGTCTAGATGGACTACTGATGGATAAATATCCTTTTTTATTATTTGATCATTTTACAATGTTTTTTTTCAATATTAGTGTGATTTTTAGTATGATTTATGAATCAAGGGGGGAATGGGTTTATGTGATTCATGCATCATTTATATATCAGTTTTATAGTCTTAGTGGATAGTGATGTTTAATTTGAAAGTGTTTTTTTGGAAAGGATACTGTTTGGTCTTTTTCTTTTTCTTCCAGAGGCATTTGGGAGAACATGTGGAGATTGGAATACTCAAACAAAGACAATATGAAGGGACAATATGACTGGAGGAGATGAAACAAGGAGGGTGTGGCCGATTTCATCATTAACAAGTCAATTGGAAGTCGAGACTACGGAGGAGATGAAGTGTAGTGGACTACATTCCAGTGTCTGCAATGAAATATAGACATATTTGATGTGTAATACATAATTGTGTCATATTCTTAGGTATTGATTTTAGTAGAATGATGTTTGATGTTATTGAATGCAGATGAGGATCTTAGATGCTTTTGTTTATTTCGATGGGGTTAGGGAAAGGACGTTTAGACAGGGAGAGATTCCCTTTCAGGTCCTATGGGTTGACCAGCCTGAGAGTGGATGTTTCTGGATAGGATTTTGTTTACAGGGGTTTACATGTGTAGTTAATTGTATTATAGTTTCAAATGCATTTACATGAGTTATGAGGTTATCTGGAGTACCGACGGTGGTTGCCTGGGGCAGAGGGACGGTGAGAGAATTTTACTGTCTTGATTGATATGGATGGATGGCTGCTGGACAGTTTTTCGCTCTCACACTCCATAGAGATTTCTTCATAATTCATAGTAATGTGTTCATACTTCATAGAGATTTCTTCATATGTCATAGTAATGTATTTACACTCCATAAACAGTTATTTCATAAGAAAGGTATTTACACTCTAGAGAAGAATGTTTTTGGTTTAAGGTTAAAGATACTCAATAAGATAAATTGTTACTGGTCATAATCCTATTGTTGTCGAGACTTTTTAGTTTTGTCTCGAAGGGGGGAATATGTAGTATATTAAAATTATGTCTTTGTTAAAGGTTTTTCATGAAGAAATGGAAGGTTGATTATTGTTATCCAGAGGGAAGGTTTTAGCGTGACGTCACTTATGACAAACAGGAAGTGGGTGGTAAGATACGGGGATTGAACAGTAGAGGGAGCTATTCAACTCTTGGAAGGCTATATAAAGGGGGGAGCGGTGACGAAGAGTTAGAATGCAGCAAGATTTATTTGGGGTCTGATTCTCCGGATATTGTGTCCGTACTTACGCTGGAACCTCGTGGTTTGAATAAAGGCCTTTGAACCCGATCCAACCTAAGCAGACTTCTTGATTGACGACAACACCTTCCAATAACCATACACTACAGAACTCTGGAGCTCTGTCAGAGTGACCATCGGCTTCTTGGTCACCTTCTTGACTATCGTCTTTCACCCCCGATTGCTCACTTTGGCCAGGCGGGCAGCTCTAGGAAGAGTCTTGGTGGTGTGTGTGTGTGTGTGTGTGTGTGTGTGTATATATATATATATATCTATATCTCAGTTGAAGTCGGAAGTTTAGTCATTAAAACTCGTTTTTCAACCACTCCACAAAGTTCTTGTTAACAAACTATACTTTTGGCAAGTAATGACAAGTAATTTTTCCAACAATTGTTTACAGACAGATTATTTCACTTATAATTCACTGTATCACAATTCCAGTGGGTCAGAAGTTTACATTCACTAAGTTGACTGTGCCTTTTAAACAGCTTTGAAAATTCCAGAAAATGATGTCATGGCTTTAGAAGCTTCTGATATTCTAATTGACATAATTTGAGTCAATTGGAGGTGTACCTCTGAATGTATTTCAAGGCCTACCTTCAAACTCAGTGCCTCTCATGGGAAAATCAAAATAAATCAGCCAAGACCTCAGGAAAAAAATGGTACACCTCCACAAGTCTGGTTCATCCTTGGGAGCAATTTTCAAATGCCTGAAGGTTCCACGTTCATCTGTACAAACAGTAGTATGCAAGTATAAACACCATGGGACCACACAGCCGTCATACCGCTCAGGAAGGAGACGCGTTCTGTCTCCTAGAGATGAACGTACTTTGGTGCGAAAAGTGCAAATCAATCCCAGAACAACAGCAAAGGACCTTGTGAAGATGCTGGAGGAAACAGGTACAAAAGTATTTATATCCACAGTAAACCGTGTCCTATATCGACATAACCTGAAAGGCCACTCAGCAAGGAAGAAGCAACTGCTCCAAAACCGCCATAAAAAAGCCAGACTATGGTTTGCAACTGCACATGGGGACAAATATCGTACTTTTTGGAGAAATGTCCTCTGGTCTGATGAAACAAAAATATAACTGCTTGGCCATATTGACCATCGTTATGTTTGGAGGAAAAAGGGGGATGCTTGCAAGCCGAAGAACTCCATGCCAACCGCGAAGCACAGGGGTGGCAGCATCATGCTGTGGGGGTGCTTTGCTGCAGGAGAGACTGGTGCACTTCACAAAATAGATGGCATCATGAGGAAGGAACATGATGTGGATATATTGAAGCAACATCTCAAGATATCAGTCAGGAAGATAAAGCTTGGTCGCAAATAGGTCTTCCAAATGGACAATTACCACAAGCATACATCCAAAGTTGTGGCAAAATGGCTTAAGGACAACATGTCAAGGTATTGGAGTGGCCATCACAAAGCCCTGACCTCAATCCTATAGAAAATGTGTGGGCAGAACTGAAAAAGCGTGTGCGAGCAAGGAGGCCTACAAACCTGACTCAGTTACACCAGCTCTGTCAGGAGGAATGGGCCAAAATTCACCCAACTTATTGTGGGAAGCTTGTGGAAGGCTACCCGACACGTTTGACCCAAGCTAAACAATTTAAAGGCAATGCTACCAAATACTAATTGTGTGTATGTAAACATCTGACCCACTGGGAATCTGATGAAGGAAATAAAAGCTGAAATAAATCATTCTCTCTACTATTATTCTGACATTTTCACTTAAAATAAAGTGGTGATCCTAACTGACGCAAGACTGGGAATTTTTACTAAGATTAAATGTCAGGAATTGTGTAATACTGAGTTTAAATGTATTTGGCTAAGGTGTATGTACACTTCCGTCTTCAACTGTACATTGTGTAGTGTGTACTTTGTAATGTTAATTATTTGTTGTCAATTCTTAGCTACCTGATCTATTAAAATGAGATCAGTGTTTGACTTGGACAGAAGCTCACCAGAGCTGAATATCAGCACCTGAAATGTCTACTGCTTGAGCTCATGTTCCTCTTATAGAATATTAGCTCAAAGGTATTGTGGGGCTCCTGCACCTAAATATATACCGTACCGGCACCCAAAATTAGTACTTTTTCAGTCAAACACTGAATTAGATGATTGAAAAATACAAAATATTTTTAGAGAATAAAGAATGTCCCTGAATTGTCAAGACAATAACTTTTGTTTCCGTTTCTCTTTATTACTACTTGCCAACTAGGTATGATGCCGGTAACATCAACAGTGAGGACAAACCCAGCCTGCCCCTCTCCTTCCACACTAAGTCCAAACCTACAGTCAGTGGGTCCTGATTGTGACAGTGGAGCCCAGTTTGCACTGCAGGATCCAGAGATGGCATCAGTGAAGCTGGAAGACTGCAGTCAAACACTGGAGCTGAATGTCAACATTAAAGATGAAGAAGAGGAGGAGAAGATTGGGAAATCTGTTTCTCATGGTAAGAGCAGGTTCTATCTAACTAAGTTTGTGTTATTCATTCCAACTTCCCACTGTGCATGAAAAGTTGCAGTAGAACTGTTTCATTATAAACTGTTTCAATGAGAAGGTAGATATTATTTAATGCTACTGACCCTTGCATGGTTTGACACCAGTATTGCCAGCATTTGTTTTATTCACTGGGCATTCTGGAGTGATCAGAGACTAGACTAAAGAAGTGAAGTAGACAAACTGCCAGTGTTTTAAGTTCTATGAAATTAGTCTGTGTAGTTACTAACCCTTGTGATAGTGAGTGGAGGATGATATGGCTCATAATTTGCATGACTTTTGTCCCTTTTTAGCTTTTGACTCTTACCCACTTTTAGAATAGTTTTTGTTCCCTTTTGTATTGTACAGCCTACTGATATGAAAACATATGTCACCCGGTACAGCCAGAAGAGGACTGGTTCCTCTCCATGTTTCTCCCTAGGTTCCTGCTTTATAGGGAGTTTTTAGTAGCCACTGTGCTTCTACATCTGCATTGCTTGCTCTTTCGTGATTTTAGGAAGGGTTTCTGTAAAGCACTTGGTGACTTTGCGGATGTAAAAAGGGCTTCAAAAAATAAATGTGATTGACATGTACATTACCAGTCAAAGGATTGGACACACCTACTCATTCAAGGGTTTATCTTTATTTAGACTATTTCCTACATCCTACATTGTGTAATAGTAGTGAAGACATCAAAGCTATTCAACAACACATATGGAATCGTTTAGTAACCAAAAAAGTGTTAATCAAATCGAAATATATTTTATATTTTAAGTTCTTCTAAGTAGCCACCCTTAGCCTTGATGACAGCTTTGTACACTCTTGGCACACCTGGAATGCATTTCAATTAACAGGTGTGCCTTGTTAAAGTTAATTTGTGGAATTTCTTTCCTTAATGCTTTTGAGCCAATCAGTTGTGTTGTGACAAGGTAGGGGTGGTATGCAGAAGATAACCCTATTTGCTAAAAGACCAAGTCCATATTATACTAACTGTAAGTCTCTCTGGATAAGAGTGTCTGCTAAAAAATGTAAAAATGTAAATGGCAAGTTCATTATAGTTACCAGCCTCAGAAATTGCAGCCCAAATAAATTATTCAGAGTTCAAGTAACAGACAAATCTCAACATCAACTGTTCAGAGGAGACTGTGTGAATCAGGCCTTCAAGGTCAAATTGCTGCAAAGAAACCACTACTAAAGGACACCAATAAGAAGAAGATACTTTCTTGGGCAAAAAAACACGAGCAATGGACATTAGACCGGTGGAAATCTGTCCATTGGTCTGATGAGTCCAAATGTCAGGTTTTTGGTTCCAACAGCCGTGTCTTTGTGAGACACAGAGTAGGTGAACGGAAGATCTCTGCATGTGTAGATCCCACCGTGAAGCATGGAGGAGGATGTGTGATGGTGTGGGGGTGCTTTGCTGGTGACACTGTCTGTGATCTATTTAGAATTCAAGGCACACTTAACCAGCATGGCTCCACAGCATTCTGCAGTGATACGCCATCCCATCTGGTTTGCGCTTAGTGGGACTATCATTTGTTTTTCAACAGGACAATGACCCAACACACCTACAGGCTGTGTAAGTGCTATTTGACCAAGAAGGAGAGTGATGGAGTGCTGCATCAGATGACCTGGCCTCCACAATCACCCGACCTCAACCCAATTGAGATTTGGGATGAGTTGGACCGCAGAGTGAAGGAAAAGCAGCCAACAAGTGCTAAGCATATGTCAAATCAAATCAAATTTTATTGGTCACATGCGCCGAATACAACAGGTGCAGACATTACAGTGAAATGCTTACTTACAGCCCTTAACCAACAGTGCATTTATTTTAAACAAAAAAGTAAGAATAAAACAACAACAAAAAAGTGTTGAGAAAAAAAGAGCAGAAGTAAAAAATAAAGTGACAGTAGGGAGGCTATATATACAATAGAATAAAGTGACAGTAGGGAGGCTATATATACAGGGGGGTACCGTTGCATAGTCAATGTGCGGGGGCACCGGCTAGTTGAGGTAGTTGAGGTAATATGTACATGTAGAGTTAAAGTGACTATGCATAAATACTTAACAGAGTAGCAGCAGCGTAAAAAGGATGGGGTGGGGGGGCAGTGCAAATAGTCCGGGTAGCCATGATATGTGGGAACTCCTTCAAGACTGTTGGAAAAGTATTCCAGGTGAAGTTGGTTGAGAGAATGCCAAGAGTTTGGAAAGCTGTCAAGGCAAAGGGTGGCTACATTGAAGAATCTAAAATATAACATATGTTTAACACTTTTTTGGGTTACTACATGATTCCATATGTGTTATAGAATAGGTCTGATGTCTTCACTATTCTTCTACAAGGTAGAAAATAGTAAAAAATAAAGAAAACCCTTGAATGAGTAGGTGTGTCAGCCTTTGACTGGTACTGTATATTACACCAATTGACTGGTTCTTCTGATGTTGTTCACACAGGAGACCGTATTGAGACATTCTCTACATCCAGAGAGCAACAGCAGGAAGATCACAGAGCTAAGAGGTCTCACCACTGCCCACATTGTGAGGAGATTTTCCCAATTCTATCAAAGTTAAAAATACACCTACAAATACACACAGGCAAGAATCTGTATTTCTGCACTGACTGTGGGAAGAATTTCACAACATCAAAGGCTCTGACAGTTCATCAGAGAGTGCACACAGGAGAGAAGCCTTACGCCTGCTCTTACTGTGGAAAATGTTTCTCTCGACTGGCCGACCTAAAAATACATGATCGTATACATACAGGAGAGAAGCCTTACTCCTGCTCTGTGTGTGGGAAGAGTTTCTCTCAACTGGGCCACTTAAAAACACATGAACGTATACATACAGGAGAGAAGTCTTACTCCTGCTCAGACTGTGGAAAGAGTTTCTCTCAACTGGGCCACTTAAAAAGACATGAACATATACACACAGGAGAGAAGCCGTACTGCTGCTCTGACTGTGGAAAATGTTTTAAATCATCAGCGGAGCTAAAAGTTCATCAGAGAACACACACAGGAGAGAAGCCTTACTTCTGCTCTGACTGTGGAAAATGTTTTATAACATCGGCTAAGCTAAAAGTTCATCGGAGAACACACACAGGAGAGAAGCCTTACTTCTGCTCTTACTGTGGAAAGAGTTGCTCTCGACTGGGCGACTTAAAACTACATGAACGTATGCATACAGGAGAGAAGCCTTACTCCTGCTCGGATTGTGTAAAATGCTTCACAACATCAACCAATCTAAAAATGCATCAGAGGGTGCACACAGGAGAGAAGCCTTACTCCTGCTCGGATTGTGTAAAATGCTTCACAACATCAACCAATCTAAAAATGCATCAGAGGGTGCACACAGGAGAGAAACCTTACTTCTGCTCTGACTGTGGAAAATGTTTTATAACATCAGCTAAGCTAAAAGTTCATCGGAGAACACACACAGGAGAGAAACCTTACTACTGCTCTGACTGTGGGAAGAGTTTCTCTCAACACCTTAACTTAAAAACACATCAACGTATACACACAGGAGAGAAGCCTCAGTTGTCTCAGACAAGTTGAGATTAAAGTCACTCCATCACTTAATTCTCACCTCATAAAGGAAGTGGTAACAGTGAATTTGATAACATTAACACTCAATTGTGATCCTCTGTAGCTCAGCTGGTAGAGCACGGCGCTTGTAACGCCAAGGTAGTGGGTTCGATCCCCGGGACCACCCATACACAAAAAAAAAAAAAAAAAAATGTATGCACTCATGACTGTAAGTCACTTTGGATAAAAGCGTCTGCTAAATGGCATATTATTATTATTATTATTGTAATCCTATTGTTTCTCACTGTGAGAGAATTGTGACACAATTTTAGTGTGTTTTGTTATCTTCTACTGTAAAGATATTGAGATGACCTTGGATTTGCCCTTAGGGTTGAATACACTCAGTAAGGTCTGATAGATGACTGGGTGGTGCTGCTTTCCTCTGCAGTTTTCTGTGGGAATGAGCTAGTTCGGACACTCATCGGTACAACACAAGACATGCAGCAAGAGGTTTCTTCACAGTCCCCAGGTCCAGAACAGACGCTGGGAAACGCACAGTATTAAATAAAGCCATGACTACATGGGACTCTCTGCCAGGTAACTCAAACTAGCAATAAAACCAGATTCAAAAAAACATAAAATAAAATAAACCTTATGGCACATTTAAAAAATAACAACAGGAACTTTTAGCTCAGCTGATGTTGTGAATTATTTTACACATCTCATATGTATATACTGTATTCTATAATATTCTACTGTATATGCCGCTCTGTCATTGCTTGTCCATATTCAGTTGAAGTCGGAAGTTTACATACACTTAGGTTGGAGTCATTAAAACTCGTTTTTCAACCACTCCACAAATTTCTTTTTAACAAACTATAGTTTTGGCAAGTCGGTTAGGACATCTACTTTGTGCATGACACAAGTCATTTTTCCAACAATTGTTTACAGACAGATTATTTCACTTATAATTCACTGCATCACAATTCCAGTGGGTCAAAAGTTTACATACACTAAGTTGACTATGCCTTTAAACAGCTTGGAAAATTCCAGAAAATGATGTCATGGCTTTAGAAGCTTCTGATAGGCTAATTGACATAATTTGAGTCAATAGGAGGTGTACCTGTGGATGTATTTCAAGGTCTACCTTCAAACTCAGTGCCTTTTTGCTTGACATCATGGGAAAATGAAAAGAAATCAGCCAAGACCTCAGAAAAAAATGTGTAGACCTCTACAAGTCTGGTTCATCCTTGGGAGCAATTTCCAAACGCCTGAAGGGACCACGTTCATCTGTGCAAACAATAGTATGCAAGTATAAACACCATGGGACCACGCAGCCGTCATACCGCTCAGGAAGGAGATGCGTTCTGTCTCCTAGAGATGACATGCAAATCAATCCCAGAACAACAGCAAAGGACATTGTGAAGATGCTGGAGGAAACGGGTACAAAAGTGTCTATATCCACAGTAAAATGCGTCTTATATCGACATAACCTGAAAGGCCGCTCAGCAAGGAAGAAGCCACTGCTCCAAAACCGACATAAAAAAAGCCAGACTACGGTTTGCAATTGCACATGGGGACAAAGATTGTACTTTTTTTGAGAAATGTCCTCTGGTCTGATGAAACAAAAAACTGTTTGGCCATAATGACCATTGTTATGTTTGGAGGAAAATAATGTTATGTTTGCAAGCAGAAGAACACCATCCCAACCGTGAAGCACGGGGGTGGCAGCATCATGCTGTCGGGGTGCTTTGCTGCAGGAGGGATTGGTGCACTTCACAAAATAGATGGCATCATGAGGAAGGAACATTATGTGGATATATTGAAGCAACATCTCAAGACATCAGTCAGGAAGTTAAAGGTTGGTCGCAAATGGGTCTTCCAAATGGACAATGACCCCAAGCATACTTCCAAGTTGTGGCAAAATGGCTTAAGGACAACAAAGTCAAGGTATTGGAGTCGCCATCACAAAGCCCTGACCTCAATCCTATAGAACATTTGTGGGCAGAATTGAAAAGGTGTGTGCGAGCAAGGCCTACAAACCTGACTCAGTTACACCAACCCTGTCAGGAGGAATGGGCCAAAATTCACCCAATTTATTGTGGGAAGCTTGTGGAAGGCTACCCGACACGTTTGACCCAAGTTAAACAATTTAAAGGCAATGCTACCAAATACTAATTGAGAGTATGTAAACTTCTGACCCACTGCGAATGTGATTAAATAAATAAAAGCTGAAATAAATCATTGTCTCTATTATTCTGACATTTCACATTCTTAAAATAAAGTGGTGATCCTAACTGACCTAAGACAGGGAATTGTTACTAGGATTAAATGTCAGGAATTGTGAAAAACTGAGTTTAAATGTATTTGGCTAAGGTGTATGTAAATAAGGTATTGTTTTTAATAAATGTGAAAACATTTCTAAGAACCTGTGTTTGCTGTTGAGGATGATATGGCTCATAATTTGCATGACTTTTGCCCCTTTTTAGCTTTTGACTCTTACCAACTTTTAGAATAGTTTCCCCCCCCCCCTTTTGTATTGTACAGCCTACTGATATGTAAACATATGTCACCTGGTACAGCCAGAAGAGGACTGGCCACCCCTTTGAGCCTGGTTCCTCTCTATGTTTCTCCCTAGGTTCCTGCTTCATAGGGAGTTTTAAGTAGCCACTATGTTGTCTCTCCTGGCTATCATAAGATGAATGCACTAGCTGTGGGTCTCTCTGGATGGGAGCATCTGCAACATGACTAAATTGTAAATGTAGTGCATGATGATGTATTTGATGTATTTTTTGTGTTTCCTGTTTGTACCCCAGGAAGAGTAGCCGCTGGGGATCCTAATGAAATACTACATTGTACTGAATGTATCAGATAGAGATGATGTGATGATCAGTTTTCACCATTAGTCTGTTTTTGGGCCATTTATGAATGCGTTATTCAATGTGTTTCTATTGGATATAGTAGTAAAGGCCAAATTCATTTTTAAATATATATTTTTATAACTAAAGGGGTCCTAAAATTCAAAATCAAAGGGAACGTTATAGAATGTTAGCCTCTCTTTACTTTACTGATCAGTGTTCACCTTGTCAGTTTTGGTGTGTTTTGTTAGCTTCTACTGTAATGATATTGAGAGGACCTTGGATTTGCCTTTAAGGTTGAATATCCTATTTGAGGCGTCTCACAATGGAGTCTGATGGTTGACTGGGTGGTACATCACATTTACATTTTAGTAATTTAGCAGACGCTCTTATCCAGAGCGACTTACATGAGCAATTAGGGTTAAGTGCCTTGCTCAAGGTCACATCTGCAGTTTTCTGTGGGAATGAGCTAGTAGACACAACATACACTGAGTGTACAAAACATTAAGGACGCCTGCTCTTTCCATGACATAGACTGACCAGGTGAACCCAGGTGAAAGCTGTGATCCTTAAAGATGTAGTTGTGGTGTATTTATTATGGATTCCCATTAGCTTTCAGCAGAAAACAAGAAACTGCAGTTGCAGTGGGCTAAGGAATGAAAACACTGGACACTGGAGAATTTGAAAAACATTGCCTGGTCTGATGAATCCCGGTTCCTGCTGTTTCATGCTGATGGGAGGACTAAGGTATGGAGAAAACCATGAGTACATGCATCCATGCCGTGTGTCAGCATTGCAGGCTGGTGGTGGTGGTGTGGGGTGGGATTTCATGGTACTCATTGGGCCCCTTGATAAAAGTGGAGCAATGTTTGACTGCCACAGGATATCTAAACATCGTTACCAATCAGGTGCATCCCTTCATGGCAGCAGTGTATCCATCTGCAAAATACACTGCTCAAAAAAATAAAGGGAACACTTAAACAACCCATCCTAGATCTGAATGAATGAAATAATCTTATTAAATACTTTTTTCTTTACATAGTTGAATGTGCTGACAACAAAATCACACAAATTATGAATGGAAATCAAATGTATCAACCCATGGAGGTCTGGATTTGGAGTCACCCTCAAAGTTAAAGTGGAAAACCACACTACAGGCTGATCCAACTTTGATGTAATGTCCTTAAAACAAGTCAAAATGAGGCTCAGTAGTGTGTGTGGCCTCCACGTGCCTGTATGACCTCCCTACAACGCCTGGGCATGCTCCTGATGAGGTGGCGGATGGTCTCCTGAGGGATCTCCTCCCAGACCTGGACTAAAGCATCCGCCAACTCCTGGACAGTCTGTGGTGCAACGTGGCGTTGGTGGATGGAGCGAGACATGATGTCCCAGATGTGCTCAATTGGATTCAGGTCTGGGGAACGGGCGGGCCAGTCCATAGCATCAATGCCTTCCTCTTGCAGGAACTGCTGACACACTCCAGCCACATGAGGTCTAGCATTGTCTTGCATTAGGAGGAACGCAGGGCCAACCGCACCAGCATATGGTCTCACAAGGGGTCTGAGGATCTAATCTCATTACCTAATGGCAGTCAGGCTACCTCTGGCGAGCACATGGAGGGCTGTGCGGCCCCCCAAAGAAATGCCACCCCACACCATGACTGGCCCACCGCCAAACCGGTCATGCTGGAGGATGTTGCAGGCAGCAGCACGATCTCCACGGCGTCTCCAGACTCTGTCACGTCTGTCACGTGCTCAGTGTGAACCTGCTTTCATCTGTGAAGAGCACAGGGCGCCAGTGGCGAATTTGCCAGTCTTGGTGTTCTCTGGCAAATGCCAAAAGTCCTGCACGGTGTTGGGCTGTAAGCACAACCCCCACCTGTGGACGTCGGGCCCTCATACCACCCTCATGGAGTCTGTTTCTGACCGTTTGAGCAGACACATGCACATTTGTGGCCTGCTGGAGGTCATTTTGCAGGGCTCTGGCAGTGCTCCTCCTGCTCCTCCTTGCAAAAAGGCGGAGGTAGCGGTCCTGCTGCTGGGTTGTTGCCCTCCTACGGCCTCCTCCACGTCTCCTGATGTACTGGCCTGTCTCCTGGTAGCGCCTCCATGCTCTGGACACTACGCTGACAGACACAGCAAACCTTCTTGCCACAGCTCGCATTGATGTGCCATCCTGGATGAGCTGCACTACCTGAGCCACTTGTGTGGGTTGTAGACTCCGTCTCATGCTACCACTAGAGTGAAAGCACCGCCAGCATTCAAAAGTGACCAAAACATCAGCCAGGAAGCATAGGAACTGAGAAGTGGTCTGTGGTCACCACCTGCAGAACCACTTCTTTATTGGGGGTGTCTTGCTAATTGCCTATAATTTCCACCTGTTGTTTATTCCATTTGCACAACAGCATGTGAAATGTATTGTCAATCAGTGTTGCTTCCTAAGTGGACAGTTTGATTTCACAGATGTGTGATTGACTTGGAGTTACATTGTGTTGTTTAAGTGTTCCCTTTATTTTTTCGAGCAGTGTAGATTTTTTTCAGCAGGATTATGCCCCATGCAACAAGCCTTGTCCAGGAATGGTTCCAAGAACATGACAGTGAATTCAGCTTACTGCAGTGGCCTGCCGAGTCACCAGATCTCAATCCAATTGTGCATCTGTGGGAGGAGATGGAACGAGCTATTCGGAGTAGAGATCCACTCCCAGCCAACCTGACACAACTGTGGGAAGCATTGCAGTCAACATGGTCCAGCATCCCTGTGGAACGCTCTCAACACCTTGGAGAGTCCATGCCCTGACGAATTGAGGCTATTCTGAGGACAGGGGGGGGGGGGGGTGCAACTCAATATTAGGCAGGTGTTCCTAATGTTTTGTACACTCAGTGTATATCAGATAAAGATGGTGTGATGATCAGTTTTCAGCATTAGTTTGGGTGGATTATTTTATATTACTAAACAACTTTTATTAATTATAAAAAGGCTATGAATCGACTACTTGTGTTTTTTAAATTCTCTTTTAAAATTAGATTCATTATTTTATTCATTGATTATGAATGTATTTGGATAACTGTATTGAAGTTAATTGATCTGGCGGCATGTAGCCTAGCGGTTAAGAGTGTTGGGCCAGTAACTGAAAGGTCGCTGGTTTTCAATCCTGAGCCAACATAGTGAAAAATCTGTCGTTGTGCCCTTGATCAAGGCAATTAACCCTAATTGGTTCTGTAAGTTGCTCTGGATAAGAGCATCTGCTAAATGACTCAAATGTAATGAAAAATACTGTTTGTACATTAATTTGATCTGGGCAACATTTTTTTGTGTATAATTAAATGAAACAAACTGTTTTAAATCAAATAGTTAGTGTCTATATATGAACCAAATGTTATCCCATTCACATTCTCTCAAACAAATGACCTATACTGTATATACAAGACACAACATGACCTCTTTGTTTACCCTGGCCAGAGGGACAGGGCCATAGTAGGCTAGACTATGTAGCTGCTGTTGTTAGTAGCCTGCAGTTTCCATGCAATACAGCATGTCAGATCGCTAGTGTTTAGGTGTATAGGCTTCTACATTTATGCAAGAGTTTGTGCTTGTGTCTGTCGGGAGTGATGTGTTATCAGGCTTGCTAAATAACTACCAGAGGGAAGTGGAGAGCGCTCCTTGAGTTTTGTGCCCGGTCCACGCGACATGGTCAAGAGACGCAAAGAGCCAGCATTAGCACTCCGATGTGAAGGACAGCTCTTACAAAAATGTACCATCGTAGTACAATGAACAACAACATTCCATTGTACTATGATGTTTTTTTTTACAAAATACAACTAACGTTTATTTATTTTTTAAACATCCCTTTCATAGCACCTACCACTCCATTAAAGGAGTAGTTCACTATTTTACAACTTTAAGTCCTATATGTAAGGTTTGTATACAGGGGACGTCGGTCTGTACACAAGATTCAAAGGTACAGTGGGGAAAAAAAGTATTTAGTCAGCCACCAATTGTGCAAGTTCTCCCACTTAAAAAGATGAGAGGCCTGTAATTTTCATCATAGGTACACGTCAACTATGCAGACCTCAGTCTTAAGGGGGGCATATGAAATGCATGGGAGGGCAGGGCACAATTATTATTAGCCTACAGTACATATATTTAATAATAAATTCCCCCGGGGGGGGGGGGGGCACAATCATTTTTGGGGGCGGGCCCGGACCCCTATTGCCCGCCCATAGCGACGGGTGTGCAACTATGACAGACAAAATGAGAAAAATAAATCCAGAAAATCACATTGTAGGATTTTTAATGAATTTATTTGCAAATTATGGTGGAAAATAAGTATTTGGTCAATAGAAAAAGTTTCTCAATACTTTGTTATATACCCTTTGTTGGCAATGACACAGGTCAAACGTTTTCTGTAAGTCTTCTTTCAACTCCCTCCAAAGATTTTCTATGGGGTTGAGATCTGGAGACTGGCTAGGCCACTCCAGGACCTTGAAATGCTTCTTACGAAGCCACTCCTTCGTTGCCCGGGCAGTGTGTTTGGGATCATTGTCATGCTGAAAGACCCAGCCACGTTTCATCTTCAATGCCCTTGCTGATGGAAGGAGGTTTTCACTCAAAATCTCACGATACATGGCCCCATTCATTCTTTCCTTTACACGGATCAGTCGTCCTGGTCCCTTTGCAGAATAACAGCCCCAAAGCATGATGTTTCCACCCCCATGCTTCACAGTAGGTATGGTGTTCTTTGGATGCAACTCAGCATTCTTTGTACTCCAAACACGACGAGTTGAGTTTTTACCCCAAAAAAAACATAAGAACCATTCATACTGTCAGACCTAATATGGAAGAATTGAATACAAAAGAGAAGGAGAGGTTGACCAGTACAAATTCATGTACTAATGTTATTTTTCATTGGCAGATCAATGCAGTTTTCCAAACATATTCATAATCCGTTTTTTTTGTAAGATTTTAACTGAACACAAATATAAACACAACATTCAACAATTTTACAAGGGTACAGTTCATATAAGGAAATCAGTCAATTGAAATACATTCATTAGGCCCTAATCTATGGATTTCACATGACAGGGGCCAACCCATCAGCCAATAAGAATGATTTTTCCCCACTAAAGGGCTTTATTACAGATAGAAATACTCCTCAGTTTCATCAGCTGTCCGGGTGGCTGGTCTCAGATGATCCTGCAGGTGAAGAAGCCAGATGTGGAGGTCCTGGGCTTGCACGGTTACACGTGGTCTGTGGCTGTGAAGCCAGTTGGACGTTCTGCCAAATTCTCGGTAGAGAAATGTACATTCAATTATCTGGCAACAGCTCTTGTGAACATTCCTGCAGTCAGCATGCCAATTGTGCACTCCCTCAAAATGTAGACATCTGTGGCATTGTGTTGTGTGACAAAACTGCACATTTCAGAGTGGCCTTCTATTGTACCCAGCACAAGGTGCACCTGTGTAATGATCATGCTGTTTAATCACCTTCTTGATATGCCACAACTCGCAGGTGGATTGATTATCTTGGCAAAGGAGAAATGCTCACTAACAGAAATGGAAACAAATTTGTGCACCAAATTTGAGAGAAATAAGCTTTTTATGCGTATGGAAAATATCCGGGATCTTTTATTTCAGCTCATAAAACATGGGACCAACACTTTACATGTCAAGTTTATATATTTTTTCAGTATAGTTTTAGAAGACAATTAACTAAATACGTAGTCATTTCATTTTGTCACATGCTTGGTAAACAACAGGTGTAGACTAACAGTGAAATGTTGACCAACAATGGAGAACACAATACAACAATTATAATAATAGGAAAAAGATTGTAGTACGAGGAATTAATACATGATGAGCAATGATAGCTTGGCTATATACATGGGGTGCCAATACCTAGTCAATGGTAGCTTGGCTATTTACATGGGGTGCCAATACCTAGTCAATGGTAGCTTGGCTATATACATGGGGTGCCAATACCTAGTCAATCAGAGTCTTCTTGGGTATGATGCTACAAGCTTGGCACACCTGTATTTGGGGAGTTTCATTCATTCTTCTCTGCAGATCCTCTCAAGCTCTGTCAGGTTGGATGGGGAGCGTTGCTGCACAGCTATTTTCTGGTCGCTCCGGAGTCTGGGCTCTGGCTGAGCCAGGTGAACCTTCGCCCCAGTCTGAAGTCCTGAGCGCTCTGGAGCAGGTTTTCATCAAGGATCTCTCTGTACTTTGCTCCCTTCATTATTCCCTCGATCCTGACTAGTCTCCCAGTCCCTGCCTCTGAAAAACATCTGCACAGCATGATACTGCCACGACCATGCTTCACCGTAGGCATGGTGCCAGGTTTCCTCCAGAAGTGACGCTTGGTATTCAGGCCAAAGAGTTCAATCTTGGTAACAACAGACCAGAGAATCTTGTTTCTCATGGTCAGAGTCCTTTAGGTGCCTCTTGGCAAACTTCAAGCGGGCTGAACTCTGGAGCTCTGTCAAAGTGATCATCGGGTTCTTGGTCACCTCCCTGACCAAGGCCCTTCTCCTCCGATTGCGCAGTTGGCCGGGCGGACAGCTCTAGGAAGAATCTTGGTGATTCCAAACTTCTTCCATTTAAGAATGGAGGAGGCCACGGTGTTCTTGGGGACCTTCAATGCTGCAGACATTTTTTGGTACCCTTCCCCAGATCTGTGCCTCATCACAATCCTGTCTCGGTGCTCTACGGACAATTCCTTCAACCTCATGGCTTGGTTTTTGCTCTGACATGCAATGTCAACTGTGGGATGTTAAATCGACAGACAAACCACGTCCAATCAATTGAATTTATCTCAGGTGGAGTCCAATCAAGTTGTAGAAACATCTCAAGGAATGTCAATGGAAACAGGATTATAAATTTTGAGATTCATAGCAAAGGGTCTGGAATACTAATGTAAATAAGGTTTTGCAAAAATGTCTAAACCTGTTTCCACTTTGTCATTATGGGGTATTGTGTGTAGATTGATGAAGGATTTTTGTTGCTTTTGTTGTTTGAAAAAAAAAAAATTCATTTTTACAATAAGGCTGTAACTTATTTTTTGGTTGAAAAAGTCAAGGGGTCTGAATACTTTCAGAATGCACTGTATAGACTAACTATTTCACTTTAAACACTTTGTTATATTTATGCACAAGAGAAGAAGAGGTTGCCCAGCACAAATTCATGTACAAACATGATTTTTCATTACATATTTGTAATTTAGCAGATGCTCTCATCCAGAGCGACTTATAGGACCAATTGGGGTTAATTGCCTTGCTCAAGGCCACAATGACAGATTTTTTGACCTAGTTGGCTCGGGATTCAAACCAGCGACCTTTCAGTTACTGGCCCAACACTCTTAACCGCTAGGCTACCTGTTAAATACATAACACAATACGTGACATAAGTAGAATACAGAAAACTTGGGCGGCAGGTAGCTTAGTGGTTAAGAGCGTTGTGCCAGTAACCGAAAGGTCGCTGGTTCTAATCCCCGAGCCGACTAGGTGAAAAATCTGTCGACGTGCACTTGAGCAAGGCACTTAACCCTAATTGCTCCTGTAAGTCGCTCTGGATAAGAGCACCTGCTAAATGACCAATTTATTTATTTATTATTTATTAAACATTACAGGACATTTTTCATGATGGAAATTGAAATATTAAAATGTTATTTAAAAAAAGCAGTGGGTAGAGTGGCGTTTCGCAGGCGGTTTGTACGGGCAGTTATACAGGACAGTTTGTGGCTGTTTCTCAGGAGCCTGGTGGTGCAGTTACCTCTTCTTGGAGGGAGCAGGTCATTCAGTGGATGGTCAAGAGTGTGCATGTCCTTCACCAGGTGCACTGCAGCCTGTTCTCGCCTGCTCTGCAGTGACGGGAGCTGTGGTTGGACTGCTCCACCTCTGGAGATGATCCTCAAGGCCCTCCTCTGCACCCTGTCTAGTTGGGCCTGCTGCTTTTTACTGCATCCAACTAACAGCACTCCACCGTATTCCAGAACAGTCAAAAAAGGCATTTCGAGGCCTTTCTCACTGGCTGCTCCACATGTCACCACTGAGGTTAGAGTCTAGATTAAAATCAAGATACTTGGTTGTTGTTACCACTGGTACTTCCTGTCTTCTAGGATTAGTGGTGCAGGTTGTGGATGGTCCTCTGACCAAGGGCTAAATGTGCCAGTTGCCATCACCCTCTGCCCTCTTTCGGTGGTGTAGCTGTGGAGCCAGGCTAGTAACCTTGGAGACAGTTCAATGTCAGACAGATGTTGCAGGAACTATGGGTGATCTACTCGATCAAAGGCTTTGGACACATCAGCAAGTAACACACTCACCATTGTTGGTTTTATGGAGTCTGTAGCTGTCAGCCAGGAGTATGTGGCTTTCCCAAGGGCGGTAGTAGTGCTGGACTTTGGGAGGTAGTCATACTGAATCGTGCACTCAGATAACACCTCCTACTGGCAGGGGACAGTTTTAACAATGTGTTTGATGACAGGGGCTAGATCTTCTGCATGCTCTTTTAGTAGACAGGCTGGAATTCCATCAGGCCCACATGCTTTACGTGGGCTGAGTCTGTTTAGAGCTTGCATTAACTGGCCAATGCTGCACAGCTCAACCTGCTTTGTAGACATGGGCAGGGGGAAGATGGCAAGATGTGTGGTGCTTGTCCATGCCTCAGCAAAGAAGCCATTCAAAACATCAGCCACGTTGTCGTCTTCAATTCCCTCGACCTGTATTCTCCCTCCTGATGTTTTCTTTGGTCCCAGTCCATTGTTAATGAAGTCCCAACATTCCTTAGGGTTTTTCTTCTTTAGGTCCTGGATTTCAGTTTTGTAGTAGCTTGTCTTTTCTTCCTTGATAATCATTTGCACTGTGTTTCTGTATTTTCTCCATGTCATTGTTTCTCCCCATCTGTTGAAAATATTCTGTATTTTCCTGATGGCAGCCTTTATTCTTTCAGTCATCCAGGGCTTGTCCAGTGTTGTTTTCTTATTGGCATGTATACATCAAGTGCAGTTTGAATGCAGGAGTTGAACGTCTCCACCTTTGCATCGATGCTCTCCACCTCATATATGGCAGAACAGTCAGTACTGGCCATACATCGTGCAAAGGTCTCCTTTCTGTTCTGGGTTACCAGATGTCCTTTTTTCCGCTGCACCTCTCTTCTCCCTCCTGATGTTGTGTTTGGAGAGAACAGCAGACATTTGTGATCACTGGATCCGAGAGGGGCAAGGACAGTGGGTTGTGTTGATCAGATCTAGGATGGAGTCCCCTCTGTGGTCTTGTCTTTGGCCACTTGTTTCATGTCTGGATGGGAGTTTGTCAGCATCTTGATGGGCAGGTGATTAAAGTCTCCACACAGGATGAGACCCATTTGGTGAGAGGACATCCTGATCACATGGACAGTGATTATGAGATAATCCACAGTGTTCTGCTGCAGTGTTTTGTCATGTGCCCATGGTGGATGTTAGAGCACTCCACTACCAGAGATGAGACTGAGCTGGGGTGTTGTTTAGGACGGAGCTGAAGACACTCAAACTCTTCTTTCTCTAGGTCAGTTATTCTTCTCTTTGCCTGCATACTGTGATTCACATACATAGCCACACCCCCTCCTCGCATCCCCTCTCTGGACCTGTCAATTCTGAACAGCTGATAGTCTTTGTCATCAGAACAGCCTTAATTTGTCAGGGCATGGATGCATGTACTCGTGGTTTCCTCAATATCCTAGACCTCTCATTATCTTTACAGTAGGAGCTATCTAAGCACTGCAAAACTGACAAGGTGCACACTGATCAGTTAAGAGATTCTAACATTCTACAACTTTCCTGTACCTCTGCAAAGTTCTCTCACAGTGAGAAACAATAGGATTACAATAGAGTGTATCCAATCCACTACTACTTCTTATGTATACGTTGGTGTCTTTTTAAATTGCCAGATATGTAGAATCTCATCTCACAGTCAGCTTCTCTCCTGCGTGTATACGTTCATGTATTTTTAATTTGCCCAGTTGAGAGAAACTTAACCCACAGTCAGAGCAGGAGTATGGCTTCTCTCCTGTGTGTGTTCTCTGATGAAGTCTTAGCTCAGTTGATGTTGTGAAGCATTTTACACAGTCAGAGCAGGAGTATGGCTTCTCTCCTGTATGTATACGTTCATGTATTTTTAATTTGCCAGATTGAGAGAAACTCTTCCCACAGTCAGAGCAGGAGTAAGGCTTCTCTCCTGTGTGTGTTCTCTGATGAAGTCTTAGCTCAGTTGATGTTGTGAAGCATTTTACACAGTCAGAGCAGGAGTATGGCTTCTCTCCTGTATGTATACGTTCATGTATTTTAAAGTGGCCCAGTCGAGAGAAAGTCTTCCCACAGTCAGAGCAGGAGTAAGGCTTCTCTCCTGTGTGTGTTCTCTGATGAAGTCTTAGCTCAGTTGATGTCCTGAAGCATTTTACGCAGTCAGAGCAGGAGTATGGCTTCTCTCCTGTATGTATACGTTCATGTTGTTTTAAGCTGCCAAGATGAGAGAAACTTGCCCCACAGTCAGGGCAGGAGTAAGGCTTCTCTCTTGTATGTATTGGTTCATGTTGTTTTAAGTGGCCCCATTGAGAGAAACTCTTCCCACAGTCAGAGCAGGAGTAAGGCTTCTCTCCTGTGTGTATACGTTCATGTTGTTTTAAGCTGCCAAGACGAGAGAAACTTGCCCCACAGTCAGAGCAGGAGTAAGGCTTCTCTCCTGTGTGTATACGTTCATGTTGTTTTAAGCTGCCCAGTTGAGAGAAACTTGCCCCACAGTCAGAGCAGGAGTAAGGCTTCTCTCCTGTGTGTATACGTTCATGTTGTTTTAAGCTGCCCAGATGAGAGAAACTTGCCCCACAGTCAGAACAGGAGTAAGGCTTCTCTCCTGTGTGTAACCGTTGGTGTGATTTTAAGCTTTCCTGTCGAGAGAAATTCTTCCCACAGTCAGAGCAGGAGTAAGGCTTCTCTCCTGTATGTATACGTTCATGTGTTTTTAAGTTGCCCAGTTGAGAGAAACTTGCCCCACAGTCAGAGCAGGAGTAAGGCTTCTCTCCTATGTGCACTCTCTGATGAACTGTCAGAGCCTTTGATATTGTGAAATTCTTCCCACAGTCAGTACAGGAATACAGATTCTCTCCTGTGTGTACTTGTAGGTGTATTTTTAACTTTGATAGAATTGAGAAACTCTCCTCACAATGTGGGCAGTGGTGAGACCTCTTAGCTCTGTGATCTTCCTGCTGTTGCTCTCTGGATGTAGAGAATGTCTCAACATGGTCTCCTGTGGGAACATCATCAGAAGAACCAGTCAGTTGGTGTGATATACATGTCAATCAAATGTATTTTATGAAGCCCTTTTTACATCAGAAGTTGTCACAAAGTGCTTTATAGAAACCCAGCCAAAAACCCCAAAGAGCAAGCCTTGCAGATGTAGAAGCCATATCATCCTCCACTCACTATCACAAGGGTTCGTAACTACACAGATTCATTTAATAGAACTTTAAAACATTGGCAGTTTGTCTACTTCACTTCTTTAGTCTACTATCTGATCACTCTAGATAGCCCAGTGAATAAAACCAATGCTGGCAATACTGGTGTCAAACCATGTAAAGTGAGGGACAAAAGTATTTGATCCCCTGCTGATTTGTACGTTTGCCCACTGACAAAGACATGATCAGTCTATAATTTTAATGTTAGGTTTATTTGAACAGTGAGAGACAGAATAACAACAAAGAAATCCAGAAAAACGCATGTCAAAAATGTTATAAATTTATTAGCATTTTAATTAGGGAAATAAGTATTTAATGGGCCTCAGGACCTTGTCATGGCATCTCTGTGCATTCAAACTGCCATCGATAAAATGCAATTGTATTAGTTGTCTGTAGCTTACGCCATGCCATACAGTGGGGGAAAAAAGTATTTAGTCAGCCACCAATTTTGCAAGTTCTCCCACTTAAAAAGATGAGAGGCCTGTAATTTTCATCATAGGTACACGTCAACTATGACAGACAAATTGAGATTTTTTTTCTCCAGAAAATCACATTTTAGGATTTTTTATGAATTTATTTGCAAATTATGGTGGAAAATAAGTATTTGGTCACCTACAAACAAGCAAGATTTCTGGCTCTCACAGACCTGTAACTTCTTCTTTAAGAGGCTCCTCTGTCCTCCACTCGTTACCTGTATTAATGGCACCTGTTTGAACTTGTTATCAGTATAAAACACACCCGTCCACATCCTCAAACAGTCACACTCCAAACTCCACTATGGCCAAGACCAAAGAGCTGTCAAAGGACGCTAGAAACAAAATTGTAGACCTGCACCAGGCTGGGAAGACTGAATCTGCAATAGGTAAGCAGCTTGGTTTGAAGAAATCAACTGTTGGAGCAATCTCCCTCGATCTGGGGCTCCACGCAAGATCTCACCCCGTGGGGTCAAAATGATCACAAGAACGGTGAGCAAAAATCCCAGAACCAAACGGGGGGACCTAGTGAATGACCTGCAGAGAGCTGGGACCAAAGTAACAAAGCCTACCATCAGTAACATACTACGCCGCCAGGGACTCAAATCCTGCAGTGCAAGACGTGTCCCCCTGCTTAAGCCAGTACATGTTCAGGCCCGTCTGAAGTTTGCTAGAGTGCATTTGGATGATCCAGAAGAGGATTGGGAGAATGTCATATGGTCAGATGAAACCAACATATAACTTTTTGGTAAAAACTAAACTCGTCGTGTTTGGAGGACAAAGAATGCTGAGTTGCATCCAAAGAACACCATACCTACTGTGAAGCATGGGGGTGGAAACATCATGCTTTGGGGCTGTTTTTCTGCAAAGGGACCAGGACGACTGATCCGTGTAAAGGAAAGAATGAATGGGGCCATGTATCGTGAGATTTTGAGTGAAAACCTCCTTCCATCAGCAAGGGCATTGAAGATGAAACGTGGCTGGGTCTTTCAGCATGACAATGATCCCAAACACACTGCCCGGGCAACGAAGGAGTGGCTTCGTAAGAAACATATCAAGGTCCTGGAATGGCCTAGCCAGTCTCGAGATCTCAACCCCATAGAAAATCTTTGGAGGGAGTTGAAAGTCTGTGATGCCCAGCGACAGCCCCAAAACATCACTGCTCTAGAGGAGATCTGCATGGAGGAATGGGCCAAAATACCAGCAACAGTGTGTGAAAACCTTGTGAAGAATTACAGAAAATGTTTGACCTGTGTCATTGCCAACAAAGGGTATATAACAAAGTATTGAGAAACTTTTGTTATTGACCAAATACTTATTTTCCACCATAATTTGCAAATAAATTCATAAAAGATCCTACAATATGATTTTCTGGAGGGAAAAAATCTAATTTTGTCTGTCATAGTTGACGTGTACCTATGATGAAAATTACAGGCCTCTCATCTTTTTAAGTGGGAGAACTTGCACAATTGGTGGCTGACTAAAAACTTTTTCCCCCACTGTACCATAACCCCGATACCACCATGGGGTACCCTGTTCACAACACTGACATCAGCAAACCGCACGCCCACACAACGCCATTACACGGTGGTCAGCAGTTGTGAGGCTGGTTGGGCAAAATTCTCTAAAACAACATTGGAGGCAGCTAATGGTAGAGAAATTAACCTAACATTCTCCGGCAACAGCTCTGGTGGACATTCCTGCAGTCAGCATGCCAATTGCATGCTCCCTCAAAACTTGAGACATCTGTGGCATTGTGTTGTGTGAAAAAACTGCACATTTTAGAGTGGCATTTTTGTATTTGTTAGGGATCCCCATTAGATGCTGCCAAGAACCTATTCAGCTACTCTTGTCCCCAGCACAAGGTGCACCTGTGTAATGATGATCATGCTATTTAATCAGCTTCTTGATATACCACACCTTTGGGTATATCAACTGGGATGTAAACAAATGTGTGCACAACATTTTAGAAAAAAGTTTGTGTCTGGAACATTTCTGAGATCTTTTATTTCACCTCATGAAACATGGGACCAACACTTTACATGTTGCGTTTATATGTTTGTTCAGTGTATACAGTATTTCTAAAAAAATCATACAAACTATCAATAACTATATTAAAATTGAACTGAATCAGCCTGCTTTTCTGTTCTAATCAGGTCCCTACACAGGCTCAGAAGGATCCTGTGAGGGTGGAACATTTTCTGGCAACAGTAGACCTTGCAGGGCTTCTGCCGTGAAGTCTTGGAGGCCCAAAAACTTCTCAGCTACAGATATAATGATGTCCAGCTTCTTGGACTTATTGTGCAGTAAAATTAATAACTGTGGCTATAAATACTAAAAAATCCACCTTCAAAATAAGTGTATCCAGATCACTTGATTGACGTACAACCTTTGCAACTGGTTGCAGTGCATCCACCGCCATATCTTCTTCAGAACTGTGGCCTCTTGCTACTATAACTCTCTTCACCGCCTCCACATAGGAGATTTGCTGTACAGCCCTGATCCTTGACACCTCAACCTCTTTCAACCTAACAGGGCACTCTGGGAATTCAGGAATATGACCCCCACCACAGTTACAACATTTTACATTCACATGCTCTTCAATAACATATTCCTTCCATCTGCAAACACTTGACATGTGGCCAAACTTTTTACATTTCTTGCATTGCATCAGGTTTTACACAAACTCTCTTATGGGGTATATTATATATCCCAGCTTTACATAGGGTGGTAGATACTCTTCATCAAACATCAATAATAAAGATGAACGCTACTCCTTTTTCACATTCTCCATCCTTCTTCTTCGGGATTTGGTTGGCGGAGCGCATTCAACTTTTAGGTGCATACACCGCCACCTAGTGTACTGGTGTGTGAGGCCATTCAGAGCCTATATACATTAAATTCATTGATACGGTAATTAATACAAAATTGCAGTATTAGCCTGCTCTAAAAAATGTGAGGGTAAATGTTCTTGGTTCGTGCAGATGACTGACCTCCTCAGACCAATTGGCAGTACGCCCAGAACATTGTTCTGGTATCCAAAAGGGATATCTCAGTTTCAAGGTCTCAGCTTGGAGAGAAGAAGCCTTGTGAGGTATTGGTCGGTCACATGCAGGAACCAAATGTTAACGATTAATTAATTATTAATAAAGCTAAAATCATGCAAATATAACTTGTCTGTGTAAGCAGTATATAGGACAACTAACGGGACTGCCCCGGCAGAGCTCCCAACCGACGTGTACTATGGTGCTTTTACGTTTGTTGGAACCTCTCCAACAAGGCACTCATTTGACTTTGAGTCCCTTCGTGGCGATTTTCCACGACAAAAACCCCACCACCCCATTCCACTATTTAACCCTATCTAGTCCTACGCCAGACCACTACCACTCAACACCCCCTGCAGCTGTTCTGCAGTAAATCCTCGCAATCCCAAGTACTTCTCTGCCGCTGCCACCACAGCCTCTATTTTCTGGGACTTTTTGATCCATTTCTGCAGTACAATTGAAAACCATTGCTATAAATGCTAAAAAGCCCACCTTACTGAAGCACATATTCTTCCCATCACTCTCTCTTGGTCTCTGCCTACTCACAGGAATCCTCTCAAGATC